>NC_084836.1:66778796-67103796 GCF_033115175.1 Lepus europaeus
AAGATTCTAGGGATCAAGCCTCTTAACATATGGGTCTTTGGGGGGTTGCCCAAACTATTTTCCAAAGTATAACCACCATGTATAAGAACAAGGATGCAGGGTAACAGGAAGAAGCTAGGCAAGGAGGAAACATTTGCTGTGGACGATTCAAAAAACGGATAATATACTCAGATAGCGGCAACGATGAACAGATACTTTGGGGGAAATTGTGAATCCTTGCTAGGATGATGTCCTCATCAGAACAAGAGAAAAGGAAACTCCATGTTGGGCGAGGGAAGGAGACTACAGAAGTTACCCTCAGCACCTGGCTCGTCCTGAAGCTGTGGGTTCAGACCTGGGGCTGGAGCACTTGACCTTGAACTTGTACAACTGTGCGCGTGCGGACTTGGAGAAGACTATGCAGTGTGTGGATTCAGCCAAGTCTCACGGAGACCCAGTTTTCACCCGAGCCTTCCCTCTTGCAGGTTCTTTCTTCCCCTCGGCCACCTGCAGTGTGCACGGACGCTGCTGATCTTTCTCCTTCTAACCGTGTGGAAGACCTCCAGACTCCGCTGGACGTACAAAAGTGGGCAAATGAGTTCCTAACACAGGGCACGCTCCCCGAGATAAAAGATAAAATCATGCACTTCTTGAACTCGAGATGGCAAATGGGCTTACAGTAATTGTCTGAGACCTGAGCGGAGTTCCTGCCCTGAAGACCTCTGTGTGGGGCTGCAGGCTGAGCCCCTCCTAGGATGCCTGCACCCCACGTGAGAGAGACTGTGTTCCAGCAGTGCTGCTCTTGGCTTCTGATCCAGCTCCCTGCTAATGCACCCAGGAAGGCAGCCGAGGATGGCCCAAGTGCTTGGGCCTCTGCACCCACGTGGGAGGCCTGGAGGAAGCTCCTGGCTTCAGCCTGGCTCAGCCCTGGCTGTTGCAGCCATTTGAGGAGTGAACCAGTGAATATAGAATTTGTGTGTGTGTGCGTATCTCTATCTCTCTCTGTCACTCTGCCTTTCAAATAAATAAATAAATATATTTTTAAAAAAGATCAAAGTTTTCGGTGGAATTCAACAATCTCAAAGTTAGTATCAAAGAGTACCAGACCATAGTTAAAGGAGCTTACAGTCCAAGTGGGGAGATAACATACAGCTAAGAACATTTGAGAATAACCACAAAGCTGCATAATCCCAGGCAACACTCTGGATTTAGCTCACCTCCTAATCACCTTCTTGAGCATTTCCAGCGAGCCTGACACGGGGCTGGGTGTGCTTTATTGAATTTCTATCGGTTAACCCTCACAAATGTTGTGGGAGGTTTCATTGCCATCCTTTCAGAGAGATGAAGAAACTTGCTCCCTGGCAGGGGAGGGAGAGGAAGGCTCTTCCCTCATTGAAACGCAAATCTCTGGGGCGCACTGCAGGTGCCTGTAGCCATCAGCCCACCCTGCCTCCTTCAGAACTTTCCACCCTGAAAGAAGTTCTGACCCTCCTCACTTGGGTGGAGGTCGTACAGCCTAGAGGGCGTGGCTGGGCGAGTGCTGAATTCCTTGAACGTCTGTCTGTCCGTTCCCTGCCCAGCCAGCTCTACTCTCTGGCTAAGGGAAATAACCAAAACTACAAGCTCAGGAGATGCCCAGCTTGCCTAGGCTCCAGGGGTCTCGGGCGGAGACACACTCTCTGAAGTCACTCTCCGGCCGCCACGGAGAAGATTCTTCAGGCCTCTGTGGGATTCACCTTAGGAGAGTGGATGAGCTGCAGCTCAACACAGAGCAAGTTCATCCAACCATCCTCACACCTCACGGATCTCCAGATCGACCAGTCGGTCCCCTCTCCACTTAGCACTCATTGCTTCAATGGACTCGGTAGAATTAATACAAGAAGGTGTTTGGGGGGACCTCTTGGTTGACTTTCTGGCCTGGAAACGTTCCTACTTGTCTAGTTTCAAGATAAACATTAGACTTTCTTGGGACCAGGGAGCGCTCACCATACACGACAGAAAATGGCCATTGTCATCCAAGAACTTTCGCCCTCATATACCAGTGCACACAATAGAGGCAGGACTCAGATGGGAGCAGTGTGAGGGAGTCTGTGCCAGGAGCCCCCGCAGCTGAGCAGACCTACCCAGATGCTAATGGACCCAAAGCCTATTTGCAAAAGTCTGGAGCGAGAAAACAGAGCGCGTGGGTCCTGTGCTGGCCTTCTGTTTCCTGCCCAGCCGGTCTCAGCACCCAGGGCACTTAGGCACCCAGGCATTTGGGATAGAGAGATGACTATGCTAAAACCCTGCCACCAAGGCGTTCACACATCCTCTCTATCAGAACTGGGTAGCCACATCCAACGTCAGCAAAGAGTCTGGCTGGAGACATGGCGGGGGACGAGGAGACAGCAGGGGAGTCATGCTAAGGGTGCTGAGTCAGCAGTTTCTCCACCCTCCCCAACCCCCACTTGCTCAGAAAGTGGGAAACCACATGAGTTTCACTGATCCCCCATCAATGGCGCTCACTGCATTACTGGCCTCATTATTTCTTAATGGGATTCGTTGATTACAGACTGCTTAATTACAGCAAAGCACTCCTTCTTGGTTGAAGGGGTGCTGGGGTAAGAAAATAAGGGTGAGAAGACTTGGGGGGGCTATGACTGTAGGCACCCCCCCTCCACCTGCCACCGCACTCAGCCCTGTCATCCAGGCTGGGAGCTAACGTGAGGCAGGTTCCTGCCCAGCCACGCTGCTCCTCTCACCACTGCCCCACCCCAATAATAAAGGCCTCCAGAGATAAGAGAAAAAAAAAAGAAAAAAATCAACTTCCTCTTGTAGCTGTTTCCCCAATACAGTTTCCTCATTAGGCTTTTTAAATGTCTGGCAATCACAAAGAAACAACTATATCAGATCACTATTAAACCACAGGTATAATACAGCTCTTGGCACACAGCAGACACCCAAGGGGTATTTACTGAATCAATGAAAGATTACAGAGATACGAAACAACAGGGGCAGAGCAGACAGAGCCAGTGACGGGCAGCTGTGTCGGGCTGCTTGATCTGGGGGCCCTTTGAGGAAGGCACCCCACGAACAGTCCTTCCACACCTGTCCCGAGTACCCAATAAAAGGTCTAGGTTTCACCCCAGGCAAAACTATTGATCAACAGCATGAATAGAGTGAAAGTGGACACTGAAGCGTTAGAGATGGGCAGGCTGGTTTAAGTTTGCTTTACGAGGCCAACTGGGGCAAGACTCGAATAGGGTGGCCAAGATTGTGGGAGGGTGCAGGACGGTCGGGTTAGGGTTTTAAGTGTCTCGAAGGTCAATACACGCACCAATATTTAGCAGTCGCCCGTTCTTACCCACATGCTGGACTATGGAATTCAAGGGAAGTTCTCTGATGTCCCCATCTCTCACTTGTCACGTTCATCGTCAGAGGTAGCTATAGCTCAGGGATCTGTCCTCTTTTTAACATAAGCTGGTGGATTCCTTATGCCAGGAGAGTGTTAAGCTGTCTATAAAACTCCTCAAATTAATCACTCAATCGCTCGAACGTGACAAACGCGGGGACTGTCAGCTAGTTGGTCTGAGAGTTTGTGTTCATTCCCCCGGAATCGTGTTTTTTTTCTCCTTGCCCTGTGCCAATGTCACAAGCAGAAAAATTGTGCCTGCCGTATACTGGATTAATATGCGAAATTAGAGCAAGACCTTAACTGGAAACATGAAGGAATAACTCACTGACTTAGAGGCTCATCAGATGATGTGTAGGCCAGGCACCATTTTTTAAAAATGTTATTTATTTATTTGAGAGAGAAAAAAGAGACAGACAGAGCTCTCAACTGCGGGTTCACTCATTGCAAATGCCCGCAATGGCCAGGGCTGGGCAGAGGCTGGAACCAGGAGCTGGGCAGCCAGTTCAGATCTCCCATGGGGAGGCAGAAATCCAATGACTTGAGCCATTGGCACTGTCCCCGCTGGAGTCAGCAGCTGGAGCCTGAAGCAGCCCCAGGCTGCCTGAAGTGGGCCACAGGTGTCTTAACCATCTCACTCCATCACTTTTGAGACGGCCCCCTGGTGCCCCCAGCAAGGGAAAATGCAAGGGAATGGGGGATAGATGGGTCCCTTCCCACGGAGTCCCGAGCCATGAGGGAGGCGGGGCAGTGCTCGGAGACTCAGACAAGCCTAGGGAGACCAGGCGGACCCAGGAGGCGCCTCGTGGGGCTCCAGAGACAGGTGCTGCAAAGCTGTGACGAAATCAAGTGAGGGAGCACAGGATGTGCCTGTCTCCGGTGTGCAAAGGGTGGGCCTGGATCTGTGGACCAAAGCAAGGAAGGTCTTCTGGGTCTGGAGACAGAGGCAAGGACTGGAAGACTGGAGGGCAGGCAGGAAGGGATGGGAAATGTAGGTCACACCTGTCCCCCTGGCCAGCCAAGTCCACACTCCCCCTCGGGGGCAGGCCAGGAGCTTTCTGCAGGTCTCTCTGACCCATGTGATTTATGTCAGCGGGGCCCAGACAAGCAAAAAGAGTGCCTTCCTCGCTTCCGGCTCGAGCCCCTCCAGAGGGGCGCCTGGCTGTGAAGTCACAGGGAGCCACGGGAAGGGAAGACCCAGTCAGCAGCGGCCCCGAGCGCTCCCCTTCCCTGGAAACGGTTTCTCCGAGTACAGCCGGCAGCTGTTCAAGGAACCACGAGACCCTTGCAATGCTGGAGGCAAAAATCCCAGAAACTCAGACTTCCCAGACAGCGAGACAGTCCTGGTATATTAGCAGAATGAGCATCAGCGGGGAGCCCCTCAGGCCTGAGGTCGCGTCCTGAAGTCACTGTTACTTAATGTACTTGAGCTTGCATTTCCTCAAAGAACGGAGTTCAGTACTCTCCGTCACTTGGATTGTTTTAAGGTTTTATTTATTTTATTTATTTTTGAGAGTATTACACACTACAGGCTCTTTTGTTGTTGTTGTTTTTAAAGATTTATTTGTTTATTTGAAAGGCAGAGTTACAGAGAGGCAGAGAAACAGAGAGAGAGAGTCTTCCATCCACTGGTTCACTCCACAATTGGCTGGCACGGCCGGAGCTGTGCCAATCTGATGCCAGGAGCCAGGAGCTTCTTCTAGGTCTCCCACATGGGTGCAGGGGCCCAAGGACTTGGGCCATCTTCTACTGCTTTCCCAGACCATAGCAGAGAGCTGAATCGAAAGTGGAGCAGCCAGGACTCGAACTGGCGCCCACATGGGATGCTGGCACTGCAGGCGGCGGCTTTACCCACTGCACCACAGTGCCGGCCCCCATTTTGAAGTTTTAATGAAGGAAATTGCACGTGTAGCCTGGTCGGCAGCGCTCAGGCTTTGAGTACTGGCTCACTTGCCCCTTCGCCTTCCCAAGAGATACCCCTCCTCTTGCGGGGCTGGCTTCCCTCCGAGGCAGCAGAGGCCACGTTAGCTTCTGAAAATTCTAGGCTCTTGGGCCAGCGCCACGGCTAATCCTCTGCCTGCAGCGCCGGCTGGTTGGGGCGCTGGATTCTGTCCCGGTTGCTCCTCTTCCAGTCCAGCTCTCTGCTGTGGCCTGGGAAGGCAGTGGAGGATGGCCCAGTGCTTGGGCTCTGCATCCGCATGGGAGACCAGGAGGAAGCACCTGGTTCCTGGCTTTGGATCGGCGCAGAACCAGCCATGGTGGCCATTTGGGGGGTGAACCAATGGAAGGAAGACCTTTCTCTCTGTCTCTCTCTCACTGACTAACTCTGCCTGTCCCCCCCCCAAAAAAAAAAAATCTAGGCTCTGGAGCCACATCCAAGGGCAGGGGCAATGACGGGACTGCTGCGCCTTGCATGGATTAGCCATCCTTTTCCTCTCCCTTCTCTCTGTCCGTGTTCTCCCCTGGGACAGAGCTCTCCCCTCCCCCTGACGAGCCACTTTAAATGGTTTCCAGCATCACATGAGCCTGTAGGGCCTGCTTTGTCTGGGAGGATGGAGGGAGGGAGTACTGGCAATTAATTTTTTTTCCTGGCAATTAAAAGAAGAGACTTTCACCCGGGGCTTGTCCGGTTCATTTAGAAAATTGGTCTAATATGATAAGTCTGTGATCGTCGTCAAGGAGATTCTACTCCTGAAAAAATGGAGCTTATCTCTACCCTCAACTCCTTGCTTGGGGAGGGAGGGAGGGAAGGGGTGAGGGAGGGAGGGGGGAGTCGAGAGGGGAAGCTGAGGTCTGCAGGTGGGTTCCACATGCACTCACATGCACCTGAGCTAGGAAATGTGTCTCAAGGATAGGTCCTAGTGGAGGAGAAGGTGGTGCATTTAGGGTGAATGTGTGACTGGCAGGTGCTTACACCGTGTGACAGTTGCAGGTAGTGTGTGTGTGCAGGTACAAGTATCTACCTACTACAGCAGGGAATTGCGATAGGGATAAGTATAGGTATCATAGATTTTGGCGTTTGTCGCTGGGTCATACGATGATAGAAAGCCACATTCAGATAGCATTCGATTCCCAAGTGAGAGTGGCATGCCAAAGCTAGATATAGCTTTTCATTGCACATATCAGACAAGGTAGCAAAAGGTCATTTTCCGGTTCTCAGTCTAATCTTCAAGCCATGAAGATATAAACATCCCAGGACTGGCATTGAGGCGCAGCAGGTTAAGTTGTGGCATGCCATGCTGGCCCCCACATCAAAGTACTGGTTCCAGTCCCAACTACTCCACTTCTGGCCCAGACTCCTACTGGCACACATCTGGGAGGCAGCAGGTGATGGCTCAAGTTCATGAGTCCTTGCTGCCCACGTGGGAGATCAGATTGGGTTCTAGGTTCCTGGCTGTTGCAGGCATTTGGGGAGGTAACTCGATGAGGGAAGATTCTCTCTCTCTCTCTCTTTCTCTCTCTCTCATTTTTTTAAAGATCTATTTATTTGAAAGTCAGAATTACACAGAGAGAAGGAGAGGCAAAAGACAGAGAGAAAGAGGTCTTCCATCCACTGGTTCACTCCCCAACTGGCTGAAATTGCTGAAGCTGTGCTGATCCGAAGCCAGGAACCAGGAGCTTCTTCTGGGTCTCCCATGTGGTGCAGGGACCCAAGGAAGACTCTCTCTTTGTCTCTGCATCTCTGTAACTCTGCCTTTTGAATAAATCAATAAATTAAAAAAAAAAAGATGTCAATCATTAAAACATTGTTTTACATACATATAAAGAATATATATAAAGAAGCTCCATGGAGGTTTGTGTGAGGTGGTGTCGGATGGTGCACGTGACTATGGAAGGCACTACCTGAACCCACTTCCGGGAACACAGCACGCATGCAGAAAAATGGCACAAACACTCAGAGCAGCTTCTAAATCAGTGCCAATAAGCAGAGCGCAGACCGAGTCCCCAGTGCTGTGTGAACGTGGAGTAAAGAAGAAACCAGCACCGGACGACGGGGCGGGGCCACTGGACGGCCTCCCGGGGGCCACGCATTTCCTTAGAGTTACTTGGGCTGGAATCCACGGAGGCAGAGTGAGAAAACTCTCTGGGATCTGCCTGAATTCGCTTCTCCAACTCACTCCCAGGCTGGGCTGATCTTTCTCTTGCCTGCCACATGGGCACACGGCTCCTTTGTCACTCAAAGCGGTCTCTTCCCGTTTCCTCCTCGGCAGACACTCGATCCAGTTCCACACAGATAATTACGACTAGCATTTCCCGTGGCTCCAGCAGGATGAGGGTCAGGTTGCCCCAGGCCACAAGGCAGCAATTAACCAGATAACGCAGTTGTCAAATCTATTTTATTTGAATAATCAAGATCATCTAGCCAATTTTCTGCTTCTCAAACCCCTGGCAGCTGACGATCCCTAGACGGGCACACGCAGCACTGAGACATAACAAGGCCCCATAAAACGTGCCTGTGTTGACATCACGTGGTGTCTCTTGGGTCCCTCAGTACCTTTTCTCTCTCTCTCTCACCTTCTGGTTGACCTGTAGCCATCTTTAGGAGGCCCGTGCGTGGAAGGGTGCAACTCCCAGCTGCCGTTGTGTTTGCAAGTCGTTGTACCTGGTGCAACCGGGAGAGGCATGTGAGTCTGAGGGGTAGCCTCAGCACAGAAGTCAAGACAATAAGACCAAGGGCTGGCGCTGTGTCGTGGCGGGTAAAGCTGCCACCTGCAGTGCCGCCATCCCATATAAGCAAAGGTTCGAGACCTGGCTGCTCTACTTCTGATCCCGCTCTCTGCTATTGCCTGGGAAAGCAGTAGAAGACGGCCCAAGTTCTTGGGCCCCTGCACCCATGTGGGAGGCCCAGAGGAAGCTCCTGGCTCGTGGCTTCTGATCAGTGCAGCTCTGGCCATTGTAGCAATTTGGGAAGTGAACCAGCAGATGGAAGATTCTCTGTGCTTCTCTCTCTGTAACTCTGATTTTTAAAAATGTTCTGTTAAACTGTACATTCAAATGAAGATCGGGAAGATGATTTCATAAGTCTGTCTTTTTTTTTTTTTTTTTAGATTTTATTTATTTATTTGAGAGGTAGAGTTACAGACAGTGAGAGGGAGAGACAAAGTCCTCCATCCACTGGTTCATTCCTCAAATGGCCACAATGGCTGGAGCTGAGCCGAGCCAAAAGCCAGGAGCCGGGAGCTTCCTCCAGGTCTCCCACATGGGTGCAGGGGCCCAAGCACTTGGGCCATCTTCTACCACTTTCCCAGGCCACAGCAGAGAGCTGGATCAGAAGTGGAGCAGCCAGGACTCGAACCAGCACCCATATGGGATGCTGGTGCTGCAGGTGGAGGATTAACCTACTGCGCCACAGCACCGGCCCCTAAGTCTGTCATTCTGATTGCATTCCTTTTTATTAAGTTTTATGCTACAAAATGAGTTAAATGCTAAATTTCATTGTTCCAATCCTACTATAAATGTATAATATCAAATAGGGATATGAAGGCAAGGACTTTGCCCCAGTAGAAAAGACACTTTTGAAACCTGTATATTTATTTAATTGAGAAAGAGAGAGAGAGCACTTCTATCAGCGGGTTTACTCCCCAGATGTCTCCAGTGGCCAGGGTTGGGCTAGGGCCAAAATCGGGATTTAAGAACATAATCCAAGTCTCCCACAGGTTACCAGGAACCCAGTTACTTGAGTCATCCCTGCTGCCTCCCAGGATCTGCACTGGCAGGGAGCTGGAGCCAGGAATCAAATCCAGGTGCTCCCATGCAGGACACAGACATCTTAACCGCTAGGCTAGATGCCCACATCCCCAAGCCTTTCCAACTATTCCCTTGGGATACAGACCAGCCCCTCCCATGCCATCAGGAGCACACAGGTACCCAATTTCCCCGCTGTTGGGAGGAGAACCTTCAGCACATTTCCACCTGCATTGAGCCATTACCCAATATCTCTTTTGGATTCTGCCCTCCTCGCTGAGCCACATTGTCCTAGAAATGAGAGCCTGAAGCAAAAGTTTATGCAATAATAGTTTAATGAGCAGTGCAATCCCAGGGAGCCAAGAATGAGGGCTAAGACAGCGAAGCAGAAAGCAGCAGACACACATACACAACGGGCCACGGCATCGAGGGGATTGGTGGCTTTGCGTGGAAGTTGTCTTCAAAGGGGCCCGGTGCAGCCACTGTGTCCCCACACAATCCGGCAGGGAAGAAAGGAGAAAGAATGTATCTGCTCTCTCCCAGTCAAGTTGGGGCCCGTGAGGGGTTAACCTCCCTGCACTGCCCCAGTCTTCCAACACCTGTGCTGTGCACCAGCCTCCTCTGCACCGGTGGCCACAGGGAAGTCCCGGGGTTGGCAGGAAAGGGATGCAGCAGAGGTGTGGGGTGAGGTTGCAGCCTGCAAGGCCCACAGGCAGCACGAGGGACCCTGCTCCGTTGTACCTAAGCTCCCTGGCTCCCCAGCAAAACCGGGCACTGCAGCCAGGTGTGGGCACTTGACTCGGAGTGCTAAGTCTGACCTGGAACTGGAGCGGTTCCATCTGGATTCTCTCTGCAAAGTCCTCGCTGGCTTTTTTTCGTTTTTAAAAGATTTTATTCGAGAGGTAAAGTTACAGACAGTGGGAGAGACAGAGAGAAGGGTCTTCCATCTGCTGGTTCACTCCCCAAATGGCTGCAACAGCCGAAGCTGAGCCAATCTGAAGCCAGGAGCCAGGAGTCTCTTCCCACTTAGGTTCAAGAGCCCAAGCACTTGGGCCATCTTCTGCTGCTTTCCCAGGCCACAACATAGAGCTGGATTGGAGCAGCCAGGACTTGAACCAGTGCCCATATGGGATGCTGGTGCCGCAAGTGGAGGATTAACCTTCTGTGCCGCAGCGCTGGCACCCCTCACTGGCTTTTGTGCCTCCCATCTTTCCCTTCTGTAAGTTAACCAGACTTATTATTTTTAACTCAAGAGGTATAGAAAGGCAGAGACACAAAGAGCCCTCACATGATGGTCCACTCCCCAAATGGCTGCAACAGCTGGGACTGGGCCCAGCTGCAGCCGACAGTCAGGAACTCCATCCAGCTCTCCCACCTGGGTAGCGGGACGCCCATCACTTGAGCATCACCTGCTGCTTCCGAGCATCCACCTCGGCAGGAAGCTGGAGCCAGGGTCTGGAGCCGGGAATCGAATCCAGGCACTCTGTTGTATAACACTGGCATCTTTAGCACGAGGCCAGATGTCTGCCCCTAACCAGAATTTTCTCTGGGGCAGGGGAGGGGGGCAGAGAAAGGGGGTGGAAAAGGATGGTGGTGGGGTGAGATCCTCCACTGCCCCTCTCCCCAAACAGACATGAATCTGAGCAGTCGCTCACACACCCAACTGCCCTCCCAAGCTGTACGAAAGCCAGGGGAGAGCCCGCAGGACCTGGTGTTGGTCTAATAATAAATCAGTCGGTCACTGGTAAGAAGTCAACCACGCATGGAAGCTGTTTCCATGGGGTCCCTTGGTTAGGCAGTAGCTACTGTCATTCATCATATCAGAGCACAGCGCCTCAGTCTGGCCTTAACTCATCTCTTGCGCCTCCCCTCCCCTCCACGCCCCCAGCCTCACTCTCTCACCCAATGGCTTTCTAAGTGGCCTCTCTGCCTTCACAGGCCCTCTGCTTCATCCTGCACACGACACACTCCTCCTGCAAGGCCTTCGTATCACGCACGCTCATCTCTTCTGCAGCAGCCACGTTTCCCTCTACATAAAAATACCAGCCAAGATTTCTTGAGTGCTTTTTACAGGCCAGGCATTATGCTAAGAGTTTTGTATGTATCATCTCAGGTTAAGTAAAAAAAAAAAAAAAGTCCTTTGAGTCAGGTACTATTATGATCTACATCTTACAAAAGAGTTAACTGGTATTTGGAAACTTGGGCAATTTGCCCAAGATTATATAGCCAATAAATTGCAGTGACTTAACCTTTGGTCTGTCTAAACTCTGTGTCAAATTTTCCTACTTGCAGGAAGCCATGCCTTGTCAAGACAACACAAAAGTGACAGCTCTATTGCTCTGTGACAACTCAGCAGCTACAAATATAGCTTCGTTATTCTGCTTCGGCACTTCCTATGTATTATCTTACTTTATTATTTTTAAAATATTTATCTGGGTGGGGGCTGCTGTTGTAGCATAGCAGGTAAAGCTGCCACCTGCGATGCCAGCATCCCATATGGGCGCAGGTTTGAATCTCGGATGATCCACTTCCAATTCAGCTCCTTGCTAATGCATTTGGGAAAGCAGCAGTGGATGGCCCATCCTCCATCCATTGGTTCACTTCCCAAATGGTTGCAATGGCCAGGGCTGGGCCAAGCCAAAGCCAAGAGCCCAGAACACAATCCGGATCTCCCACATGGGTGGCAAGGGCCAAACACATGGGCCACCCTCTGCTACTTTCCCAAGCACATTAGCAGGGAGCTGGAACAGAAGTGGAGCAGCCAAGACTCAAACCAGTGCTCATATGGGATGCCAACATTATAGGCAGCAGGCCAATCCACTATACCACAATGTTGGCTCCCTGAGATTCTATTTTTTAAAAAAGATTTATTTATTCATTTGAAAAGCAGAAAGGTAGAATTATAGGGAGAGAGAGAGAGAGAAAGAAAGAGAGAGAGAGATTCTTCCACCCACCCAGAGCTTCTTTCAGGTCTCCCACGCGGGTGGAGGGGCCCAAGGACCTGGACCATCTTCTGCTGCTTTCCCAGGCCATCAGCAGGGATCTGGATCAGAAGTGGAGCAGCCAGGACTTGAACCAGTGCCCATAAGAGATGCCAGCTCTGCAAGTGGCGGCTTCACCCACTATGCCACAGCGCTGGCCCTGGAGATTCTATTTTTATCTTCACTACTGGTTTAATAGCCATGTCTTTGCCTTTTATTGCCTTTTCAGTTTCTCTGGGTTTACTACATGCATCTTTAACTGTCAAAGTCTGTATTCAGACAATGTAGCCATTGACGTGTAATTACTTCACTACAGTTTGCTTCCATTTCCTTTATGCTAGTGTTGTCATACATCTTACTTCTGTGTATCTTACAGACCCCATAATACGTTGTTATTACTTTTCTTCTAAACAGCCAGTTATCTTTCAAAGAAACAATTAAAACTAGAGAAGTCTTTTAATATTTATCTACATACATATTGGCCATTTCTGGAACTTTTATAGGTCTAAGTTTCCATCTAGAATCCTTTCCCTTCACTCTAAAATTTCCTTTGGCACTCAGAATTCATTAAGATTTTCTTTTTTTTTCCTCCAAAAAAGTTTTATTATACTTTCATTTGGAAAAAAAATTAACTGAATATGGAATTCAGATTGGCAAATTTTTTCAGTGCTTTCAAAATATTATTCCAAATAATAGTTTGATTCTGCTAAAACATCCCAGATCATTCTTATTTTTTCCCTTTATATATATATATGTATATATTTACAGATTTATTTATTTATTTGAAAGGCAGAGTTACAGAGAGCAGAGGCAGAGAAAGAGAGAGAGAGAGGTCTTCCATCCGCTGGTTCACTCCCCAGATGGTCGCAATGGCTGGAGCTGTGCTGATCCGAAGCCAGGATCCAGGAGCTTCCCCCGGGTCTCCCATGTGGGTGCAGGGGCCCAAAGACTTGGGCCATCTTCTACTGCCTTCCCAGGCCATAGCAGAGAGCTGGATCAGAAGTGGAGCAGCCAGGACTCGAACCGGTGCCCATATGAGATGCTGGCACTGTAGGTGGCAGCTTTACCTGCTACCCCACAGTGCCGATCCCCCCTTTATATTTAATATGTCCTCTCTGGCTACTTCTAAATTCTTTAGCAATTTGATTATGATGCACCATGGTGTAGTTGGGTTTATTATTACCCAGATTGAGGTCAACAGTTGTGTCTCTTAAATCTGCAAGTTTTTCATGTTTTGTAAATCAGGTTGTTTCATCAAGTATTTTTCTTCTGTTCAGTTCTGTGGAGGTTAAACTGCTTGGCATTGTCCCCTGGCCGCTGAGGCTCCTGTGTGCTGTTCAGCACTGTTTCCCCATGTGCTACAGTCGTACGTATGCTTGCTCTGTCTTCACGTTCGCTCATCTTTTCTTGGCTAAGTCAGATCTGCTGGGAAGCCCATTGAGTACATTTTCCATTGCAGACATTTTCAGTTTGAGAAAGTGCACTTAAAAACATTTTCTCCTTCTGTCTTCTTTTTATCAGTCTTCCTGTGAATCCTCACACCTACGTCTGACCCTGCTCTAAGGTCATTGCCTGCTAATCCCACTGCCTCGGTCATTTCTGGGCCTGTTTCTCTGGACTTTTCCTTCTGCTGGTGGATCACGGTGTGCCCCCCTTTGGTACGTCTGGAATCTTTGTATTCTGGTATTTTGAAAGTTGCATAAAATATTTGTGTTCTTCTGTCTTCCTTGCAGACAAAATTATCTTTTGGGGCTTGCTTTTAAGCTTTGTTGGTGGTAAGACCGGGCTCCATTACTGATAAAACTAAGGCAACACTGTTCTTACTACTCTTTGCTCCAAATGCCTCACGAAGGCTGTGTTCTCTGGGTGGACAGCATTTGGACGGATCCCAGCTCAGCTTGGCTCAGTACTTGCCTACTGCTATCCTTTGTTCAGTGTCCTGGAGTCTTTCCCAGCCATGCACGAGTCGGTATTCTGTCGAAGACTCCTGAAGGGCTGGGCAGACTCTTGGAGCTCTTCCTCCCACGCCCTCTAGGTTCTGCCTCCTCAACTTAGAAAGACATGCAGGCCCTGCTCCATGCGCCTCTCCAGGGCTCTCGGAAAACTGCCCCCAGGTTGGAAGGCAGGGTAATTACAGGGTTCCACTTGTTTGTTTCTCTCAAGGATCACATCCTGCACTGCCTCCTGTTCCACACACACACACACACACACTTCAAAACATTCTCATGGAAGTGGAGTTAAAAGAGGTTTACTTTAGTGAAAAAACTTATTTTTTCATATTATGCATTTTCTTTTCTTTTCTTTTTTGACAGGCAGAGTTAGTCAGTGAGAGAGAGACAGAGAGAAAGGTCTTCCTTCTGTTGGTTCACCCCCCAAATGGCCATTACGGCCGGCGCGCTGCGCCGATCCAAAGCCAGGAGCCAGGTGCTTCCTCCTGGTCTCCCATGCGGGTGCAGGGCCCAAGGACCTGGGCCATCCTCCACTGCACTCCTGGGCCACAGCAGAGAGATGGACTGGAAGAGGAGCAACCGGGACAGAACCAGCACCCCAGTTGGGACTAGAACCGGAGTGCAGGCACCGCAGGTGGAGGATTAGCCTAGTAAGCTGCGGTGCCGGCCCATAGTATGCATTTTCATGGACTTTGCTCTTTGTATGCAAGGATTTCAAAGTGTTTTGCATCAAAATATCTTATATTTTTTATTTTTAATATTTTTGTTTATTGATTTAAGAGACGCAGAGAGAGAGAGAGAGAGAGACTGAGAGACGGCTTGTTCTCTAGATGCCCACAATGGCTGGGGCTACACCAAAGCTGAAAATGTAAACCAGGAACTCAAGCCAGATCTCCCATGGGGGTGGCAGAAACCCAATCACTTGCACCATCACAACTGGCAGGGAACACATAAGCAGAGCCAGGTGTGGGGCCCAGGTACTCTGCTAGGGGACACGGACATCTCAACGCATGTTTTAACGGCTGGGTCAAACGTCCACCCCTAAACATACCTTTTAACTTCCACTTCCCAGAGCAGGCATTTGTCACAGGGGTTAAATGGCCACTTGGATTGCCCGTGCCCTATATAGGAGCGCCTGCTTCAAGTCCAGGCTCCTCCACTTCGGATCCAGCTTCCTGCTGATGCACACCCTGGGGAGCAGCAGGTGAGGGTTCAGGTACTTGGGTCCTTGCCACCCACATAGGAAACCTGGATTGAATTCCAAGCTCCTGGTTTCCACCTGGCCCAGCTCTTTGGATGAATGAATCAGCAGAGGGAAGGTCTCTGCCTGTCTTTCAAGTATAATAAAAATAAATGAATGGATTTTTAAAAAACTCCACTCCCGGGGCCAGCGCCATGGCGTAGCCGGTAAAGCCGCCGCCTGCAGTGCCGACATCCCATATAGGCGCTGGTTCGAGTCCCGGCTGCTCCACTTCCAATCCAGCTCTCTGCTATGGCCTGGGAAAGCAGTAGAAAATGGCCTAAGTCCTTGGGCCCCTGTACCCACGTGGGAGACCCAGAAGAAGCTCCTGGCTCCTGGCTTCAGATCAGCACAGTTCTGGCCGTTGCGGCCAATTGGGGAGTGAACCAGCAGATGGAAGACCTCTCTCTCTCTTTGACTTTCAAATAATAAATAAATAAATCTTAAAAAAAAAACTCCATTAGCTTTTTGAAATGTTCTCTTATTTTCTAGTTATTTATGGCAGAAAGACAAATTCTTTGTGGCCAAAAGCAGGAATCTTACCTGGTTCCTTATTGTCTTTTTCTCTTCATATTTCATGTTCTGCATTTCCCTAACACACATGAAACAAAGGGTTTTTTTTTTTGTTTTTTTTTTTTTTGTTTTTTTTTTTTTTTTGCTTTCTCCTTCTTGGGTTTACTTGGCTCTTAGTAACTTTAATCAGTTCTAAAAAATTCTGTCACCATTTCTTTCAACCTTGCCTCTGCTCTACTCTCTGTTTTGTTTTGGAATTTGATCCTCGAGGGGGAGATCTTCTCCTTCTGGCCTCTGTAGCTCTCAGCTCTCTTGCACGTTTTCATATTTTGTCTCTCCCTGTTGCATTCTGAAGTTCTTTCTGACCTAGTTCTGGTTTAGTGATTCTTCCTCCTAATAGAAACAATCTACTGTTGGAGTCACTCCGCTTGGTTCTGTCTGAAATCTGCTGGGTCGCTTTTTACAGTCCCCACAAGTTTCAAAGCTTGTTTTGTCATATGGGCAGGACAACATGAACCTCTGAACTCCAAAGCTTCTCTTGGGCTACCTGGGGAATAGCAATGTGGGCCACACAGCGGGCTAGCCCGGCCTCTTTCCCCAGCTCAACCTGACACCAGGAAAACTTGCTCATAGTCCCTTGGGGAAGAGACACCCTTTCCTGCTTAGCACAGGACTTGGTACAGGGTAGACACTCAACCACGAAAAAATTGTATGTGCCTCTGCTGGCACCCCCGACTCGGATGATGAGGAGGGATCAGCGATGCCCCGGGACCTGGGCTCTGATCTCCCCAGGGGAAGCTGGTAATTCAGGGGCAGGGTGGTTGTGGTGGGTCTCCCTCCCCCTCCCCTGCCCTAGCACTGGCCGCATCTCATCACAGTGATACCTGGCGCACAGGCCAGGGAGTGCCCAAGGCCAGGGAAGGGAGCCGGCGAGTCCTGGCGACCAGAGCAGACACCTTCCAGCTGTAGCTGTCCCAGAAGCGGCAGGGCTCCCAGCCCACTGACCTGCGGGCATGAGTCAGAGAGGAGTGCAGGGCTGGTTGCCTGCGAGTTTCGCTCTGTGGGGAGAAGCCGGCTCCC
Organism: Lepus europaeus; assembly: GCF_033115175.1. Lineage (NCBI taxonomy): Eukaryota > Metazoa > Chordata > Mammalia > Lagomorpha > Leporidae > Lepus > Lepus europaeus. The sequence continues at coordinate 66,795,615 of NC_084836.1, forward strand.
CATGCCTATGGGTCCTCTCGTGGCACCTGCAGGGGCAGAGCCTGGCAACAGTCTACTGAAGAAGGCAGACTGAACACCCATATGCTCTGACTCCCCGAGGACGGTGCTAGCAGAAGAATCTCATAGATTTCAACGGGCAGGAGACAGTCCATAGACATCTTTCATAGGAAGGAAGCTTGAGAGAGCCACCTCCATTCTAGAGAAAGAAATCTCTCTCCCTCTTGAAGATCTTTCCAACAAGGAGAGCATTGCACTGGCAAATCCACCCTCGTGACCAGGGCAGTAGAAAAGCTGTGTAAGCTGAGCAAGTGCTCGGGCCCTCTTTCCTCTGGTGGGAGTGGGAGCGGGAGCACACACCAGGAAGACCCTCACCCCCTGTGCTCTGCTGCTTCCGCTCTGTGCACAAGCGGTGGGAGGTGGCGGTGGGCACAGAGAGGCCCTCATGTTTGGCACCTACTGGAGAGGGGACCTTTGAGTCTTGTAAATAGGATGACAAGGGCTGTGACGGCTCCCGAGCCAAGCCGCCTGCTAGTCTGTAATTGAAGCCAGGAATTCCGCACACGCTCAGACACACCCAGCCTTCCCCAGTGCTTCCCAGAAGTGAGTTCTTGCATTGCATAGCCACCAGGCTGGGAGGACCCCTCGATGAACCAATCCTCCCTGACAAGCTCCGGGGCCTGGGAGCTGGATCTGAATTCCCAAACCGAGCAATGGTTTTTAGCCCTCTCTGTGCTGCTGGGTCTAAAATATTCCTGGGTGTTGCTCCGAGTTGCCCAACTCCCCGGTGAGTGAGATCCAAGCTCCATGGCAGGGGCGATCCTTGCATTTTGGTTTTACTGAAATCTCTTTTTGTTGTTGTTGTTGTTATTTTGTTATTATAACCAGAGTCTAAAATTGATCAAACCAGAAAGCTTCCCACTGCTCTGAGCCCCAGGCAAACAGGTTGGGGATTTCGCGGCTGTTCTCCACCTCTGTCCTAATGAGCTGCTTTGTTTCCATGAGCCAGCCCTGATCCAGACTCCCAGACTCTGACTGGCTGCCTCATCCCTCCCTCTGCCTCCGGGCAGGACTGAACTTAACTCATCCCAGGCTGACAGCTGGCTCCTCCGGACCTGGTTTCAAGATTTCCAAAATCAAATTCCCCTGCTGATTGCCCCCATTGCCTAACTTCAATCTCCTATCACTTTGTTTTTAAAGATTGGTTTTATTCATTTGAAAGACAGAAGTGACAGAGGCAGAGGCATATTCCATCTGCTGGTTCACTCCCCAGATGGCAACAACCGCTGGAGCTGGCCCAGGCCAAAGAGTTACACAGAGAGAGGAGAGGTAGAGAGAGGTCTTCCATCCATTGGCTCACTCCCCAATTAGCTGCAATGGCCAGAGCTGAGCTGATCCGAAGCCAGGAGCCAGGAGCTTCCCCTGGGTCTCCCACGTGGGTGTAGGGGCCCAAGGACTTGGGCCATTTTCCACTGCTTTCCTAGGCCATAGCAGAGAGCTGGATCGGAAGTGGAGCAGCTGGGTCTCAAACCAGTGCCCATATGGGATGCCGGTGCTTCAGCCCATAGCGTTAACCTGCTGTGCCACAGTGCCTGCCCCAAAAGTCTTCACTTTCTAAGTGGAATTGAAATTTCTTCTATGATAGCTTGCTTATTAGGCTTTGTAACAATCCTTGTAAAATGAAAGGCCATAAAAACACTAATTTATAAGGTTATGTATGTGTGTGTGTGTGTGTGTATCCCACGTGGCTTCCTCTGTGGACTAGAGGACATTCTTCAGGGTGACCATGCTGCTTACTGCTTACTAAGCATGGATAGAATCACAACTCTTTTTTTTAAAAAAAGATTTATTTATTTATTTGAGAAGCAGAGTTTTAGACAGAGAGAGGGAGCAGCAGAGAGAGGAGTCTTCCATTCACTGGTTCACTCCCCAGCTTCAGTGCCCGAAGCGGAGCCAATCCGAAGCCAGGAACCCGGAGCTTCTTCCGGGTCTCCCACGTGGGTGCAGGTGCCCAAGGACTTGGGCCATCTTCTACTGCTTTCCCAGGCCATAGCAGAGCGCTGGATCAGAAGTGGAGCAGCCAGGACTCAAACTGATAACCATGCAGGATGCCGGCGCAGCAGGCGGAGGCTTAGCATACTATGCCACAGCACCGACCCTAGGATCACAACTCTTGAAGCAGCTGGACTACTGCAGTTTTCGCCAAAGGGGAGTCCCTGGAGGGCTGGGGGAGAGGGAGGAGAAGACTAACATTCATTAAGTATCTACTGCAAGTGAGCTGTTGGATCGGAAGTGGAGCAGCAGGGATTTGAACCAACGCCATATGGGATGCCGGCTCTGCAGGCAGCAACTTTACCCACTATGCCACAGCGCTGGCCCCTCCATTTGCTTTCAGCACCAGCTTCACTTCACTTCTTCAAAGCCTGAAGGAGAAGGGCAAAAAGAAGAATTTTGTTTTGTGTTGAGGAGTGGGAGAATCCTGCAGCCACAGGAAAGAAAGACCTGGAAAGTCAGGGGTGCCCCAGGTCTTTTTCTGCAGTGCCTGGGCTCGGATCTGGGACAGAGCTTTGGAGCCCGTCCTGTCTGTCTGTTGTGGTGCCTCCAAAGCCAGGTGTCCAAGCCAGGCTTGGATGTTGTTCGTCTGCACCATTTCCTGCAATCGGCTCAACAAGCCACTCTGCTGGAAAATTCTTCTTTGGCAATACTATCCCTTCTCTCGGACAAAGCACAGTTTCTTTCTTGGGATTTTGTCTTTTAAATCCAAATGTGGGGACCGGCACTGTGGTGCAGCAGGTTAAAGCCCTGGCCTGAAGCGCCAGCATCCCATATGGGCACCAGTTTTAGTCCCGGCTGCTCCTCTTTCCATCCAGCTCTCTGCTATGGCGTGCGAAAGCAGTAGAAGATGGCCCAATGCCGGATTCTGTCCTGGTTGCTCCTCTTCCAGGCCAGCTCTCTGCTGTGGCCCAGGAGTGCAGTGGAGGATGGCCCAGGTCCTTGGGCCCTGTACCCTCATGGGAGACCAGGAGAAGCACCTGGCTCCTGGCTTTGGATCAGCGCAACGCACTGGCCGCAACGCGCCAGCCGTAGTGGCCACTTGGGGGGTGAACCAACAGCAAAAGGAAGACCTTTCTCTCTGGCTCTCTCTCTCTCTCTCACTGTCTAATTCTGCCTGTCAAAAAATAAAATAAAATAAAATAAAATAAAATAAAACAAAATAAAAAAAGAAGATGGCCCAAGTCCTTGGGCCCCTGCACCCACATGGGAGACCTGGAAGGAGCTCCTGGCTTCTGGCTTTGGATCAGCGCAGCTCCGGCTGTTGTGGCCAACTGGGGAGTGAACCAGCAGATAGAAGACCTTTCTCTCTGTCTCTATCTCTACCCCTCTCTGTCTCTATCTCTACCTCTCTCTGTAACTCTGCCTTTCAAATAAATAAAATAAATCTTTAAAAAAAAATCCAAATGTGCCAGCAGGCATTTAGGCTGGGGTTAAGATGACCATATCTCATGTTGGAGGGCCTGGGTTCAACACCAGGCTTTGGCTCCTGACTCCTGCTAATGCAGACCCTGGGTAGCAGCAGGTAATGCTTCCAGGGGCTGGGTTCCTGCCACCTCCTCCCCCACCCCAGGAGGGGGCTTGGATTGAATTCATGGCTCCTGGCTTCGACCTGGTCCAGGCCTGGCCCAGGCCTGGCCATTGTGGGCATTTGAGGTATAAATCAGTGGATGGGAACTCTGTTTGTCTCTTCCTTTCTCTCTGCCTCTTAAAAAAAAAAAAAAAAGGCATCTCAATATGCCCGAGGGGATGTGTGGATACCTCACAGTATTTCCCGGCCCCAGTCATATTTATATCTTCCATGGAAAACTACCACCTCGCCCTTCTGCTTCAGAGGAAACCCTGGCAGAGGTTCAAGGCAGAAATTAAAGATCTGAGAAACTAGGGGCAGGCTTTGTGGCCCAGCGAGCCGAGCAGCCAGTGGGGGTGTCCCCAGTGCATATCAGGGTGTCTGCTTTGAGTCCTGGTGACTCCATCCTTCTGATCCAGCTTCCTGCAGGTGCTGCCAGGAGGCAGAGGATGATGGCCCACGTGGGAGACCAAGATGGAGTTCTAGACTCCTGGCGTGGGCTTGGTCTCTTCCTGCCCGTCACAGGCGTTTGGAGAGTTAGCCAGCGAATGGGGGATCTCTCTGTCTCTCAGATAAACAGAGACATCTCTAAAACACTGGAGAAAGCAGACCTGGTGTCTCCCCCTCTGTGGCCGGCAGAAACACCCAGGCTCGGAGTCCAGCTACCAGCAGGCTGGGAGGGCACAGGCAGCTCCCGGCCGCCTTTCTGTCCCTCAGGCACAAGTTCAAGGTAGAGGCTGAAGTGCAAAAGCTTCTCTGCATTACCTTGAAACATTACTGGGAAAGAAATAGGAGGGCTCATTCGATGATTCCAGAACAGGAGGGAAAGGAAGTGCCGACGCCCATCTGGATAGGAAATTACAGTGTCAGCAGTAGGTTCAGGTAAAGCCGCCGCCTGCAGTCCCGGCATCCCATATGGGTGCCGGTTCGCGTCCCAGCTGCTCCACTTCCAATCCAGCTCTCCGCTGTGGCTTGGGAAAGCAGTAGAGGATGGCCCAAGTCCTTGGGCTCCTGCGACCACATGGAAGACTGGGAAGAAGCTCCTGGCTTCAGATTGGCACAGCTCCAGCCATTGCAGCCATGTGGGGAGTGAACCAGTGAATGGAAGACCTCTCTCTCTCTCTCTCTCTCTCTCTCTCTCTCACTCCCTCCCTCCTTGCCTCTTCCTCTCTGTAACTCTGCCTTTCAAATAAATAAATAAATCTTAAAAAAAAAAAACCACACACACCGGAAACTAGACTTGCATTGTGGTCTTTGTGGGTGAACCACCATAGTCAGAAGTCAGAGTTCCAAAACACTTTATCCTTTTTGCTCAAAACTGAAGAGTAAGACTAAAAATTTCAGCCCTCTTGAAGTTCATGCGTGTCTCCGCCTCCAGGCGGGAGGCTATGCACCTAGCTGGCTCATCTAGGCCCGCGGAGTCTGCCCTAATCCCTCGCGGAATCTGATTCTTGGGGCTTGTCCAACCTGGGGTTTGTGCTTCAGCCAAGCTAACCCACTCACCAGCCCCATAGCCTGACTCAGCCAGGCCTCCGACTGGACATGTCTGCTGTCCACGGAAGGTCATCTCTACAGTCTCTCCCTGCGGCCTCCCAGCAAAACCCAGCTCCCATCAAAAGATGCCTCGCCCACGGAGCATCTTCCTTTGTTAACTGCAACTCTGGCCGAGAGCGCGTCTTTGCCTTAACTGCAGAAGGCAGCCATGGGTAAACACGTGAGTGGATGGGTGTATGCACAGGGGAAGGTTGGAATACCCAGTTTCCCTTCTCCACTCTGCAGAGTCCTTGAGTAAGCACTAACTTGTGTCTGAGATGGGCTCACGGCTGGCCACTGTGTGAGGCCGCAGACCCTCCTATCTGAAGTTCGGAGAGAGGCAGCCGTGACGAGAAGCAAAGCCAAGGATCAGGAGGATGTCTCGCTGGGAGGAGAAGCGCCCGCTGCACACTCCATCAGCCCGCCACACCGTCACCTTGCTTGGGAACATTTGATTAAGGAGTCTCCAGTATCATACCAACGTCTAAAACACCCACTCAGAGAGAACAGGGAACATAAGCACATGCAGGGGAGGAGCCTGGAGCAAGCCGTGCCTATTACATACCAGATGCTTAGCCGGCACTTGTTGAAGGGAGGCAAGATTTCAAGGAAGAACAGAGGGGAGCGTGTTTAACCCAGGGATTAAGACGCTAGTTAAGATGGTTGTGTCCCGGCTCTGTTTCTCTGCTAATCCAGACCCTGGGAGGCAATGGTGATGGCTCAAGTGACTGGGTCCCTGACATCCATGGGGGATTGCATTTCACGACCAGCTTCTGTCTCTGACGATTGCAAACATTTTTGGGAGTGACAGCAGATGGGTTAGCTCGCTTGCTCTCTCTCTCTTTTTGCCTTTCAGTTAAACAAATAAATAAATAAATTGTTTTTGTGGAAGGAAGGGATGAAATGGAAAGGAAGGGATTAGGCTAATAGGTTCTGAAGCTATCTTTATTATCACTTGCTAAAGTTGGTTGATTCTCCAAAGCCAGTCAACTGGAAGCCATGGGGAAGGAGAGGGAGATAACCAGGAAAGAGCTTTCTGTACGGAAAAGGTCGCCGTAGCATGGCAAGCAAGACAGTGAGAAATGCCGAGACAGCGCGGGAGGATGGGGACGGAGAGCATCGCCGGGTGGGATGCGGGAGGGTTTCCTGGAGACAGCAGAGGACCTCACAGAGTTCAGCAGGAAGGGAGCCACAGCTCTGAGCACGGGAGAGCAGGACTGAAGAAGCTATGAATCCACAGAGATCAGAGGGGGTCCTTATGCACTGGGAAACAGTTTAATCGTTTTCCAAGAAGGAAAAGGCTTTGTTGGAAGCCAGGTGAACTGAGACGCTAGGGGAGTGAACAGCTGCTGGAAGGAATGAGGAGGAGATCCGGGAGATTGAGATGTGTTCTTTTCTTTCTTTCTTTTTTTTTTTTTTAAGATTTTTCTTTATTTATTTGAGAGGTAGAGTTACAGACAGTGAGAGGTAGATACAGAGAGAAAGGTCTTCCTTCCATTGGTTCACCCCCCAAAATGGCCGCTACGGCCAGAGCTCCTGAAGCCAGGAGCCAGGTGCTTCCTCCGGGTCTCCCACGTGGGTGCAGGGGCCCAAGGACCTGGGCCATCCTCCACTGCCTTCCCAGGCCACAGCAGAGAGCTGGACTGGAAGAGGAGCAGCCGGGACTAGAACTGGCGCCCACATGGGATGCCGGTGGCACAGGCAGAGGATTAACCTACTGTGTCAAGGCGCCAGCCCCAGGTGTCTTTTCTTAAGTATATGGACCATAAGCAGTCCCAAACCATTTCTTTCCTCTCACTCCTTCTGCTACGCAGACGGGAGCAGAACCATCTGCGCTTCCTCAGGCGCCCGCCATTCAGAGTGCTGTGTGACGTTATTGCCGCGTGAAGAAGCGAGCTTGGTGCCAAGGATGAAATGAATCCCTTTAAGCAAATACTTTGTCCTCTTTGCAGACATAGGAAATCCTGCTGCTGGTCCCGTTCCCAGAAACCACTTCCCACTCCTCCGCGGCTGCCTCTCGCGAGCCGTGTTTTCTCGCTGAGTGGACCTGCAGGGACACCCCTTCGGCTGCCCTCTGCCAAGCAGGAGAGCTCATCTCAGCCCAGGCCACAACGTGCACAAGGACGAATCCGTCTAACGCTACTCGTTAAGACCTTCTCGTCTTACCGTAGATAGACGGAGGATTCCCAGAGCCAAACAGCGACACAGTTAGAGAGAAACAACTGTACAGGAACAAAATAAATAGAGACACCAGGCTCCGTGAACCAAATTATGCTTCTTTAGCGCTTACTGCACGAAGCACTGTGGTTCTAAACCTGAATATGGGAAGAGATATATAATTTAAAAAACACGCCATCTCCACCTTCCAAAAGCCTACAAACTAGTAAAAGATGAATGCATGCATGAACCATTGCAGCACAATGTGCTGTTTAAAAAGAGGCATGGATAATGTCTCACGACAGCTGGGGTGAGGCAGAAATAACTGCACTTGACAGCTGGGACGTATTCTTGGAGTTTTTTTTTTTTTTTTTTTTTTTTAAGATTTATTCTATTTATTTGAGAGACAGAGAGAGAGAGAGAGAGAGAGAGAGAGAGAGAAAGGTCTTCCATCTGCTGGTTCACTCCCCAAATGGCCACAATGACCATAGCTGCGCTGATCCAAAACCAGGAGCCAGGAAATCTTCCGGGTTTCCCTTGCAGGTTCAGGGACCCAAGGACTTGGGCCATCTTCTACTGCTTTCCCAGGCCATAGCAGAGAGCTGGATCAGAAGTGGAGCAGCCGGGACTTGAACCAGCACTCATATGGGATGCTGGCACTGCAGACCAGGGCTTTAACCCACTGCGCCACAGTGCCAGCCCCATCTTGGAGGTTTTAAGCTGGTCTTTGGGTAGAGGATCAGACCTTATGAGGTAGATGAGGAAAGGAATGGCATTCCAAATGGCAGGAGTGGCGTGTGTGACAGGCTGGAGGCAGAGAGCACACAGCAAGCTCCAGAAGCTCAAGCAGACCTGCGAGGTAGTAGTCAGGGTTCTGTAAAAGGGGTGTAGATGTAAATGTAGGAGTGTCACCATGGGGGCCCTGACCATTCTGTTCTCTGCATCGCTGAGAACCGGGTAGTTAAGAGATGTGGACGGACACTTCCAGACAGCTGGCTCGTTTTCGGAAGATTGGGAACAAACACGCTTTTGGTTACCATGGGGAAAATGAGGTTTCACACGCACTTTATCGTGGAAGCGGCTGTCTTCACCAAGCTCAGCTTCGTCTGTGCAGCTTCATTACCGTGGACGTGAGAGAGGAAGGCTCGCTGGGATGGCCTTTTGCACAAGACAGATTCTCAGCCCCCAAGGAGGCGATGGTGACGGTTCAGCTGTCAGTGAAGAAGCTCACTCGGTGGACGTGTGGCGTGCCTCCGTGGATGTTGGCAGGCGGCAGGACACAGAAGTAAGTGCAGGTAACAGCAGCCGGCACTGCCAGACTGGGACAGAGCCAGAACAGCAGAGCCCTAGGAGCAAGGCAAGACTCATGAAGGAGTTTTCCTGGTGGCAGTGAGCTTAGGGCCCGGTCTGTAAAGAGGGGTGGGTAAAGGGCCGAGCAAGGAGGACAGAGAAACAGGAGCTGGGGTTGGGGGAGGAGGGCCTGGCCTGTGTGAGTGAGTGGAGACAAGTACGAGCAAGCACGTGTGATGAGTGTCGTGCGTGGGAGACCGAGAGCAAAGAAACACAGCTGGAAGAGAGTCGGTAGCAAGAGCCGACGAGAAGGGTGTCCCCAGGTAACCAGTATCCAGCGCACCAGCCCGGCCAGCGCTGGACACGGCCACTGGGCTCTCCAGAAAGAGAGATGGATATTCCAGTCTCCCTTCTCCCTTCCACGGGATGGGAGTCACATTCCTAGCTGTTCCAAACATTGACTCGTCTTCCCATAACACAATCCCCTGCTGTACAGAGAGACGCAGAGGGGCTGGGGTGGAGGAGCGGAGGCAAGCACGCTGGAACTGCTGCTTGGGCTACACATCTAGTCGGGGGGATTCCACGCCTCCTCTGTTCCCACCCCTCCTACCCCACGGAGGCTGCTGAATTCCATCTACCCCCCCAAGGAGAAAGCAGTGGGATGCGGAAGAGGAGAGGATTCTAGAATGACAGCAGGAGACCTGCTGAGCCTCAGGGCAGCCCAGCCTCCCTCAGTTAATACACAATATTCCCATTTCGAATCCCATCAAGAGTCCACAAGCGGCCACCATGGAAATTTCCCAGAAAAGTCTGAATTGCTTGACAACCATACTGAGCCACCAAGGAAGCCCCATGCTGGCCTAAACCCTGAGGGAAAAATCAAACTCGGTTTCGCTGAGCTGAGCAAAGCTTCCACACAGCCCAGTGGCCGCGAGAGGCTGGGGACCAACCTCTTCTCAGAAGCGGGCAGGGGACTCACTCCCTTAAGCCCTCGCTCAGCTCCACTCCACTGAAGAAAATTATAAAAAGAGGTGTAGGAAAAAGAGGTGGACCCACTCCCTCCTGTAGGAAAAAGGCGCATTTTGGGGTGGTTTGGAGGCATCAAAATGGTAAGCAATTTTAGGGTACAATTAAGCCCTGGCTACTGAACCCTACAATAAATTACCATCAAAGGCACTCACACGTCCAACACATGTGCTTGCAGGATGATGTGTGTTTGATGCTCATAAAAAAGATAAAAATATAGGTCATCATCATGTAACGAGCTTGTAGGTGTCAGAAAGTGGGGGGAGGGCAGATGGGGGAGGGGACTTGGGGGAGATCAGCACGCGGGGCAAAGCTGGGGGTCGGACTCCTGCGTCCTAGTCTGCCCCTCAGACAGGCGGAGAGGGGTGCAGAACTGCCCTCCCTTCATTTCTTAACTTCTTGGGACACCCCCTTCCCCACTCCCCCTCGCTGGATTTCCAACGTATTAATCACCTCTCTCGTTTTGAAATCGGCTCGTCAGGCTATTATTCAAGCATCGTTAATGACACCATCGACCAAGGTATCAATTAGGCAAGTTGGGATAAGACGAGCAGAGAGCTGGGCCGGCCGGGGAGCACAGCACAAGCCCGTTGGGGTGCAGGTAACCCCGTGACTCGCAGCGCACGGCGCATGCTCCTAACTCGCTGGCTTCTGCGAGTCCAAGGTGACTGCGAGCGCCCTGGATTCTGCAGCCGAGACCCAGCTGGCCGCCGTTCGGCCTCCCCAGCTGCTTCGTGTAGTCCAATCACATCACGCAGCATACTGGGGCTGGGGGCCGCCACGTGGCATTGCTGGGCCGTGGCCTCGGGCAGTGGCTGGGGGCCCAGCGTCATGGCGTGAAGTCTCTTTTGTGCGGATGACCTTGGGTGGAATTTCTTCTCTTTTGCAATAATATTCCATTCTGAACGTCCTTTAAAATCCAGCTCAGTGTTTTGTTAGCTGGGAAGTTTGTCTTTCTTTCTTTTTAAAGATTTATTTATTTACTTGAAAGGCAGAAAGAGAGAAAGAGAGAGAGAGAGAGAGAGAGAGAGAGGCGGGGCGGGAGGTGCGGGATGGAGATCTTCCATCCATTGGTTCACTCCACAAATGGCTGCAACAGCCAGAGCTGAGCCAGACCAAAGCCACAAGCCAGAAACTGCGTCCTGGTATCTCCCAGGGGTGGCAGGGACCCAGGTATTTTGAGCCATCTGCTGCTTTCCCAGGCGCATTAGCAGGGAGCTAGATCAGAAGTGGAGCAGCTGAGACCCCCGACTGGCGCTCCCATCTGGGATGCCGGCATCGCAAGTGGCGGCTTCACCTGCTGCCCCACAACGCTGGCCCCCAGGGCGCTTTCCCCCTATTTGTTGATGTTCTACCCCCTGAAATCCAAGTGTTGTTTCCCCATCAGAATGAGAGCTTCCTTCAGGTCACAGAATCCTGGAGAGAGGAAGGAAACCAAGACTAGACTCAAACGGACCACACAGCAGGAGTGGGCCCCTCACCAAGCCGCCCACGTCCCAAGCCAAGGCGTCCACAGCGGGGCTGTTCCTGGAGCCCAGGCTCCTTGACTCGGTCCCCAGCTCCTTGTCGCCTTTCCAAGTTCTCCACAGCTTTCTTTCACACCGGTCGGCTAACCGGGTCTTCAGTGCCTCGCAGGAGGCTAAAGGGAGGACCTGGAGGTCGGGAGTCCCTATTTGTAGTGTCTCTGGACCCAAAGAAGGTGGCGGGGCCAGCTCAGTTCCCAACACCGCAACCAAAACTAGGAACCTCAATAAAGAATACTCGTGTTTGGAGTCGCGAAGACACAGTGCTTCTCCTGCCGGCTGGGAGCGTGAGCTGGCTCCCCGGGTCTTTCCCCACAAAGGCTTAGCAGCTTGGATTTCCTTTTGCCCTTGCTCTCTGCACTTTATGGTCCTCTCTGATGTCCTCCTGGCAACTTTCACTCACAACTCCAAAGCACTGAGCCCCAGCCGCTGATAGAAAATTAAATATAAATTATTAAGTAACTTTCGAAATGGAGCAGCCAGGATTTTTAAGATAGAGAGCAATAGCAAATTTCTAATTACTTTGTAGATTCCCTAAGGGCAGGCACTGTATTGTAATGGGCATCTCATATGGGCGCCAGTTCGAGCCCCTGCTGTTCCACTTCCCATAAGCTCCCTGCTAACGGACCTGGGAAAGCAGTGGAAGATGGCTCAAGTGCTTGGACCCCGGTACCCATGTGGGAGATGCAGATTCCTGGCCCCTGGCTACAGCCTGGCCCAGCCCTGGCTGTTATAGCCATTTGGGGAGTCTCTCTATAACTCTGCCTTTCAGATAAATAAAATAAATCTTTTAAAAAATAATTTCATAATCCCAAGAGAAAATCTGCATCTACAAGGGTACTTCAAAAAGTTAATGGGAAATTAAATTAAAACATAAGTTTATCTTGCTGCAAAAAATATTTGAAAGTCTGGCACAATTTTTCACAATATGTGTTTTCTGTAAACTTTTTTGAGGTACTTGATAATAGCAGTCACCCTCCATATCCCTTCAACACTCCCAGCCCTAGGCACCCACTAATCTACTCTCGGTCTCTATAGAATCACCTACTCTGAACACTTTCTCCAAATGCAACCAGAGAGTGCCCGGTTCAAGTCCTGGCTCCTCCACTTCGGATGCAGCTTCCTGCTATTGCACATCCTGGGAGGCGGCAGATGATGGCTCCACTACCTGGGCCCCTGCCATCCACGTGAGAGACCCAGATTGAGTTCCAGGTGCCTGGCCCAGCCATGGCGTTGGGGGCATTTTGGGAGTGAATAAGTAGATGGAAGATCTCTGTCTGTCCCTCTGTCTTTGTCTCTCTCTGCTTTTCAAATAAAATGAAAATATAAATAAAAATTTTATAAAAATAAACACATACAGTATGTGCTTTCTTTCAGTTCACCTATTTTTAAGGTTCATCCATGTTGCAGCATGAATTAATACTCTCTTCTTTCTTTTTTTAAAGATTTATTTATTTATTTGAAAGGCAGAGTTTCAGAGGGAGAGGGAGACACACACACACACACACAGAGGTATTTTCCACTTACTGGCTCACTCCCCAGATAGCCACAACAGCCAGGGCTGAGCCAGGCCAAAGCCAGGAGCCAGGAGCTTCATCCAGGTCTCTCACGCAAGTGCAGGGGCCCAAGCTCTTGGGCCATCTTCCACTGCTTTCCCAGGCCATGAGCAGGGAGCTGGATCAGAGGTGGAGCAGCCAGGACATGAACTGGTGCCCATGTGGGATACCAGTGTCTCAGGCCACAACGTTGGCCACTTCTGTCCTTTCTTATTGTCAGACAATATTCTGGTGCCTGGAGAATCCACATTTCAGTTACGTGTCGTCAGTTGAGGGATACACGAGTTGTCCCACTACTCAGCTGCTATGAATGGTGCTGCTATGAATGAACATAGACATGCTCTTAGGTGGCTCCCTTCTTTCCTTTCTGCAGGGCGTACCCCTAGGAGTGGAGCTGCTGATCCTACGGCAACGCTAGGCTTAATGTGGTGAGGAGCTGCCAAGGTGCTTTCAAAGGCAGCTGGACTGTGACACAGTCCCACCAGCGACAGCTGAACATTTCCTTTTTCCATTCTCATCAACACTTATTATCTTGTTCTTATTATTTTATAGCCATTCTAGTGGGTGTAAAACAGTGTCTCATTGTGGTTTTGATTTGCATTTCTTGATAACTAATAATGTGGAACATATTTCCATGCGCTGAGCACACTTTTAAGAGCCATTTGTTTGTCTTCTTTGGAGAAAGGAGTGTTCAGATCCTCTGCCTGCTTTTAATTGGGCTATGTGTCCTTTTTACTATTGTGTTGTAAGGGTTCTTTATATACGGTAGATACAAGTCTCTTATCAGATGTATGCTATGCAAAGGTTTCATCCCTTGCTGGGTGTCATCTTCTCACTTTCCTGTTGCTATCTTTGGAAGCAAAAAGTTTTTAATTTGGAGGAAGTTCAATTTATCTGCTTTTCTTTTTTATTGGGTCTTTTTCAAATAATGCATAATCTAAGATTTGCCCTTATTTTCTTCTAGGTGTTTTATAGTTTAGTTCTCCCACTGGGGTCATTGATCTACTTTGAGTTAATTTCTGTATGTATTTGTAATTTTTGTATGTGAGGTGGAAGTCCAACTTAGTTCTTGCACATGTGATGATCTAACTGTGTCAGCGCTACCCAAAAAGACTGTTTTTCACCCACGGAATTGTCAGGGTCCTCATGCTGAAAATCAATTATGCAAAAGCGTGAGGGTTTGTTCTTGGACTCGCAGTTCTATTCCCCTGGGGAGGGATATGTCTGTTCTTCTGCCAGTGCCATACTGTCCTTGCAGTAACTTTAAAATTTTTTTTAAAGATTTGTTTTATTTCTTTGAAAGGTAGGGTGATACACACATACACACACCCACACACACCCACACACACACACACGGATCTCCCATCTACTGGTTCACTCCCCAGATGGTCAAAACAGCCGAGGGCTGAGCCCGACTGAAGCCAGGAATGTGGAACTCCATCTGGGCTTCCCACATGAGTACCAGGGGTACAAGTGCCTGGACCCTCACCATCCATTTTCCCATTGACAGAGAGCTGGATTGGAAGTGGAGCAGCCAGGACATGAAGCTGCACTCCGATGTGGAATGCCAGTGTCGCAAGCAGCAAGCAGTGGCTTAACCCAGGGCACCAGAGCACCTGTCCCTGTAGATCAGGAAATGTGAGTACTCCAGCCTTGTTCTTCTTTTACAAAGCTGTTTTGGCTGTTTTGGATTTCTTGAATTGTAGGAAGAGCTTGTTGGTTTCTGCAAAACCAGATGGGACTTGGTAGGGATTGTGTCGAATCCCTAGATTAATTCTGAAAGTATCGCCGTCAACATGGGACGCTTTGACCTTCATTTAGGTCATCTCTAATTTCTTTCAACAATATTTCTTAGATTCATTTTCAAATTATTAATTGCAAGTATTATATTTTTCCTTTGTTTTTAAATTTAATGCAAGACAGTTTGACAGACATATAAAAAACAGTACATATCTATGGAGTACTGTGAGATGTTTTGTTATGTTGTATAACATTCCAATCTGGGTAAATATTTTAACCTTTCAAACACTTAGCATTTCTTTAAGTAGAAGTATCCAAAATCCTACCTTCTAGGTTTTTAAAATAGAGAAATAAACAGCACATTAGTATTATCTATGGTCCCCTTACTGTGCAGTGGAGACCCAGAACTTCTGACTCCTATAACCACTACCTGTCAGTCAACCCCTTCCCTCCCCAGCCTCTGGTAACCACCACTGTATTTTTAACTTTTACAAAATCACCTGTTCTTCTCAGCTCCGCATAGGAGTGGGATGACATGGTGACCTGGTGCTTTTCTTCCCGTGCTTGGCTTACTTCACTTAACAAAGTGACCCTGAGTTCCTTCCACGTGGGTGCAAATGACAAGATTTCATCCTTTTTCCTGGCCGAGTAATACTCCATCGCGTATAGGTACCATGTTTTCTTTATCATTCATCAGTGAATGGGCTTTAAGTTGTTTCTGTATCTTGGCTATTGTGAGTGACGCTTCAATGAACATAGGGACGTGAGTGTCTCTCTGACAGATGGGTTTCATTGCCCAGAAGTGGGGTTGCTGGCTCACTTGGTAGTTCTGTTTTACCTTTTTTTTTTTTGGGGGGGGGCTCCGTACAGCCTTCCACAATGGCTGTACTGACTTGCATCCCCACATGCAGAGAGCACACGTTCCCTGGTCTCCACACACTCACCAATCCCTGTTCTCCTTTGTCTTGTTTGACAAAAAAGCCACTCTCATTGGCGTGAGCTGATGTCTTATTGTGGCTATTAACACTAGAGTGATAAATGCAATTATTTACAGAGACCAAACAGGTAAAAAGTTGGAGTGGGAAGTAAAGAATATTATATTCCATTACATAGATTTCGTATTTTCTTTATCCATCCTAATGGGCAATTGGCTTTTTTCTACTCGATTCTTTCTTTCTTTCTTTTTTTTTTTTTTTGACAGGCAGAGTGGACAGTGAGAGAGAGACAGAGAGAAAGGTCTTCCTTTTGCCGTTGGTTCACCCTCCAATGGCCGCCGCGGTAGGCGCGCTGCGGCCGGCGCACCGCGCTGATCCGATGGCAGGAGCCAGGTGCTTCTCCTGGTCTCCCATGGGGTGCAGGGCCCAAGCACTTGGGCCATCCTCCACTGCACTCCCTGGCCACAGCAGAGAGCTGGCCTGGAAGAGGGGCAACCGGGACAGGATCGGTGCCCCGACCGAGACTAGAACCCGGGGTGCCGGCGCCGCAAGGCGGAGGATTAGCCTAGTGAGCCGCGGCGCCGGCCTCGATTCTTTATTTTTTTAAAAAGATTTATTTATTTATTTGAAAGGCAGAGATACAGAGAGCAGAGGCAGAGAGAGAGAGAGAGAGAGAGAGAGAGAGAGAGAGAGATCTTCCATCTGCTGGTTCACTCCCCAGCTGGCTGCAATGGCTGGAGCTGTGCTGATTTGAAGCCAGGAGCCAGGAGCCTCCTCCAGGTCTCCCACGTGGGTGTAGGGGCCCAAGGACTTGGGCCATCTTCCACTCCTTTCCAAGACCATAGCAGAGAGCTGAACTGGAAGTGGAGCAGCCGAGACTCGAACCTGCACCCATATGGGATGCCGGTGCTGCAGACAGTGGCTTTACCCACTATGCCACAGCGCCAGCCCCATACTCAGTTCTTAAACTCAAGGAATTTACAATCTGGTTGACTAGAAACAATGCTTTATACATTTCTCCTTTCCAATTTTTAAAAATTTATTCTTACTTGCAAATTAATAAATTACAGTTGTATATATTTACAGAGTATAAAGTAATGCTATGATTTATGGATACTGTTGTTGTATAATTAAGCCAAGCTAATTAATATATCATCTCAAATACTTATTTTTTTAGGCTAAGAACATTTGAAATTTACTCTCTTAGACATTTTTTAAAAGATTTATTTATTTATTTCAAGGCAGAGTTACAGAGAGAGAAGGAGAGACAAAGAGAGAGAGAGGTCTTTCATCTGCTGGTTCACTCCCCAGATGGCTGTAACAGCCTAGGCTAGGACAGGCTGAAGCCAGGAGCCAGGAGCTTCTTCCAGGTCTCCCACATGGGTGCAGGGGCCCAAGGACTTGGGCCATCTTCTACTGCTTTCCCAGGCTAGCAGAGAGCTGGATAGGAAGTAGAGCAGCCGGGACTCGAACTGGAGCTGCAGGCGGAGATTAACCTACTGCACCACAGGACCGGCCGCTGCATTTTATTTGAAAAGCTGAGAGAGAGAGGCAGTGACATCCCCTGTCTGTTGGTTCATTCCAAATGCCCACAAGAGCCAGAAGTATGCCAGGCTAAAGCCAGGAGCCTGGAGCTCAATCAGGGTCTCCCCTGGGTGGCAGGGACCCAAGGACTTGAGTCATCACCTGCTGCCTCGCAGGGTGCCCATTAGCAGGAAGCTGGAATCAGAAGCAGAGCCAGGGCTTGAACCCAGGCACCCTGATAGAGGATGAGGCCACTTAACTGCTGCACCAAAAGAAGAAATGCTTTTGCAGCTCTGCGCATGCCCAGATGACTTTGCTAGTGCCTCGTCCCTGTCTTGCTTTCGAGGTTACCAACAGAACCGAGCAAGCAGGTGAATTCACAAATACGGGCAGAATTCAGGAATAAGGAGGATTAACTGTAATCAACGTCAAACATGTGGAGCATAAGATGGGCTTCGAGAATGTTATCCCAAGTGAAATCGGCAAGGCTCAGAAAGACAAATACCCATTTTCAATTGTTCCAGTTGATCCTGGAAACACCATCCGCTGGTTTATTCAACAGTATTTACTGAGTGACTACTGTGTAGAAGCATTGTACTAGAGGCTGGGGATTAAATAGAGAGGAAGGGGCTGGCGCTGTGGCCCAGTGGGTAAAGTCACAGCCTGGAACACGGGCATCCCATATGGGTGCAGGTTCGAGTCCCGGCTGCTGCTCTTCCAATCCAGCTCCCTGGGAATGTGCCTGGGAGAGCAGTGGAAGATGTCCTGAGTGCTTGGGCCTCTGCCACGCACGTGGGAGACCTGGATGAGGCTCCTGGCTCCTGGCTTCATCCTGACCCAGCCTTGGCCATTGTGGCCATGTGGGGAATGACCAGCGGATGGAAGACCTCTCTCTCTTTGTTTTTCCCTCTCTCTCTGTAACTTATCAAATAAGTAATAAATTAGAAAATCTTTTAAGAAATTAAAAAATAGAGGGGAAAATAAACACAGTCTGTATTTATGAATATTACAGTCTAGTTAGGAAAGCAGACATTAATCAAATATAAATTATATGTTATGATAAGTGCTAGAAAAGCACCTTGAAGAGAAAGTAGGGCAGAAATGATTATACCCACTTTACAGAAGGAAAGACTGAGATAAATAGGAGTTCTAGTGTTTTGGAGGCAGAGGGCAGAGGACACTGTCTGATTCGATGTAGAACATTCAGGCTTCGTTTCCCTTCCTTCAAGCAACAGGAAGAGAAACACCAGGAAGAGGGATTCCAGTTCTCTTGTCCAGGGCGGGACAGCTGGGCCGCCAGGCTGGCTGGCTGCTGGCGTCGACAGCAAACAGCAGACAGTAACACAACAAGACAGTTCCCCGCCCACTGGGAGGTTTTGAGCTGGCTTGGAAGTGGAGCAGCTGGGACTCAGGCGCCCAAATGGGGCGCCAGCATTGCAAGCACTGAGCCACAGCGTGGGACCCTCGCGTTATTTCTGCCACCACGTTTCCCACGTTATCCCTCTCTGTTCACTGTCCATCTCTTCCTCTCAGGCTGTGAAGGGCTTGCAGGCGACGGTCTCTTTCTCTTCCACCCCAGAACCCAGCGAGTGCCTTGGACGGGGTAGGGGTACCACACACTTTTACTGAATGAGTCCACGAGGCGCTGGGCAGACTCCCTTTGCCCAACCTCACTCTGCTGGCGGACACCCACCTGACAGGTAACCACCAGGAGAAAGCCGTGCACCGATGTGTCCGCACCGTGACCCACGACCCTGCTGGCTGTGTGAGTGACACAGGGCGGCGGCCAGGGGACTCAGAGCCATTCTGTGCCTTCCCCCCGCACCCTCCCAGCAGCGCGGAGATGTGGATTCAGAAAAAGCTGCCCAGTTGGCCTCGCATTGATACACTTCTTCAAACGCCACGTCACACAGAGAACTGCCTTTTCTTTGATGTCTTCCAGGAGAAGCTACCACGGGGTTGGGACACGGCTGTCTCTTCCCAGGGCTGCCTTATTTTTGTCTTCTCGTCGGCCTCGTTCTGGCTTCACCCACAAGCAAAGAGAAGCAGTTAGGAGGATGAGAGGCATATTTAAAGCTAAATCAGAGGCCGTTGCTGTGGCCCAGTGGGTTAAAGCCCTGGTCTGAAGCACTGGCATCCCATATGGGTGCTGGTTCGAGTCCTGGCTGCTCCACTTCCCATCCAGCTCTCTGCTATAGCCTGGAAAAGCAGTACAAGATGGCCCAAGTGCTTGGGCCCCTGCACCCAGACCCAGAGGAAGCTCCTGGCTCCTGGCTTTGGATTGGCACAGCTCTGGCTGTTGTAGCCATCTGGAGAGTGAACCAGCAGATGGAAAACCTCTGCTCTCTCTGCTTCTGCCTGTAATTTTGACTTTCAAATAAATAAATAAATAAATAAATCTTTAAAAAAGTCACACAATAAACTCAGATGACCTAAGCCCCAGATAAATTCTTTTATTTTCAAAGCAGATTAGTTGAGTCTGAATTACCCACTTCAGTTAAGTAAAGTTAGTTAATACAGATAACAGCTTACCTGCACACAAAACAGAAAACACATACATATTTTATAAATCCAAATACTCGAAGTGTTGGGATATTGGTGAAATTTAAATACAAAAATGGCCACAATTTTAAAAAAATATGAGAGAGCTGTATAATTACCTCTTGGCCCCACAAGGCTAGTATAGCTACATAAATACATTGATACACCAAATCTACACACACACACACACACACACAAGATACCACTAATGCATGTAAACTCATATATAGTTATATGCTGACATATATGGGGATTCATAGGCACACTTACTTATTTTATTGATTCATTTATTAGATTTCTATTCTCTTGTCTGTCTTGGTTTATTGTCTGGTAAGAATCTGGCCTCACACAGCCCTACCCACCCCCTCCCATATTCCAGACTGCCAGGCAGGTTTGCGCCCGAAGCCTGGGGTCTCACCTGCTGTCTGTAGACTCAGCTCCTGCCCCACCTCCTGGGGCTTTGCCGGTGTTCCCTGCTGCTCACGCAGGCTGTGTCATCCACTCGGGGTCCACGGCACAGTCGTGTCCTGGAGCTGCCTCCCCCTGTCTCACATGAAGCAGGTGGCAGTGAGGACAATGAGGATGACTGTTCCGACCTAGACTGAAATATAACTCGGTGCCTGGACAGAGGCGACAGGAAACTAGCTGGCCCCATGCGTCCATGCTTAAAACATCTGTACGATGAGCTGAGCAGAGCAGGCCCTGCGACCCGGTTTGGGTGTCTGCTGAACACTGACTCCTGTATGGTCGGTGCAGTCCAGCTGCCAGACGCCATGGCCCCAGGCCCTCTGCTCCCTGGTTGTGCCTCAGAAGCACTGGAGGAACTTTTCAAAAATACTAATGCTTTCCCGGTTGCCCCTCTTCCAGGCCAGCTCTCTGCTGTGGCCAGGGAGTGCAGTGGAGGATGGCCCAAGTGCTTGGGCCCTGCACCCCATGGGAGACCAGGAGAAGCACCTGGCTTCTGCCATCGGATCAGCGCGGTGCACTGGCCGCAGCGCGCCTACCGCGGCGGCCATTGGAGGGTGAACCAACGGCAAAAGGAAGACCTTTCTCTCTGTCTCTCTCTCACTGTCCACTCTGCCTGTCCAAAAAAAAAAAAAAAAAAAAAACTAGTGCTTGGGCCTCGTGCTGTGTCCAGCCCGGTGTGTAGGCCGGGGGTGGGTGGGTGTGTAGGCCTGGGTCTCTGCTGTGTTCCCCGTGTGATCTGGATCTCCGTGGAGGTTGACAGCCCCCCATGCACACTGGCCTGACTCAATATATAAGCCAGGGAAGTGTCCCAGGAATTGGGGACCTCTGGATCATTGGGTGCTCCTACTGAGAAAAACAAACCACCCATGAGAAAACAAAGGCGGGCATCCTTCAGGGTGTTAAAATCCACTCGCGTCCATACAGCCCCGAGGTCAGGCCAGGGCACAGGGGTGATTGTCGCCCCGGAGGAGCTGTTCCCCAAGTTCTACCAGGAAAGCTGGGACACACACACACACACATGCACACACGCACACACATGCACACACACACGCACACACACACATGCACACATTCATGCCATGTGACTGCAAGCAACTTAAAACAACAAAAAAAGTTTAATTGAATTTCGGGGCCCGGGGAAGGTCTGAACCTATAATTATTTCTTAGCAAACCTGCTGAACACAGGCTTTCTCTCCTCTGGGACGAGATGAGACGGGTAGTGTAATGAGCCCTCTTTAATTAAAAAATAAAATGTTTTAGGATAATCATATTCTTTCCAGTTACCTTATTTTTTTTTTAAAGGAACGGATGGCTGGTGAGAAAATGTCATTGTCAAAGGTCGGGCCACCTTCAGGTCTCAGTGAAGCCGCTGGACTAGAAGTGAGCTCCTTCAGGGGAAGCACAGCTCAGGGGTCCTCCCCAACCCCAAGCCCACCCCTCTCTCAGGCGCTCACACCCGCTCCTCTAAGGGCAACAAGCAGGAGCTGAAGAACAAAACGGACACTCCTGACGCTGAGGCTCTCTGCGCCCATTTGCTGGGATTCTCCAGGAAAGACTCCCGGCTCCCAGCTCCCCCCACCCCGGGGGTGGGGGGCTCTCCTGTTCTGGACACGATGTTTGAGATGTGGGTGGGCAGAGGCAGAAGGAGGGGAGGGGAGAGGGATTCGAGGGACTCTTAAAAGACATATTATGAAAAAATTGAGCACGACTTTAAATTTTTCTGTGCCAGGATTAATTTGCATAGATTGTAAATTATTTATTGGTTTGAAAGACAGCGAGAGACAGACAAAGAGAAAGAGAGAGCTCATCCATCCTGCTTCACTCTCCAAATGGCAGCAACAGCCAGGGTAGGGCCAGGCAGAAGCCAGGAGCCAGGTACTCAAGCTGGGTGTCCCCCGGTGGGTGACAGGGATCCTGTCACCTGAGCCACCACTTGCTGCCTCCCAGGGTCTGCATTAGCAGGAAGCTGGAATAGGGAGTGGAGCCGGGACTTGAACCCAGGTCCTCTCCTATGGGATGCGGGTGTCTGAATGGCATCTTAACCACTTGGCCAAATGCCTGCCCCTATGCTTATCTTATTAATTCCATTTTCCATGAACTTTTTGAAGCACACTCACCTGGGTAATCAGGTAATGGGGGCGGGGGGAGGGAAGCACAGGATCTGATGAGTTTCAGGCTGGGGAGGAGCGTGGCACCGGGCAGAGGTTTGGTCTGAGCTCTGCCTCTGGCAGGATCTGTGTGGCTCGGAGGCCTGGGGCGGGGACGGGGGTGGGGGGGGAATCAGTGATCAGCTACCGAGATCAACAGGACAAATCACTGCTCTTAATTTCGCTGTTTTTGTTTGCTTTGAATCCTGTTTCCTCTTCTGTCACTTTCAGGCCCAACCCTCATAGCACTGAATTCTAAACCCTAATGGAGATGTCTTTGCCAAAGAGAAGCAGGACTGTATTAGAAAATCTAAATGGAAAACGGAAGGTGAGCATTTCAAATAAATTAATTAAATGAGTTAATTAAAGATTAAATAAATGTAAATCTGATTCCCCCAAGTTTTTCCTACCCCACTTGCCTGGAAAGAAGGCGCAAAGCAGCCCAAAAGCCTTGAGAGGTTGGCTTCACTCCCGCAGTCACCTCTGCCCACATCCCACAGTCCGACCGCCTGGGTGCTCCACTTGGCTCTGGCTCCTGACTCCAGCCTCCTGTTACTGCCAGCCCTGGGAAGCAGTGGCGATGGCTCAAGTGCCTGGGCTTCCACTGCCAACGTGAGAGACCTGGACTGAGTTGCTGGCTTCCAGCTTGGGCCCCACATCTGCCCTGGGCCACTGCAGGCATTTGGGGGATGAACCAGCAGAGGGGAACTCTTCCTTTATGTCTACCTGTCTCTCTGGCTTCCTCTATCTAGCTGTTTCTTCCTCTGTCTCCATCCCTCTCAAGTAAATAAAAATTAGAGGGGCTGGCGCCATGGCGCAGCAGGTTAAAGCCCTGGCCTGAAGTGCCAGCATCCCATATGGGCACAGGTTCCAGTCCTGGCTGCTCCTTTTCCGATCCAGCTCTCTGCTGTGGCCTGGGGAAGCAGTAGGAGATGGTCCAAGTCCTTGGACCCCTGCACCCATGTGGGAGACCTGGAAGAAGCTCCTGGCTCCTGGCTTTGGATCGGCGCAGCTCCAGCCATTGTGGCCATCTGGGAGGTGAACCAGAGGATGGAAGACCTCTCTCTCTGTCTCTTCCTCTCTCTGTAACTCTGTCTTTCAAATAAATAAAATAAATCCTTAAAAAATTTAAAAAAAATAAAAATTAGAAATACGTAAGTAAAGAAAGGCAAAAGGAAGGTAACTAAACATCACCTCCCCCAAAACAGCAAATATTTGAATAAGTAGCAGGAGTGAGAAACCCATTTTTTGAGATTTTACAAGGCCAAGGAGGCCACACACATGTGCACACAACATGGCACATACACACATCATGTGTGCACACAGGCACACGTGTACACACACATGCATGCACACACATCTACACGCATGCATGTGCTCCTCTGCTGTGGCCGAACACGAAATAGAAAAGGCTTGGGAAGCTCCCAGTGGGGAGGAGCTTCACTGGCAGAAAGAGCTTGGCCCTGCCCAGGTCTACACCCGCCCAGGGAGAATTTTGGTAATTTTCATAAAACCAAATTGAATC
This sequence comes from Lepus europaeus, assembly GCF_033115175.1. Classification (NCBI taxonomy): domain Eukaryota; kingdom Metazoa; phylum Chordata; class Mammalia; order Lagomorpha; family Leporidae; genus Lepus; species Lepus europaeus. The sequence goes on from NC_084836.1 coordinate 66,819,199, forward strand.
CTAAAGTAAGACCAGCCGGTGATTCAGTAGGGATGGCCCCAGACCATTAGAGTGTAGCTATAAAATAAAAATTATAGATGGATAAGAATAGGAACAAAGCAAAGCAAATGGCGCTCATGGAGGGGCCAGGAGACTGGGCATGAGTGGGAAGAGGGGCTCCTCCCCTGGGCGGCTTGGGGACCTGAAGACCAACAAGGGCTGTGCGCAGCCTGCAGAGGGGCAGGGGTGTGCCAGCAAGGATGCTTCCCTCGCCAGCACCGAGAAGGGCCCGGAGGCCTGCGGTGCTGAGGAAGACGCAGGGGCGCGGAAGGCAGCCAGCCAGGGACCCGCCAGCTCTTAGGGACTCGGCTGTTAATCAGCGGAGAGAGCGAGGCTGGGTGTAAGAGGCTCCAGCGGCCCCGGACAGGCCTGGATTACCGCCTTCTCGCAGCGCCCTGTGAAATGCACGGCGTGTTGGTTCAGGTTAGGAAACTGAAGCTCGAAGGGCTAAGGGAGCTTGCCCAAGGTCAAGGTCAAGGAGCAAGCCAGGATGTGAACTTGAGTCTGGCTGCCTGTAAAGCCGCGCGTGCTGTTCCCGGCAGTGCCACGGAAGAGACCAAACCCAACGCGATGTCCCCCAACTCCCACAGGGAGGCCAAGGCTGCTGGGGTGCAGTGGTCCCCCCTCCTTCACTTCCAGAACCTCTTCCCTCACCTGAGGCCTGCTGGGGGCGGGGCCTTGGTAACTGAGGTTGGCTTCTCTCCTCCCCTACCCCCACCCCTTAGGAGAAGAAAACATCAAAGATTGCACTGGGACATAAAGAGAGGGAGGGTGTGAGAAGGTGGGAGCCACCCTAAGCTCGTAAACGGGGCAGGGGGTGGGGACGCTGCAGCTCACTTTCCCCAAAACCTGGGACCTCAGCTCTTGCTTCCGGGCAGGGCACTTAAGCAAAGTGGGTGGCAGGGGCGAGGCGGCGCGCGCATGGGCAGTTGGAGCGGGAGTCATCTTGACGTGGAAGCCGGACCAGAGCAGGCAGAGACACACGCAGGTGGCCTTGTTGGAGACTTCGGGCCCCAGTCTTATTTCTGCGGCTCGGTGGCCTTGAGCTTCGTCCTGCCTCTCCTGTCTTTGTTCCGGGTAAATCCTCACCGCCCACCCATCCACCCTTACCTTGCTGAGACCACACAGTGGAGGCTCACAGCCAAACCCATCTTGAAGGTCAACTGGAGACCCCAAAGATTATTGTCTCTGTGGTCTCCCCTTCTCCGGCTTCTCCCACCAGCGGAGCAAACCAGAGCCCCCAGACTATCGCTGAGTGGTGCCGGAACTTGGCACAGAGGGGCCAGGTGGCAGGAGCGCGCAGCTCTCACGTCCGATTTTTGGAGTGCGGAAGGAGGCAGGTCTTGTCCCTAGAGGATTTCCCCACCCGCAGAGAGCTCTGCACAGGAGTGCGGATTCCCCCAGGCAAGGTGGACAATCACAAGAGTCTCCCTTCCTCCTGCTGACCACACACCGCTGTTTTCTCCATTGTGTACTCGGTGCTGCGCGGGGCCGGAAGTCAGATCCGCCTGGGCATTTTCCAATACACGGAGACGGACAGCATGGGGCCTGGGCTCAGATCTCAACGCCTCTCTCTCCAGTCATGAGACACTGGACAAGTTAACTATTCTGCACCCGATTCCTCATCCTTCCAGGGAGAACTCACAAGCCCCTCCGCCCTCCCTCCAGAGTTCGCATGGTGATTAAATTAGCAAATGCATGAAAAGCATTTAATACCCGCACGTAGTGAGCACTCAGTCCGGCAGTGCTGAGAACCAGCCTGAGCAGAACATGTAGGGATCAGAGCCTTGCTTTAGGAAGACAAATCTTGCAGCAATGCTTGCGGGGCCTACTGGGGAGAGAAGTGAAGGAGAAGAGTTCTGTTTAGCAGCTTTTATTACCCAGGAAGCAAAAATGCAAGAACAGTCTGAATGAGAGGAGAGCAGAGGAAGTGAGAGCCGTTCAGGTGCCTGGAGCCTTGGCCGCCCACAGGGAATGGCACCAACCAGAGTCATTCAAAAAGCTGGAGCGGGGGGCAGGCGTTTAGCACAGTGGTTAAGATGCCGCTTGAACGGGCTGGTGCTGTGCCGGCGTCGAATATGGGCACTGGTTTGGGTCCCGGCTGCTCCTCTTCCAATCCAGCTCCCTGCTAATGTACCTGGGAAAGCAGCAGAAGATGGCACAAGTGCTTGGGCTCCTGCACCCACATGGGAGACCTGGAAGAAGCTCCTGGCTCCTGGCCCAGATCCAGCTGTTGCAGCCATCTGGGGAGTGAACCAGCACATCAAAGAGCGCGCTCTCTCTCTTTCTCGCTCTTGCTCTCTCTGTAGCTCTGCCTTTCAAATAAATAAACAAAAGCAATCTTTTTAAAAAAATAGATGCCACTCGGGATGCTCCTATCCCTTTATCCGAGTGCCTGGGTTTGAGTCCCAGCTCCACTTCCAGCTCCGGCTTCCTGCTAAAGCACACTCCGGGAGGCCGCAGGTGATGGTTCAAGTGGTTGGATTCCTTCCATGCTTGTGAGAGACCCAGAGTGAGTGCTGGGCTCCTGGCTTCCACCTGACCCAGCCCCAGCTGTGGTGAGCATTTGGGAGAGTGAACCAGCAGATGGAAGCTCTCTCTCTCTTCCTCTTTCCCTCTCTGCCTCAAATAAATTTTGTAAAGGCTAGACATGAGAAGAAAAGGTCGAGAGAATTGGTGTTATTTAGGCTGGAGAAGTCTGAAAAGGATGAATTGCTGATAATAAACTCATAAATGGGCTGGCGCCGTGGCTCACTAGGCTAATCCTCTGCCTGCGGGGCTGGCACCCCGGGTTCTAGTTCCGGTTGGGGCGCTGGATTCTGTCTCGGTTGCTCCTCTTTCAGTCTAGCTCTCTGCAGTGGCCCGGGAGTACAGTGGAGGATGACCCAGGTCCTTGGGTCCCTGCACTCGCATGGGAGACCAGGAGGAAGCACCTGGCTCCTGGCTTCAGATCGGCGCAGTGCGCCAGCCGCAACACACTGGCCATACTGGCCACTTGGAGCGTGAACCAACATAAAAAGGAAGACCTTTCTCTCTGTCTCTCTCTCTCTCACTGTCTAACTTTGTCCGTCAAAAAATAAACAAACAAATAAATAAATAAAATCATAAATGGACACTATACTGGGAACTTTAATTAAGATTTATGTATTTATTTGAAAAGCAGAGAGTTAGAGAGGCAGAAGTAGAGACAGAGAGGTCTTCCATCCACTGGCTCACTCCCCTAATGGCTGCAACAGACAGAGCTGTGCCAACCCAAAGCCAGGAGCCAGGAGCTTCTTCTGAGTCTCCCACACAGGTGCAGGGGTCCAAGGACTTGGGCCATCATCTACTGCCTTCTCAGGCCATAGCAGAGTGCTGGATTGGAAGTGGAGCTGCTGGGACTCAAACTGGTGCCCATATGGGATGCTAGCACTGCAGGCGGTGGCTTTACCCGCTATGCCACAGCGCAGGCCCTGACTTTTTCTAAGCCAAACTGTGGGGCCAGTGTTGTGGCACGATGGGTTAAAGCCCTGGCTTGCAGCACCGCCGTCTCATGTGTTCTCCAGTTTGAGTCTTGGCTTCTCCACTTCCGATCCAGCTCTGTTATGCCCTGGACAGCAGTAGAAGATGGCCCAAGACCTTGAGTCCCTGCACCCACGTGGGAGTCCCGGAAGAAGCTCCTGGCTCCTGGCTTTAGATTGGCCCAGCTCCAGCCATTGCCTTTCTCTCTGTCTCTCCCTCTCTGTTTCTGTAACTCTGCCTCTCAAATAAATAGAATAAAATCTTAAAAGAAATCCTCAACAAACTGAAACACATGGTTGAAGTGAGTGTGGTGTGTCACCTGAAGGCAGGTGCATGGTGCGGAGAGAAGCGGGGTGTCTCAACCACGTCACTTCCTGGCTGGTCTCACAGTACCTTTAGCCTCCACACCTGGCAGAGAAGGCTGGCTAGGAGCTAGATCTGTGGAGTGTAAAGTCTACTCCAGGCCATGAAAATGAGCCCCAGAGGGCAGGCATAAGGAGCAGGCCCCTTCCTTCCTCCCAGCCCCGTCCATAGCATTTCCAGTTCCAGATGCGGGCTAAGGATAAGGGGCTCAGTGGAACTTCCATGAGCCCTCGGGACAAGCCACTGCACTGAACCACATGTGTTTAGAGTCAGGCTGATGGTTGTCTGGCTTCCCCAAGGAACAAACAATAATAACCCTAATTGTCGCTCAACATCAGAAAACAGTCATTACCGTCCGACTCCTTCTCTCCTGGCCCAGTGGTAAGGGTCAGGGCTGGGCCCATGGCCAGCCAGAAAACTGACACATGGCACCTGGAGACGGCCAGGGACGGGTACCAGGCTCGGGGAAAGGCTCCAGGAACTATTTCATCCAAGCATAGGTTCACCCCATAAAGATCCGTATCTGGCCGCGGTGGGTGCCTATCTGGATCTTGGCAATGACTACAGTGGGAGGGAGGGGGCGTGGCCATATGGGGCAACCCCACGTCCCTGAGGGGATGATGCTGGGGGGGAGCCCCCCGCTGGCCAAGGTCACCTCTCTTATTTGGGAGCTTCAAGACTCTGCATTCCCAGTGACTTTGTCTTTCCAATGATTTCTTTGCAACAAATGACAAGGAATTTCTAAGCACCGCATTTCCTCCTGCTGAGCCTGAGTCTTGTGAAATCTAAAAGAGCAGAGGAAAGAGGGACCCTCAGGATGGAAGGCCTTCTCCCTCCCCTCCCCCGATCAGGGGGACGAGCCGAGCCTGTTTGCCCGCTGCCAGCCCAGACACACCCCCACCAAAATGCCACAGAGAACGATGTTGTGACTCATGGCTTGGCAAGCACCAGGAGCATGCCCCAGGCTCCCAGATACCACACTGGCTCCTCCAGGTCGCTCTGGCTGGCTCTCCTCCTCCTCCTTTTCCCCAGAGGCACTCCTCACCTTGCCCTCTCCTCCCCAGCCCCTCCTAACCCTCAAATCATCCTAGGCAGTGGGGGTGGGGAGGAGAGAGGTAGGCGCAGGCTTCAAATTGGGATTTGAGGGAGGGTTGCTTTCAGGATGGGGATTAACAGCAGGACTGGGGAAGAGTTCCTTTGGGATCTGGTTTAGTCCGTGGGCTTTAGCTGGAAAAGACACTAGCCCTCCACCAGCTCACGCGTGTTCAGATCTAGGTTGGCTCCCGGGGTGCTTTGATTAGAAGTCCGCTTTGGGGACGGATTGGAAGAGCTGGAGTCCAGTTTAGAAAATGGGAAATGTCGACATTTAGGCAAAGATGTCATCAAGAAACACCTCTCAGGGGTCTGAGCGGAGGACTTTGTAGAACTGACTACATTTCTGAAGGCTGTGGGTAACCTGGCACTACCAAGGACGTCCTCCATGCCTGGTGCAGCGCTGTGTGACTTCACCTTGCCCTTGCCCTTAGAACTTGCTGATACACCCAAGACACTTCCTGGGATTTCTTCCCCTAGTCCCTTCCTAGCCTCTTCTAAGGGGTTATTCCTCTACCCCCTGACCTTCGGGAAGTGGCTGGGGGAATGGCTGACATCCGGGGACCCCAGGCGCCGTCTTGGCGGGGAGGCGCCCAGCAAAGCGTGCCAGGGCCTCCCAGACTGAGATGTCTGTCAGCAGGCTCAAGAGGTTCCTCACCCCTACCCCTAGGCAAAGGGCAAGTCGCTAGAAAGTTCTGAGCTGGGTTTCTGATGACAGAAAGGAATTAAAACCTGGGGACAACAGCAGAGGCATTCCAGGGGGGTCATGGGGGCCTGTCCGGGGAAGCTGGTGGATACCTCTGGGCTGAATTTCTAGAAACCCACGCTTAGAGATCACATATGTCTGTGTGCTTGTGCACACACACACACACGTGCACACACGAACTCATCAGCACCTCCCTATGCAATCCACAAGAGGGACTAACTGGTAGCCCACTTGCTACCATGCACCTCAAACCTCTCCCATCTGCTACGGACCCTTCACTCCCCAGCTCCCACATCCGGCTCCTTGAAGAGCTTGGAGAGCCTCCTGCAGAGGAGCCTGGTAGGTTCAAAGCTGGCGGGAACCCAGCCTCCGCCCTGCCCTCCCCATGAGAACAGAGACCGTGATGAGCAGCTCTCCCCAAGGCTCAGAGGTAAGGGTTTTTTTTAAATTTTTTTCCTTCCAACATGTCACATCTGGCTGGCACATCTGCTTTCCTAGCAATGATGCATCTCAAGGGGTATAATCAGCAGTTGGGGCGGGGCTGGGATGCAGGTCTGTGCGGACAGAAGCCTGAGCCAGAGACGCCAAGAGCAAAACTTAAGAACATCAACCACCCCCACACCCTTTCCACCCCAGGGGCTGAAGATGAGCCCTGTTCTGCTCGGGCCCAGGCCCAGGCTTCTTTTAGGGCCCAGAAGGCAACCCCATGGTGCCCTTGGCTTTGGGACCTTATATAATCCTTTGTCTAATGCAGACTTGGAGTCTCCTGCTGCAATTAGAAGGGAACCAGGAAAAGGACCGATTGCTCTTTCCCATGTCATGAGCTCAGAAGCTGGGGGCACCCAGGCCCTGGTTCAACTGCACTCACCTCTCCCTCGCCCCATTCAAGTGCAACCTCTCTCTCAGCAGGTGGGAGCCGCCCCCCACCAACCCGCTAGTGCACTTCAGACCCCCTATAGGCTGCCCAGCGGTGGTCTGATCCAGCCTCCGGCCCTCCTCCCTCCAGGCACCAGGACCAGGACGTTGCTCCTCTTCCCCATTCTCTCTGTCAGGACCCTGTGCTCCGAGACACAGCCAGGAGGAAGAATGCTCCTCTGTGTCAGCGCCTCTCCTGCACTGTAAGGGTCACTCCTCTCCCTCAGCAACCACCCCCTCCTTTCCTTTCTCTCTGGCCCTAAACCTCATCTCCAAAAGCTCTGATCAGACGCCCGCTGCACTGCCATCCTCCCTCGCTGCCCCATCGCCTACCCGGGATCCTAGGTCTGTGCGTTTTTCACTGACCTAGGCGTGCAGGACATCACTCTTCAGGCCCTGGGTTCCCTGAGAGTAGGAACGCCAGCTCCCCGTACCGGGCTCGGTCCACGGGGACTTAAAGTCGCTGAAAAATGGATTTAAGCGGTAAGCTTACTTGGGGAGAAAAAGTTTTGAATTGCAAGCATATAAAGGTCTTCAAGAAGTTCATAAAAACACACATTATGAAAAAAAACCTATGCACCAAAATAAACTTATCTTTGAGGTCCATTTTTCCAGGGACTTTCTGAACTACCTACCCTTGGCTACCCCTATGTTTCTTGATCTGGTACAGGAAGGTGAATGGCAGAAGCATGGGGCCTAATCCCTACTCTGCTATTAGGATCTGACATAACCAACACACACGCGCGCACACACACATACACACACACACCCCAAGTCATCCGAAAGATGACTGAGCTTGTCAGAAGTAAATCATGTTTGGCTTTCAAACGCAACAGTAATTACACGGTATCTTAACTATCTGTACAAACTGTCAGAGAAAATATATTGGCAATTCAGTGACAGAGGAGGGGCGGCTGGAGCATCCTCGGAACACCGCCCTCCCTGCTCTGAAGTCACCCGGGGATGGGACGGCCCAGCAGGGCCAAGGCGTGCCCAGGCTGGTCCCAACGCTTCCCGAGCCTAATGGTTTTTCAGGGGAGATGCACGTCACAGCTGCTGGGAGGAGGGGACGGGACGCTGGAGACGGGCTGCGTGCATCACTGGTCCTGTGAGGTGTTGCAAGCGGCGGCAGCAGAGGCTGGGGCCAAAGTTTCTGAAGACATGCTGACTTGGAAGGTTCTGGAAGCAGAAGTCCAGACACAGAGGCCTCTTCCTGGAGCATTTTGGTTGAAGTTTCAGTCCCAGACAGAACCTGATCCAAGCCGTTCCAGAAGGAGGCAGAATGGTGTTTTCAATACCCAATTTTCAATTTATAAATATTAATTTATTCAAATAAACCCCTGTATTTTCTTTCTTCTGAGTTGTTACAATTTAGGGTGCTCTTCTGTCAATTTCTTCTTTGTTATTGTTGTCCTCTAATTTTAGTTATTTATTTAATTTAGTTGAGATAGAGATAGAGAGAGAGAGAGAGAGAGAGATCCTATCTGTTGGTTCACTGTCCAAATGCCCACAATGGCCAATGCCAGATCAAGGTCGAAGCCAAGAGCTGGGAACCCAAACCAGGTCTCCCACATGGGTGCAGGGGCCCAAGCAGTTGGGCCATCTTCTACTTTCCCAGGCACATTAGCAGGGAGCTGGATTGGAAGTGGAGCAGCCAGGACTCGAACCAGCGCCCATATGGGATGCTGGCATCACAGGTGGCGGCTTTACCCACCATGCCACAGCCCTGGCCCCATAAGCCCCATTTTTAACATGTGACCTACCAGATCTGTTTTTCTTTCCCCTGGAGCTAATGAGCAGGAGGCTTGTGACCATGCTGCAGGTGGCCACTCTGTCTATGCACTAAAATTGTGAGACAGGCACGGGAGCAACAGGGATTCGGGACAGCAAGAGGATTAGCGTCTCCCCCCCCCCCCCAAGGGAGATTCCCATGCTGTGGGTGGGGAGCCAGTGATGACCAAGGGATGGCCCTTTTCCGGTTTGCAGGAGATGGATCCCTGAGTCAGATCATTCCCAAATTTCCCAGGTTCCTAAAGATCCAGCTTTCCTGAACTCCAAACCTCGCCAGGCTGATTCCCTGACCTGTCCCCAAAGAGCCGGGAAAGCCAGTTATAAGGCAAACAAGGCCGTGTTTGTCCCATAAAACCACGGTGTGCGAGCTAATTAAATGGCATCATAAAACAGGGAGATAAACGCTGGCAGCAGGGAGCCCGCCAAGGGACAGAGATAGGATCAGACGGGTGGCTGCAATGAAGGCACGGCCAGGTGCGACGGTGGCAAGCAGGGGACAAGGAGGGGCTGAAGATGGAGGGAAGGGGGACCAGGTGCACCAGGCCCAAAGGGCTCAGAGGTGGGCCCCCACTCCTGGCACTCTTCAGGATTCAGATGGTCCCAACTGCCTGCACTTGGCCAGGTTGAAGCCAGGAGCTTCTAGTCCAGGTCTCCCACGTGGGTGGCAGGGGCACAAGCATTTGAGCCATCTTCTGCTGCTTTCCCTGGCGCATTAGCAGGAGCTGGATCAGAAATGGAGCAGCCGGGACTCGAACTAGTGCCCACATGTGGGATGCTGGCATTGCTGGCATTGACTTTACCAGCTACGCCACCATGCCAGCCCCAAGAGAGCACCCTAAAGTGAGCCACGTTCCCACCTTCCCCTAAACAAGCGCTCATTCACTGTCACCAAGATGATGGATGCCTGGAGAAAATAAAACCCACAGAGCCTGAGCTCTGCTGGTTGCCATGGGATGGAAGAGAGCCGTAACTGGTCAAGTTGCCTGTCCCAGATGAACCCTTCAGCAAGTGCGGGACAGGACCCGGAACGATTCTGAATAACCCTGCCATGTGGTTTCATGTAGAGATCTCAGGCAAAGCGAGGATGGTTGCGTCCCTGGCCTGGTCACCTAAAGCGTCTCTTCTCACTGCCCCACCCAGGCCCACAGCTCATCCAGGGAAATTCAGCAGAATGTTCGCTTGTCCTCACCATACGCAAAGATGCTGAAGTTAACTTGGAAAGAGGGGACTAGGACACTGAGACAGATTCATGCAACCTGCCGTTCCTTCACTTGGGCATGCCTTCATTCAACACACAGTCGTTAAGGGCCTCCGATGCACCAAGCAGCCCGGGAACAGAAGCTAGAAGGGCGAATGGCCTTGGCCTTGGCCCTGGTTTTGAGGATTGCAAAGGCCATTATTCTCAGCAATCTGAGATCCTGCTAGCCCCTACCACTGCCTACTTTCACCATTCTTTTGTTGTTTTTTTTCCCCCCACTCCTGATGAATGGGCAGAAAACTGGAGGCCTGCATCGCTGACGGAAGAAGCCATGATTTCCCTGGACACCTAGGTTCCTTGCCTGGCTCCATGCTGACTCCCTGGGCAGTTCTGGACAAGTCATGAACTCAGTTTCTCTACCTGGGAAGCGGGGGAGGCTCCCGCTGACTGCTACTCAACTTCACAGAGCAGTTCGGTGATTAATGGGTTAATGTCCGTGGGAGGCTTTGAGCTCTGGGGATGAAAGACACCCTAAAGCCCTGACTCTATTGGAAACTCTGTCGGGCCAACAACATACCCTGAAACCAGAACGGGGCCTTTGATCACGCAGCAAGGGCTGTCTGCGGAGGACCCCAGGCCAGGGGATGAGTTGAAACAGCAGCAGGAACAGGTAACCTGCAAAGGAGGACTTTCTGGCTCCTGGGTGGAGCCCTGCCCCCGAGGAACTCACAGACCTCTCGCGAGGTGGTCTGGATCGGCCGGAAGCTGCTTTGGGCTGGGTAGATGCGCTCCCACAGACTGCAGCCTTCAAGCGTTCCCTCCGCCCCCGCCGTGACTCGCTGCCTCCCCCACCCCGCAAGTCCGCCATCGTAAGCATCAAGACATCAAGACGGACAGTCCTTTGACCATGGAACGCATTATTTAAAAAAATAATAAAATTTTGGTTTGTGATTTATCTCAAATCAATTAAGGATTCATTGTCAGGACAAAGCATAAATACTGCTATTAAAAGTTGAGGTTGGGGCCGGTGCTGTGGTGTAGTAGACTAAGATTCCGCCTGCAGCGCCGCATCCCATATGGATGCCAGTTCGAGTCCTGGCTGATCCTCTTCTGATCTAGCATCTCTTCTGGCCTGGGAAAGCAGCAGAAAACGGTCCAAGTGCTTGGGCCCCTGCACTCACCTGAGAGACCTGGAAGAAGCTCCTAGCTCCTGGCTTTGGATTGTCCCAGCTGCAGCTGTTACAACCATTTGGGGAGTGAACCAGCAGATGGAAGACCTTTCTCTCTCTCTGCCTCTCCTTCTCTGTCTGTAACTCTACCTCTCAAGTAAATAGATAAAATCTTAAAAAAAAAAAAAAAGTTGAGGCTATGGGGCTGGCATTGTGGCATAGCGTTAGGTAAAGCAGCCGATCCTGGCTGCTCCACTTCTGATCCAGCTCCCTGGTGATGGCCTGGGAAAAGCAGCAGAAGATCCAAGAGTTCAGGCCACTGTCATCCATGTGGGAGACCCAGATGAAGTTCCTGGCTCCTGAATTTGGCCTGGCCCTGCGGTGACCATCTTGGGGAGTGAATCAGAGGATGGAAGGTGTGTGTGTGTGTGTGTGTGTGTGTATGTGTTCCTTTCTTTGTGTAACTCTGACTTTCAAATAAATAAATCTTTAAAAAGTTGAAGTTATGGAATCAGGCTTACAGTTCAAATACTGGCTCTGTGATTTACCAGTTATATAACTTTGAGCAAGTTGTTTCAACTTAAACACTCTGAATCATCTGAGTAATGAGAATAATAATTCTAACATCAGATGATATTATAAAGATTAGATCGGAAAATTCTGAAACTACCAAGCATTGGCGAGCATGGTAGGACAACTGGAGCACACGAATGTTCTGGTCAGGGTGAAAAATGCTGCAACTACTTTGGAAAGCAATTTGGTTCTACCAAGTGAACTTGAATGTGCGCAAGCTCCACAACCCGGAAATCGCGCTCCTCGGCAGATACTCCTGTGTACTCGGGTGCTTGGTCAGGAATGTTCAGTGCAGCACGGTCTCCATCGCTAAAAAATAAAAGGGCACAGGCTCCATCTCCACCACGATGGATAAGTGAACATTTGTTCCTACAATGAAATATCGACAACAATGCAAAACGCATCACAGCTACAAGCAACAACATGGATGCTGCAAATAATACATTGAGTGAAAATGCAAGACATAAAAGAACATGCACAGTTTGGGTTCATTTGTACAAAGCTCAACAATAGGCAAAACTATATGGTTTAGGGGCCGGCACTGTGGTGGAGTGGGTTAAAGCCCTGGCCTGCAATGCTGGCATCCCACATGGGCGCCAGTTCTAGTGGTCATGGCTGCTCCTCTTCCAATCCCGCTCTCTGCTGTGGGGCCTGGGAAAGCAGTAAAAGATTGCCCAAGTCCTTGGGCCCCTGCACCCACGTGGGAGACCCGAAAGAAGCTCCTGGCTCCTGGCTTCGGATCGGCACAGCTCCAGCCGAATTCTGAGCACTACTAGAAAAGATGAAAAGTTAATTTTGGGAAAGGGAAGGGATTGTGATTAGAAGGGAACATGCAAAGTGTTCTGAGATGCTGCCTAAGTTTTTACTTTTTTTTTTTTTTTGGACAGGCAGAGTTAGTGAAAGAGAGAGACAGAGAGAAAGGTCTTCTTTCCATTGGTTCATCCCCCAATGGCCGCCACGGCCGGCGCGCTGTGCTGATCTGAAGCCAGGAGCCAGGTGCTTCCTCCTGGTCTCCCATGCAGGTGCAGGGACCCAAGCACTTGGGCCATCCTCCACTGCCCTCTCGGGCCACAGCAGAGAGCTGGACTGGAAGAAGAGCAACCGGGACTAGAATCCGGCGCTCATATGGGATGCTGGCGCCGCAGGCAGAGGATTAACCAAGTGAACCACGGCGCCGGCCACTTTACTTTTTTTTTTAAGAAAAAAAAATTTGCTTTTAATTTAAAGGCAGGAAGAGGGAAACAGAGAGAGAGAGAGAGAGAGAGAGAGGTCTTCCCTCCACTGGTGCACTCCCCAAATGACCGCCACGGCCAGAGCTGAGCTGATCTGAAGCCAGGAGCCAGGAGCTTCTTCTAGGTCTCCCACATGGGTGCAACGACCCAAGCACTTAGACCATCATTTTCTGCTTTTCCCAGGCTGTTAGTAGGGAGAAGGATCCAAGTGGAGCACTGGGGACACAAATAGGGTCCCACATGGGATGCGGCTTTACCCGCTACACCACAACACCGGCCGCCAAGTTATGTCTTATATAATCACTGCACACAATGCCCACCCATAAGTTCTTTATTTTTAAATCTGAGTGGTGGTTCCGTGGTTCTTCTATTTGTCAGTTTCTTCGTGGCCATGTGCATATTCCTTTTGTGCACTCTTAGGAATCTGTGTCATATTTCCTATGGCAGCCTGAACATCAAGAAGATATAATTAGGTTAGGTAGGCAAAGAACGTAGCAACATGCCTAGCGTATACCAGGTCTCAATAAATGTTCATTATTGTATCCATTATTTATACACCACTAGCTCTTACCCTCCGTTAAGCATGGTGGATATGTGGATATGTGTTTAACATCTCTCATCAACATTTGCTGGCGGCTTGCTCTGTGTGGTGCACCTGCTGTGCCAGCCGATGAAGCAGACAGACGCACCTGGAAGGAGCTCACTGCAGAGATGTGAATGCCCCAGGACAACTCCCGCTGCCACACAAACCACCCCCATCTCCTCCTCTTCATACTGAGTTAGATGCCAGCCCCTCGATAATGACAAGACCACAAATGGGGATTTGTATCCAGAAAGGAAACCCCCGCCTCCACCCCCACTCCCACCCCCACCCCTACCAAACACCTGGCTGCCCCAGACCACAGATAAATAGCCTTCCCCCGACCACACATACCCGCCACACCCTCAACCATGACAAAGAAAAAATGGCCATGAGAGACTCCCCCCACACACACACACAGAATCTGCACTGGCCCCCTGTTTGTCTCCTCCCACCCCCATCCCACCAACCCAGCTTAAGGGCACAAAATACATTATTGGGGGAGGGGAGCAATTCGTTTACATGTAACAAACAGAGGTCAATTTATTTCTAAATCACTTTTTTTTTACAGCTCTATTGAACTATTTGCCACATTATTTATACGTTAATGGGCCAGGCCCCTCTGGGAAGCTCCCCATCTAATAAATAACGTGCCAAATCATTAAGCAAGGTGATAAAATCAAAGCCATTTAAAAATACATCAACCTGCGCTCCCTTCTAGCGATATAAGCTCCAGGGGACCCGAGAAGAGAAGAAGGGGATGGAGGGGGGAGAGCCACCTTCCAGCGTGGTCAGGTGTAGGTTTTGTTTCTTCCTGGGCTTGAGATAAGAAGCAGGGTACCGGGGCAGCTCCAGGCCCCAGCAGCTGGGGGAGCGGAAGGCGGAAGTGCACGGGACTACAATGGGGAAGGGTAAGAGCGAGCTTCAGGTTCATGGGGACGCATGGGGGCATCAGACTCCAGCCCCCACCTGCCACTGAGGAGAATTAGGGACAGGCACAGAAGCCCAAGTGGGCAGATGGAGTTATGCCCTCTGGCTGGGAGCTCAGGGGTTGAAGAGAAAATCTACTAAAGGCCTTTCTACCTGTGTTCCGTCTTTACGACGCACGCTGTCTCTTTATGAATCCCGGTATTTGTAATTAATCTGAGTCACAGAGAAAAGCACTAACAATAATGACTACTCCAGCTTCCCCCTTTCCCCATCCTCACCCCAAAGGGGTTCCCACACCCTTCTTCACCATCAACCCACTCAGAGAACCCAAGCAAAGCTAGCACAACAGTGGGGGAGTGCTGGGAGGCTCACCCTTGAGGTCCCCAAGGAATACAAGCCCCTAAAGCTGTTCAGAGAGCTGGGGGTGGCAGCCCATCTGTCTGTCCCTGTCCTGAAGGCAGCCCGCTGTGGGTAGATCCCAGTCTTAGATACTGCAAAGAACAATCCCAATCCCGACAGACCATCCTGGGATTTCTGGGAAAGGCAAGACCCTCTCCCCAGGCACTCTGACCCGGATGGAAAACTTACCCAGCAACACACCTGAAGGCAGCACAGACTGAGCTCCTGAGCAGAGAGCACATGCCGAGCGAAGAAATTACCTGTTGGAGAAGGGAGGTTTGATAAATATGTAAATCCAGGGGCCGGCGCTGTGGCGTGGCAGGTAAAGCACCACCTGCAGTGCCCGCATCCCATACGGGCGCTGGTTCTAGTCCCGGCTGCTCCACTTCTGATCCACCTCTCTGCTGTGGTCTGGGAAAGCAGTAGAGGATGGCCCAAGTCCTTGGGCCCCTGCATCCACGTGGGAGACCCAGAAGAAGCTCCTGGCTCCTGGCTTTGGATTAGCGAAGCTCCAGCCATCTGGTTGCAGCCATCTGGGGAGTGAACCAGCGGATGGAAGACCCCTCTCTCTGCTTCTGCCTCTCTGTAACTCTGTCTTTCAAACAAATAAATAAATCTTTTAAAAAAATATGTAAATCCAAAGCAAACAACCAAACATGGTTCAGTTTAATGCTTCCAAGAGCCTTGAATGGAAATTTATGATTCCCAGAAAGCGGAAGATTTCATCAAGAATCCCAGAACATGCAAATAGTGAGGGGCCAGGGTTGGAATCCAGATCTGTTTGTGGACAAAAGGTTACGTTGCTTTTATTCAGTCAATACGCCAAGGAGCAGAGATGAGCCCTGAGTTGCACTCTAAAGGAAGAGACACCTGCTAATAAACAAAGAGAGCAGGGGAAACAGAGTCGCAAATAAAATACGGGTTAAATGTGGCATGAGACACACGCTGAAAGTACTCATTGTTTATCGAGTTATTTTTGTTTGCAAAACCTGCCAACCCTTAAAGCCAGCATTGCTTCCAACTCGAAGGCAAATGGCCTGGGTGAAGGCTCAGGAGAGAAGGAAAGCAAGGCTTGGGAGGAGGATGAGAACCAGGGTTGTCTGATGGTTAATGCAGAGGGCTCCCTAGGGTGAGGTCAAAACAACAGGAAGATGAAGAGTGGGCACTCTGCCTGCTGGTTCGCGCACCCATGGCTGGTATTGAAGAAGCTGGATTCAAGTCCTGGCTCTGGCTCCTGACTCCAGCTTCCTGCTAATGCAGACCCCGGGAGGCTGCAGATGGTGGCTCAAGTCCTTGGGTCCCTGCCACCCACGTGGGAGACCTGTCCAAAGTCCCTGACTCCCAGCTTTGGCCTGGCCCAGCCCTGGCCACGGTGAGCGTTTGAGGAGTAAACCAATGGACTGGAGCTCTTTCTCTGTCTCACTCCGCCTCTCTGCTTCGCACATTTAAGAGAACAATAGGAAGAGAAGTGAGTCAGGTGCTAGAAAGGTTTTGAGGACTGGAAACCTAATCTGTGATTCTGAGCTGTAAATTTAGAGGGAAAAGCACACATAGTTTTACGTGATCATAGAATTTAGAACTACTTTAGTTAACAGCAACACGATGCTTTTTATCTGTAACATAGCATTTTATAGTTTTTCAAGCACTTTCACGTCCAGTATTTAATTGGATCTCTCGTACCCTTGCAGGGTAGGCACAAAGGATACGATTTGCTTCTATGGACTCCGTTCCCCCTCAGGCTACTAACTGGTCTCCGTCCCTACTACTCCCAGCATCCTGCACATTACCCCTGCCCCCTGCTCCCAAGTGTACCATGGCTCCTCCCAAGGCTGCCGGTGATGCATCCCTGGGTGTCTTTCCAGCTTTCGCTCCTCTCAAGCTCTCTCGGCACTGACTGCGGTGATAGCCACTCCACCTGTGCTACTCCTCACCCTTTATTCCCCTTCCTCCTCTCGGGCCATTTTTTCTCTTCACTCTTCTCTCATTCTTCCATCCTCCCCCGGAGGAAGTCGACTCCAGGTCGTCTCCTCGGGTGATTTCATCGGTCCTGTGCTAATGATCACCCAATCTACATCTCCCACTGGTTGTCCGGATGCCGGATTAAAGATTTCTGTTGCATCCCGAATGTGTCAGCCGACCAGCCCCTTCTCAGTTCATCCTCCTGGCTGCAGCCTGGCCCGGCCACCTCACTCACCTGGTGAAGCCCATTGCTTACAGAATACAGTTCAACCCTTCAGCCGGGTTTCTCCACAGTCACCCAACAATGACAAAATATGGTCTAGACCGGACAGTGGGAACATTTTCTGAAAAGGATCAGACAGTAAATACATTAGGTCTTGCAAGCTACACATGCTTCCTGTTGTATATTCCTCCTCGTTGTTATTGATACAACTCTTCAAAAAGATATTAAAAAAAAAAAAAACCCTTTCTTATTTTGAAGATCACACAGGCTTGGGCTGTAATTTGCCAACCCCTGGTCAAGGAAAAGGCCTTGTGATTCTCAGTTGGGTTTTCTGATCCTTGATGGAAGGGCGCCAGTTCGAGTCCTGGCTGCTCCACTTCCAATCCAGCTCCCTGCTATGGCCTGGGAGAGCAGCAGAATATGACCCAGGTGCTTGGATCCCTGCACCTGCATGGGAGACCTGGAAGAAGCTCCTGGATCCTGGCTTCAAATAAGCCCATCTCTGGCTGTTGTGGCCATCTGGGGAGTGAACCAGCAGATAGAAGACCCTTCTCTGACTCTCCCTCTCTCTGTCTATAATTCTGCCTCTCAAATAAATAAACAAATCTTTAAAGAAAACATATATTTATCTAGGACATGCCATTTTTTAAAAGATTTTTTTTTATTTTGTTTATTTGAAAGACAGGGTTACAGAGAGGGGTAAAGACAGAGAGAGAGGTCTTCCATCTGCTGGTTCACTCCCCAGTTGGCTGCAACAGCCGGAGCTGAGCTGATCCGAAGCCAGGAGCCAGGAGCTTCTTCCAGGTCTCCCACGTGGGTGTAGGGGCCCAAGGACTTGGGCCATCCTCTACTGCTTTCCCAGGACACAGCAGAGAGCTGGATTGGAAGAAGAGCAGCAGGGACTAGAATCACCGCCCATAGGGGATGTCTGCGCTTCAGGCCAGGGCTTTAACCTGCTGCGCTGGCCCCATACCATACCATTTTTTTAAAAAGCATTCCTAAAAGAAAATGTGGTGTGTATGAAAGAAAATGTGGTGTGTATGTATACACAAGGGACTGTTATTCAGCCATAAAAAGAATGAAATACTGACATTTGCAGTAAAGTGAATGGAACTGGAACTCTTTATTGGATGAAATAAGTCAGGGGGGGCAGCGCTGTGGCGTAGCATGTAAAGCCACTGCCTGCAGTGATGGCTTCCCATAAGGGCACCAGTTCGAGTCCCGCCTGCTCCACTTCCAATCCAACTCTCTGCTATGGCCTGGGAAAAGCAGTGGAAGATGGCCCAAGTCCTTGGGCCCCTGCACCCGCATGGGAGACCCAGAAGAAGCTCCTGGCTCCTGGCTTTGGATCGTTGCAGCTCCAGCCATTGTGGCCAACTAGGGGAGTGAACCAGCAGATGGAAGCCCCCCCCCTCTCTGCTCTGCCTCTCTGTAACTATGTCTTTCAAATAAAATGTATACATCTTAAAAAAAAAAAAGAAAGAAAAAGAAAGAAATCAGAACCAGAAAGATAATACTGCACCTTCTTCCTCCTAGAGGGAGATATTTAAAAGTTGAATTTGAATAGTGTTTCCTAAAAGCTGGGAGATGAAGGGAAGTTGGACAACAGACACCAATATAGAGTGAGACAGAGAATGGGCCTAGTGTTCCAGGGCACAGGGAGGCAACCGTGCGTACCAATATGGATCCGGTTCTGTACAAAAACCTGGAGAAAGGAGCGGCCAGACTCCAGCACAGGGAAAAGATAAAGAGGCGGGAATACGGGTTGTCTGGTCTGATCAGTTTCCGCTGTGTACATGTTGCGATATTTCAAGGTGTCCCTTAAAAATGCACAGCTATTGCCTGTCAACAGACATGTGCATTACTTCACTCTCTCTCTCTCCTCTCTGAACCCCCACGGACTTCTCACAGTGCGGGTTCTAGTCCACAACTAACCACGTAGTAACCTGCTTATCCCCCCAACCTTCTTTACGCAGTTAGCATCCTTGTTAGTTTTCCAGGGAAGCTTCGACAATGGATCTCAAACCAGGCGACTGAAAGACAGCAAGTTCTTGTCTCACAGCTCCAGAGGTTAAAAGGCCAAGGCCAAGGTGTGAGCTGGGGCAGCTCCTTCCTGGGCTGTGAGGGAGGCTCCCGCTTTCCTCGCCCCCAGCTGCAAGTGCTTTGCTGGGACTCTTGACTTGGCTTCTAGATGCCTCGCCCAGAACTTGGCCTGCCTCTCCATACGGCATCCCCTCATCTCGATGACCAGGATTCTTGTACAGATTCTCTCTCATTTATATAAGCCACAGCTAGCGACTAGCCCCATGTGTTACTCATAACTGGCACTTTAACTGTATATGAGCCCCAGCTCTGATTCCTAACTCGAGCTTCCTGCCCATGGAGACCTGGGGAGGCAGTGGCGATGGCTCAAGCCACTGGGCTCCTGGCACTGTCATGCTCCTGTGAGACCTGGATTTTAGTCCTGGCTCCCAGCATCGGCCACAACACTGGTCCCTCCTTGGCCCCCTTCAAATGCAGGATTAAAAGGAGACAGTAGAAAGGTAGGCGAGAGCAAAGTTTCATGAAAAGAGTAAGTCAGTACATTTGTATTTAATGCTTTACATGTTTATTTTTGCTTTTTTTTTGGAGAGAGAGAGAGAGAGAGAGCACAGGCCCACTTGCTGGTTCACTCCTTCAAAAGCCTGCAATGGCCAGGGCCAGTCTGTGGCCGATGCTGGAGCCAGGAGTGAGATCTAGATCTCACGGGAGCATGAGAGTGGCAGGAGTCCAATGACTTGAGCCATCGCCACTGCCTCCCCGGGGCTGCACTGGCAGGAACCTGGACCAGACCAAAGCCGGCAGCCTGAGATCCGCAGATGGATGATGTCCCCCGACCCACTCACTATCTCTGTAACTCTGCCTTTCCAATAAATACATCGGAAAAAAAAAGAGAGAGAGAGAGAAAGAAAGGGGCTGACAAAAACGATCAGTCCTCTGAGCTCGGGGATTCCAGAGACACAATCACCAGACTACAGCGAGAGCCTGGAGGCTGCAGGAGTGTCCCCCAAACTCCCAGGTCTAAGGCCACCGCCCACCTCCCTGGGGGGAGGGGCGCCTCCGCTAGTGGACCTGGTCAGCAGCTACGGAGAGCTGGACCCAGCCCGGGGAAGGCCGCAGCAGCCCTCCCTGACCCCGAGGCGCACTTCGTCGCCCAAGCAGCACCATGTCCACTCGCTGGCCATTCAGAAATTCCTCTTCTCCCAGGATGAGCTGACTCCCTAGCAGAACTGTTTTAAGCCAATAGCCTAACTCTCCGACGAAGGGAGTCGGGCCGGGGTTGGTATCGAGAAGCGGCAGATGAGGTGTAGCGCCCCATTCTCTCCATCGAGCGGGAGCTTTCCAAAAATGCTCAATCAGGAACCCCAGCACGGAGCCCCCTTAACAAGACGGCAGGCGATGCGCATGCGCGCAACCGTCTCAGTCGCTCTGGTGCCGAGGCAAAGGCCTTGCTACTGAACAGCTCCGTGACATTCGGCAACTCAGCTAACTTTTTCGTAGCTCAGTCTCCTCACCTGTAAAGGGGGAGATGAGGACAGCGTGCCTTCACTCGGCTGTCGTGATTCCCTGGCTAATGTCTGTGCGCGCCTGGAACAGTGGCTGGCCACCAGCAGGTGCACCGCGACTGCCAGTCACAGCTGCTGTCACCTCCCATGCACTCCTCTGCAGCGAACTGGCTGAACTCGCGGTGACAGGAGGGCAGAGGGAGGGAGACTATGCCTCTGTGGGTGGTGAGACGGGGACAAGGACATTGATGACAGAAGAAATACCTTCTTTGATTACTAGCGTAAAAGCCAATGGTGGGAGCCTAAAGCCGAGCGTGAGGGTACTGTAAGTTCTAGACATATTCCCGCGGCCCCTTGCCCATCCCTGCTACTGCTGGAGGGAGAGTGGAGTCACCACCGCCACAGCTGACCCTGAAGTCCAAGCAGCTGTGTAGGCTCTGACCCTGAAGCCAGCAAGGGCCATCCACAGAACACGGCAGGGCCGTATCCGGATTACCCAGTTATGGACCTTGGGAATTTGGTTTGGCTTCCTCTACAGAGCTTGTTACCTGGAGAGCAGCTCCCCCTCTCCTTCCTCCCACGTCTCCCAGCAGGCCCGCTAGGCCAGCTGAGTTGGCAGTCGAGATGGACAGGGGCTGGGACAGGGGCTGGACAGAGGCTGGGGCTGGGGCAGGGGCTGGGATGGGGCTGGGACAGGGGCTGGGGCAGGAGCTGGCCATCCCAGAAGCTGAACCCTCAGCTGCACGTGGGAGGGGAAGGGCCAGTGGACCAGTTGTCAACACATAGTCCTTATTTTCCGGAATTGTCTTTGTCAAATGTAGATCATATCTGGTACTCCTGTGTCTCAAAGCCTCTGCTGGTACACAAGGCCACTTACACTGTGGTCCCAAACCATTTGGCAGTCTCGCTACAAATTACTGCCCCTCCTCAGCATGTACCCCATCCCCTAATTTTAAGGGCAGCCAAGAACTGGGCCTGCATTAAAAACCAGCCTTCAAACCCCAGCTCTGTCGCTTACTGTCCATGTGAAACCAGGCAGGTTACCCAACCTCAGCCGCAGTTTTTGCATCTGTTAGATTGCCACAATAATGACGATGACGCAATAGTAGAGACTGCTCCCATTCAGTCACCGTTGGAAGCATCTTGGCTCCACGGATTCACTTAATCCTCGCAGCACGACCTCATAGCTTTCTTATGACGGTGACGTGAATAAACACAGTGACTAGAACAATGTCGGCTACAAAGCGAGATGAGCTCCTTTATTATTAGGAAAAGAGCGACAGCAGGCAGGCTTTCTCATGGCCTTGTGTTTCCAACGCTGTGGTCCTTCTCCCTGCTGAGAGCTCACTCCCTTTCCCCGTGCCGCCAGTTCCTAACGCTCCTCCAAAACGCACAGCTTCTCAGACTTGCGTGCACACAACAGACGCCCTCTCCTCTGCACATTTTAATAGTGCTCCCACCCACTTGTCCTGGCGCCCTGGGAACAGTGGGCGCGCCTGTGTCCACCGCCAGCCCGGGAGGTTCTCAGGGTGGGTAAAGATCCTCTTGGATTTAGTCGACATCCCTAGGGCCAGTGCTACTCAGTTCAGAACACAACAGACACTAAACGGATAAACGAAGGTCTCTGTGAAGGGTTAAACGCTATCAGGAACTGGAAGCAGCCTGGGGAGCGAACCAGTCCCCATCTCTGTTGGCCCTGCTTCTCCCGTGCCCTGCGCAGCAAAGCCGCGGACCAGGACCAGTCTCCCGACTTGCCACGGGCCTGGCTCGCAACTTCCCACCCAGATCCCTCCCAATCCCCCCTCTTGTTAGGGATACACCACTCGCCTCTGGCGGGGCACAGAAATAAAGAGGATTACATCATTTGTTACAACAAAATGGTTATTATGATAATAAGTATAATTAGCATTCGACAATTACAATAATAACACATTTCCTTGCTGCAGAGATACTTTTTTAAAAAACAGGTTTATTAAATGCCCCTCTCCACGCCCCCATCAAGAGAAAAACCACGCTTTTCGGGTAGGGCAGAGGCCTCTCTCGCTGGGCTGAGACACTGTCTTCCTGAAGGAACGGTATTGACAGAGTCCCTGGGAGCCAAGTCTCCCCTCTGGTGTCTCTGGGGCACAGAAGACCGGGCGTCTCTCTTACGAGGGAATGGGGGAACTGGTTGAAGGAGACAAAAGAGGAGGCCAGGCAGAAGCAAAAAGAGAAGAGAAGCAAACATGGCCTCCTGACATAGCTGCCTATGCCCACCCTTTCTCCATGCGTTGCACAGAGCAGGAGGGGAGAACAGGCCGGTCATTCAGAGTGGGGGATGAGTGATGCAGGCATTCCTCCAAGACCTGTGGGAGTCAGAAGTGCTTAGAGAAAGACGGCACGAACACAAGGAGGCCTGCGAAGGGCTGATGCATGGAGGCCAGTGGTCCTCCCCACGTGCTTACGATAAATCTAGCTCGTGATCACCTGCTCTTTCCAAAAAAAAAAAAAATGTACTTGGGAAGGCTCGCAATGATATGCAGTGCAGGTTTTGAAAAATCGGTAGGTAAGCAAATCAGGATAGACACAGATACTTCGTAAACTGGGTGGCAGGCATGGAAGGTCATTCACGCTCCCCATACATACGTGTACAACTTGGACACTGCCACAGACATACCTGACAGGCTCCCCGTGATACATGCTGAAGTAACCTAACAATTATACCCCTGAAGACAAAAATAAAACTAAGTGGCCCGGATAGGTGCAGCCTGCTACAGACATGTGAGTACAGGTAAGAATTCATACAACACAGGGATGTGAGTTCAACACGTGGCTCCTCTATAGAAAAGGGGCACCCGTGCACATGCACACGTAGTGTACACACTTCACACACATGCACGTAGAAGGAAACCTCACCCTTTTACAACAGGCACTTTGCAGACCCACCTAGACATGTAAAACGGGGCACACGTCCCCATGCATCCTCATATGAAAACACATTCACACACACAGAAAGCTGCGGATACACTCCGTACACACACCCAGAGAGAATATAAATCAAAACAGAAAAGCCACAAAGATAAGCATCTTGGTCATTGCTCTTATCTTCTCCAAGTGACAGTGCCCAGAGGCGTGAACTTAATCTAGGGCCCTAGCCTATCACACCCAACACCAGAAGAGGTAAAAGCATCTGGCCACCCACTAGGGAACCAGCTGGTCCCCAAGGCCATCTGCGCATGTGCCTGTATTGTCCATGCACCCTGGGGTTCCGACCTCACCACTGGGAGTGAAATGTGTGTTGAACAACTTTCCCAAGGGCTCAAGATAAAGCTTCTTTATTTCACCCTTGTGGATTCTTGTATCTGGATTATTCCATCACACTCCCCAAAGAACTTTCTCCCATCTTCTACAAATTTTCAGCCCTCGAGGTGCCCCATAAACTGGGGTACCCCCCCTCTCCCTGCTCACCCTGGCAGTGAGACTACCCTCTTTCCTACCTCACAGCTTCTGTCTGTCAGACGAAGCTCAGTATTCCCCTAAGACAGCAGCTGCACAGGGAGCAAACGTGCTTACTTCCCACAGGCATCTTTGCTGTTCGCTTCCTTTTTTTAAAAAAAGATTGATTTATTTATTTGAAAGACAGAGTTGCATAGAGGCAGAAGGAGAGAGGGAGAGACATACAGAGAGAGAGAGAGAGAGAGATGGGAAGAGAGACAGGGAGAGAGAGAGAGAGAGGTCTTCCACCTGCTGTTTAACCCCCTAGATGGCCGCAACAGATGGAGTTGTGCCTATCTGAAGCCAGGAGCCAGGAGCTTCTTCCAGGTCTCCCATGCGGGTGCAGGGGAACTTGGGCCATCTTCTACTGCTTTCCCAGGCCACAGCAGAGAGCTGGATTAGAAGCAGAGCAGCCAGGACTTGAACCTGCACCCATATGGGATGCCGGCGCCGCAGGGGGGCTTTACCCGCTACACCACAGTACCGGCCCCTCTTTGCTTTCTTGTCACGCGCACTTCCTTCAGCTCCCTTCAATCACAGGTTAGCCCAACATTTATGCCATTATTTGGATGGCCTTTGTGTGCATGCTCAGACATCCATCCTAGATTCTGTTTCTGAGCTGACGAGTGGATGGCTCTGTGTGCAGAGGGCTGAAAGACAACGTAAGCTGGATGGAGGAACCTGGGTCCCAAGGGGCAAACAACAGGAGAGAATGTGTACCAGTACAAGGCTGCACCTCCTCTTCCGGGGGAGGGGGGGAAACGAGTGCAAGGTTCCATGAAAGCTAGGTGGGTACCCCAAGAGGTAAAAAACAGCCCATCAAAGACTTAATGAAAGGAAACAGTTAGGGTTCAGAAACTAAGTTATCTCAACACTGGGAAAGGAGAGAAAGGTATTATTATTTGTTATTATTATCATTATTACAAGATGCTAGGAAAGGGGCCTTCAAACCATTTAGTTGAGAGATGAAAGCATCGGCACTCTCCTAGCAAGAGGCAGCAAGCCCCAACCGTGAGAGAGGAGGGCCCAGCATCCAGTAGGCAGTCAATAAGTACTGGACGCATGCACAAACCAGAGAAGCGAGTCGATGTGCCTGAAGCAATGGAGCGAGCCCAAGCCGGGTGACTCGGACGCCAATGCTGGACCTGCACACCTTGGGAAAGAAGAAGCCTCTACGGGCAGGAGGAGTGGGCACAAATGAACAGAGACCCCAGCCGCCCGCGGCTCTCTGGGTGCCACAGGGGCTTCAGGGGGGTTTTGCCATGAAACCCCGGCAATGGGAGCGAGCAGAGCTAGGGAGGCGTGAGTCAGGATGAGCTGTTTGTTCTCTAGGGCAGGGACACGCAAGAGTCAATAAACACACTGGAGCCTCTTTGACTGCAGCTCGGAGCCAGAGATTGGGCTTGTTTGTTCTCTGCGATTTGAACTCGGGTCAACATGGCTCCCAGGGCCGCCCTCCCCTGAGGTAGAGACTTCCAGGCGGGCAGCCGGGCCGAGGTCACCCGCTGGGCAGCAGGTGCTGTACCGAACAATGCGCTCCCCACAGGAAGCTCCCTTCATTTTTCTCTCCTTGAGGAGCCAGAGACAGGCCGGTCGGCCACCTGCCCAGTGTGGGAGGTCTTGTTATTTAACACAGGCCACGCGGGCTTGGTCATAGCATTGGACTAAGGCTATGCCCTTTGCCCAGGCTGGCCCACAGGGAGCAGAATCCCAGGACTGGGAACCCTGGGAAGAAGTCGTTGCAAATGCCGCCGCCTCCAAGCAGGATCCACATTCCTACCCCGTCTTGAGTCAGGCAGGGTTTTCTGGGTTCTTGCCTTTTCCCAGAGATACAGGTAATTTAACTTCCCCAGACTATGCAATCCCAGGTCTCGCTCCATTCAGGTAATCATATAAGAGCCTCCTCCCCCTCGACCCCGCCCTGTGTGTTCTTGACCTTGCCCTTAAGAAGCTCCTAATCTAAGTACGTGATTAGAACAGAAATCCTTTTTCCATGGCTCCAGAGTGCTTACTAACCACAGAGCAGCAGAAGAAACCAGCGGCTGAGCTGAAGAGACACAGCTCGGGGAAGCACTGGAAGACAGACAAGGTCACTCAGGGAGGGCTTCCCGGAAGAGGGAGTATGAGAGAGGGAAAAGTGGAGGGAAGAGGAATGGGTTTCCGGGGGATTTCAGAGACAGGAGCGTGCGTGGACAGGTGGCTAGGAAGGAGGCTGCTTTGGCTGAAGCGGGCAACATGGAGGGACAGAGAAGACAGAGAGGGGAAATAGAGAGGGTTGCTTTGCAGGAGAGGCTAGAGTTTGAATGTGACACACAGGAGCCCTGAGTAATGTCTTTTTTTTTTTTTCCCCAAGATCTATTTTATTTATTTGAAAGGCAGAGTTAGTTACACAGATAGAGGGAGAGCCAGGCAGAGAGAGAGAGATTTTCCATCTGCTCATTCACTCCTCCCAAGTGGCCCCAACAGCTACAGCTGGGCCAGGCCAAAATCAGGAGCTAGGAACTCCATCCGGGTCTCCGACATGGGTGGCAGGGGCCCAAGCACTTGGGCCAGCCTCCACTGCCCTCCCAGGCACATCAGCAGGGAGCTGCATCGGAAGCGGACCGGCACCCCTGTGGGATGCCAGCGTTTTAGGTGGTGGCTTAGCCCACTGCCCCACAGCGCCAGCCCCTTGTGCAGGACGAAAAAGCCCTGAAGGGTGAGTCCAGAAACACAGCTTCCGGTCCTGGAGCCGCCGCCACCTCGGGCTCGGAGCATCTTGGTCTTCTCACCTGTAAGACGAGGGCATGGCGGGAGAGGGACGCTCAGGCCCCACCGCGGCCCCACCACGAGGGATGCTGAGATGCACACACGATAAGGAGCACCGGGCTGGGTCCATTTACCTTCCTTCCCTTGTACAAGACAAGCCTAAGTTCCCTTTATCCCTGCCACTGAATTACAACTTGAGCATATTTACTACGTCAAAGATTAATTCTCTAAGCCCAGCGAGCTCACTGGCGGAGCGGCGAGGAAATATCTCTATAAAAAGAATAGACTCTATAAATTATTGGTCACTTACCTAGGGTTGTTACTAAATTATTTTAAAAGGAGATATATTCTGCTCCTGCACTCTCCCTTCTATCTGCCTCAGACTAATTGCTTCCTGAACTGGGAAGGGTGTCCAGACGGGGACAGAGGAACCTTGATATATTCCGGATCCTTCAACTGCTGGGGGTCCAGATGATAAATAAACCACACAGTAGGATCTGAGTCAAGCTGCTTGCAGACTCAAAAGGAGGAAGAGGGTCAGTCATTCAAAGTGCTCTCTCTCTCTTTCCTTCTGCGTTCTAAGCCGCTTCTATCTCAATCCTTATTCTATTCACTCCTTTTCAAAAGTCTATTCATTTAGTTGAGAGGGAGATAGAGAGAGAGCCCAGATCTAGGGACTCAATCTGGGTCTCACATGAGTGGCAGGCCACAACAGCTAGGGCTAGCCAGGCGGAAGCCAGGAGCCAGGATCTCCGTCTGGGTCTCCCACGTGGGCGGCAGGGACCCAAGCTCTCGGGCCACTTTCCACTGCCTTCCGAGGTGCATTAGCAGGGAGCTGGAGTGGAAGCAGAGCAGCCGGGACTCGAACTGGTGCTTGGATACAGGATTCCAGGCTCACAAGCGGCGGCTTCACCCACTGTGCCACAACGCCGTCCCCTGACGGCGGGGTTCCATTTCACCTGTCTAAAGGAGAGCTGGCACAGTGACGTGCACGCAGCTGGGACTTGGTACGTGACTGCTGTGTGAGTGAATGCATAGATGAAGAGAAGTCATAATCTAATGGAGAGGGTATTAATTTTTTTAAATTTGAGAGGCAGAGCAATGGAGAGATCCCATGTGTTGGTCCAACCACTGAATGTCTGCGAAAGCCCCCCAAGGAGCCAAACCCAGGAGCTAAGGACTCAATCCAAGGCTCCCATGTGGGTGGCAGAAAAAAGATTTTTGCCTTAGTCTTTTTTTTTTTTTTAAAAAAGGTATTACTTTTTAAAAGATTTTTGAAAATAATTTATTTGAAGACCTGGCACTGTGGCACAGGAGGTTAATCCTCTGCCTGTGGTACCGGCATCCATTATGGCCACCGGTTCTGGTCCTGGCTGCTCCTCTTCTGATCCAGCTCTCTGCTGTGGCCTAGGAAAGCAGCAGAAGATGGCCCAAGTGCTTGGCCCCCTGCACTCATGTGGGAGACCCAGAGGAGGCTCCTGGCTCCTGGCTTCGGATTGGCACAGCTCTGGCTGTTGCAGCCAACTGTGGAGTGGACCAGGGAACCAGCAGATGGAAGAACTTTCTCTCTGTCTTTCCCTCTTACTCTCTGTAACTCTACCTCTCAAATAAATAAATAAAATATTTTTTAAAAATTTGAGAGGCAGAATTACAGAGAGGCCTTCCATCCGCTGGTTCATTCCTCAGTTGGCCACAATGGGCAGAGCTGGGCCAATCCAAAGCCAGGAGCCAAGAGCTTCTTCTGGGTCTCCCACAAGGGCACAGAAGTCCAGGTCTCCTGTGCTGCCTCTGTCGCCTCTTCACTCTGCTGTGAATTCTGATCTATTGCCTGTCTTCCCACAAACCTTAAAGTGCCTAAGAGGTAGAGACTTTGTCATATTCACTTAGTTAAAAAAAGGTTATTGCTTTGATTGTACAGAAAGAGAGGGAGAGAGAGAGAAGGAGAGGAAGGAAGAGAGAGAGAAAGATCATCCAACCACTGGTTTATCCCCCAAATGGCCAGGGCTGGGTCACGCCTAAATCCAGGAGCCAGGAGCTTCATCAGGGTCTCCCACATGGGTGGCAGCCGCTGCTTTTCCCAGGCACATTAGCAGGGAGCTGGATTGGAAGTGGCACAACCAGGACCTGAGCCAGAGCCCACATGGGATGCTGGCATTGCAGGCAGCCGCTTAACCCACTGCGCCACAGCGCCAGCCCTGTCTTACTCCTTTTTTGCATCCCTCACCCAGAATAGTATCTATCACAATTAGCACAAATTGCTGCATGAGTCAGTGAAACACGGTAACTCATCCTTTCTGTGTCATAACCCAGGAAAGGCTCTCACAGGAGACCAGCAAAGGTCGAGTTCCCCGATACACTCCTATAGACACCTACAACCCTGTGCTGACTTGACCATGGAAGAGGCTTACAAAAGACCTCATATGATTATTTTAATTCCCCAAACAAGCTAGTCCGTAATAACATTTTACGTGCTGCTAGTAGGTTCCCACCACAAAGATAAGAAAATGGGAAAGTGAATTGCCTGGTTTAATCAGTTTCTGCTGTATATACAAGTGGAAATACTGCAGTCTTCCCTGTCAAAAGACACAAATCCTACATGTAACCAAAAATTTTAGGGGTAGGCATTTAACCCGGTGGTTAAGACACCACCTGAGATACCAGCATCCCAGATCAGAGTCCCAGCTCCACTTCCATTCCAGCTCCCTGCTCCTGCACACCTGGGGAGCCGGAGGACCACGGCTCAGGCGCTTGGTCCCTGCCATCCACAGGGAAGATCCAGATTGAGTTCTGGGCTCCTGGCTTCAGTCTGGCCCAGCCCTGGCTGTTGAGTGCATTTGAGGAGTGAACCAGCAGATGGGAGCTCTGAGTCTTCTCTCTCTCTCTCTCCCTCTCCCTCTCTCTCTCTCTCCATCCTTCCAGTAAATAAAACTAGTTTCTTTTTAAAAAGCAATTTCAATAAAGTAATAATGAAAACAACAAAAGGGGTACTTTGGAGCCTCTCCACGCAGAGTCCAAATTGCACCAGGGAGAGTGAGAAATGGACTCCCAGACTGGAACTCAGAGCAGCGGGATTAACACGTGGAGACCCAGGACCATTGAGGCTACACGGTAGACAAGGTAAGACGCCCGCGCTTGGCTTGGGAGAAGAGTGCAGGCGGCTGACCACTCACTGGGTCACACTCGGCTCTTTGTGGCTCATGAGAGCTGCTTAGGGGTCGTGCGCACAGCACAGGCTTCTGGGAGGACCAGAAGAGGAGGATCTGGTGGGTGACAATGCAGCAGTCGCAATCGGAGCCGGCAGTGCGTTTTGCAAGAATGGTTCAGCATTACCAAGGAAGTGGAAATAGAGCAAAAAGTTATTAAACAGGGTGCGCCGAGCAGGCAGGTGGTAAAACAGGAGGATCCCGGGCCTGACTCGTACGTAGGATGTCGTGAAATCCCTATAAAAGCTGGAGCTGCACAGTAGGCGCCATCGATGGGCACAGGAGCGCATTAATCCCCAGGCAAGCGAGCACAACGAGACTCCCAGGGACCTACCATGGGATCTGTGCCCTAAGGAGTCCACATCTCAGACTCGCCCACCGCCAGGCAAAGGCCATTTCCACTAAGAATGACCTTCTCTTTAGCCCCATACCCACTTCTTCCAGGAAGCCTTCCAGAGCTACTGACCCCCAAATGCTCATCCTCACTCACAGACGCTTAGAGCTTAGCCGAGCTGTGCATCGCTCCTTAATTCCCCGGCCCTCTGTCACTCGCTCTCTGCCCCTGGAGAGTATATCTGCCCCATCTCAGCGGCCACGCTCCCAGAGGAGACACGATCTGCTCCTTCCCCCGGGGAAATTTTGCTCCCCGAAGCCGTGTTGGCGGCTTCCACGTGAGGAAGACAGCGGTGGGGCGGTGCCGCACCATGCCTTGCAGTCTGCCTCGGGCTCCGCCCTCTCACTCTGGACTCCCAGAGCAGGGGGTCATGGCTGTCCCCGGAAAAAGTCATTCTAATTATGAAAAATGTCTCCGGCTCTGTCCACCGTTTAGGCGAAGCCTCTGGCTGCGCCGATGAGCAGAGATTTAAGATCCTGTTCTCCATAAAGATGGCTAGATAGCCTGAGAGATAGATGTGTTAACGCCTAATTGGTCACTGTTGAGTCATCAACTCGGTTTCAGAGAGCGGGATTGGATGGCGGCGACAGATGGAGGGAGGGCAGGGAACAACAGGGAGAGGGGAGGCGGCCAGGGACGACCGAAGGAGCTGGGCTGGAGGCCCTGATCACGAACAGTAATTGCTGCCGCCGCTGCCCCGACAGTAATAACCCAGGCCCACGGACAGCCGTTTTCATGTGAGCGATCTCAAAGCACTTAGCCGCCAGGAGCTCATTAAGCCCTCCAGGCCGAAGTTGGCCGACCCGTCTGAGCCCTACAGACGCGGTCAGGGTCAAGGGGTGACTCAGAGAACCTAAGGAGCCAAATGGTGCAGGGGCGGGGGGCCCACCAGCTGCCTACACGTGGGAAAATGAGCCTGCTTGGCCCAGGTCTGGGTCCCCGATTCCAGGGGAGCGGAGAGCAGGCTGGCTCCCCGTCCTCCCCAACCCCCCTTCCCAGCAGTGGACAAGCAGGGTCATGTCGAATTAATCCAACACAGAGCTCATTTACCCCAAATACCAGACAGAGGTGTTTACATCCCAAGAGCTGGCGGGAGCCACAGGGGAGAGGGCACAGGTAATTTGGGAAGACAGGCAGAACTTAGGGACGGATGTCCTAAAGGAGATGGGTGGTGGCTGATGGGAACCTGCCCTGGAACAAGAGGGTGTAAGGAGGATGGTTCCAGAAGACTCTCATCTCAGGAGAGGCAGTGCACGGCACTCTGGAAGGGGAGTCCCATTTACCAGCCTGTCCCACCCTCCTGCCCCTTTCCAGGCTCCTGTGACACTGCCCAGGTAGCCACCCGCACCAGCCCACTTCCACAGAGATCGCTGCACGGGAGGAAATCCATGGGCTTCTTGAACGGGCTTTTCCGCTCCAGACCTCAAGGTCTGCTTTAGGAAAAAATGGACCCCAAACCAAACCAGGGACCATTTGCATGGGGTAGCAGACAGACTGCCTCAGAGAGGCAGAGCCCACTGCCTTCCCTTGGCTACCACACTCCCCACCACAGAGGCTTCAAGGCTTTCGCCCGACGGCGTATGTGTGTTTTGCAAATCAAGCCTCCATCAGAAAATGTCCTTTACAATGATGGCATTTGGGGAACAGCTTGAAGACGTGTGGGCGGACATGTACCCCTGGCAGGTGGTGTCAAGGAAGCTGCCTTCAATGTGCTGACTCCAACACTCCACACCTCAAAGAAGGCAGCTTGGAGTCAGCGGGCGGCCTAACCTAGGGACTTGGATGAAGAGGCCTCTGCATCCAGTGTACGACTTAGGGAACTGTCCCTTGAGAGGAGAGATGGGGTCTTGGGAGTGAACAGCCCGGAAGCCCTCTAAGAAACCCAAAGAGCCCCAGACGTGTTGTCTTGCTCCTAAAGCGCTCCATCCCTCCAAAACCCTAATCTTAGAAGAAGAAATCGTAGAAGCAGCTCTGTTTTTATTTTGTCCTGGAGGTCATCTCTGGCATCCCCTCCACCCAGCTCCTCCAAGTGTCCTACACAACCAGGAGAAAGGGGGGCATCCACTGCCTGGAAATTGGGGGTTCCCACCCCAGCCTCCAAGAGGTGGGGGCGGCAGGGGAAAGACACTCATTAGCAGGTTGCAGGTGGTGTTACCAGGCTGTTATTTATTATTTGTTGCCTGCCAAGGTTTTCCTGAGCCTGCAAAGACACAGCCATTGCCTCAGGGGCTACAAAGTCTGAGACACACAAACAACACACAACCTAGGCATGAAGTCCGCCCCGCCGCCGAGGAGCTGGGGGTGGGGGGTGGGCAACCTCGGGGCTGGGATCCGTGCTGCTGTCTGGGGAGTGCTCCGGTTCCCGCCAGTCCTGGGACAGCCCAAGGGCCGTGGTGACAGCCTCGAACTGGGGGGCGGGCGAGAGCTCTGCAAAGGCGCGAAAGGGGGTGCAGGAGCAGGGAGCCCAGGAGCAGGTTGGGGCAAGAGGTCTTAGAGAGGTGTGAGAGGTAGGAGGAAATGACATCAGGGCTACAGGCTGGGGCAGCGGGAGGGGGAGGCGGTGCTGAATGGATGAGGGAGGCCAAGAGGTGTCATCAGCGGCTGCGTGGGGGACATGGATGCCAGAACACAAGTCGAGGCAGGAAGTGAGCAGCCAGAGGACTGGATGATTGAACCCAAGTTTAACCAGAGGAGAAGCGGGGCTCGGCCATCAGGGATACCCCACGTTGAGCCCTAGTGCTCCACGGTAACGGGCCTGTCCCCCTACATGAAGCAGACTGCGCAGGAAGGTGGGCAGCACCTGGCCTGGCAGCCCCAGTCCCCGCGACGTCCTGCTGAGCATCCCGCGGCTGGGAGAAACCAGAGAGCGGAGAAAACCTATGCCGCACGCATGACCTCGCTCTGCAGGAGAGCCGTTGAGCACTCATATCTCCCAGGAGGCCCAGCTCCACAGGGCAGCTTCGGGGTCCGGCGGTAGCCGCTGCGTGGACCTCGTGCACCGAGGGGGCCAGAGCAGCTGACAACAAGGAGCAGGAGGAAGCCGGTGAGGACACAGACCAAACGCATCAGTCCCGGGTGTGCCGTCAGCAAGGCCCCTGCGGGGTTGAACCCCAGCACCTGCAGCTGTCACCTCTTTTCCTCTTTTTTGGCAAAGGAGAATAGCAAGTCCCCCTTCTCCTTCCTTGAGGAGTTCTAGAAACTGGCTGCAAAAGCTGCGAGCCAGAGGCAGGTGTCCGAGCTGGGGACACCAGCATCTCACGTCTGAGCGCCTGGTTTGAGTCCCGGTTCTGCTTCTGCTTCCAGCTTCCTGCTTCTATGCACCCTGGGAAGTGGCAGGTACCAAGCGCTCAAACACTTGGGTCCCTGCCACCTGCCTGGGAGACCCGGGTGGAGCTCTAGGCTCTTGGCTTCAGCTTGGCACCGTCCAGGCTGTTGCAGACATTTGGGGAGTAAACCAGAGAGTGGAAGATCTGTGTGTGGGTGTGGGTGGGTGTGGGGCTGTGTGTGTCTGGTTTTCAAACAAAATAAAAATAATAACTTAAAAAAGAAAAAAAGGCCTGAACCAGGCTGTCAAACCCCTCAGTCCCTTTTGAACTTGGCTTTCCTAGGGATCCTTGCTACTCTTCCCAAGGCTGCCAGGCTAGGCCAAGGCGGGGCTTAGAAGACAAAGATCATTCCTGGGTGTTTCTGAATCTCTCCCTCAGAACATGCACCGGGGACTCCAAGAGCAGCCCCGCAGCCTGCTGGGCCCTGGGATCTGAGCCCCTGCAGGGAGCCCAAGCACCAACAGGGCAGGCTGAAGCCCAGCTCGTTGCAGGTCTGGCTCCAGGTGGCTCCCGTGGGGACAGTGGGTCCGAGCCGCGCCGCCACAGCCCCAGACAAAAGTCTTCTACTTCCAGCTTCCTGCAAACTGGCAGTCCCCTCAAAGTGAAATGAGGAGCCCCAGGATGTGGGGTGGTATTTGGCACAGTGGTTAAAGTCACTGCTTGGGACACTTGCATCCCATGTGGCAATCTGGGGTGCGTCCTGGCTATTCCTATTGCAGCTCCCTGCTGGCGTGCACCCTGGGAGGCAGCAGGCCATGGTTCAAGTACTTGGGGCTCTGCTACCCGTGTGGGAGACCCAAAGAAGCTCCCACTCCCTCTCTCCCCCAAATTCCTAAACTCTGTGAACCCCGGGACTGGGGAGCAAATGCACAGAGGATCCAAAAACGCTTGATCAATGTTCTAAACTCGATTTGGTTCTGAGGTGGATTGCGTGTGATGTTCGCCTATTTCATTTAGACAGACACGAAATGGGTTTTCTTTAATAACACATTTTGAGAGCTGTCAGAGGGCAGGGGCCAAGCCTCAGACACAAATTCCCAGCAAAGACCTGATAGAATAGAAAGCAAATAATAGACCGTATTGAAATGGTTCCTCTCCTGCCAAGCCGTCACAGAGCAGTGCCTCCACCAGGGGGCCAGGCAGCCGGCAGGCTTCCCTGTAGCAGTCTCAGGGGCTGGAAGCCACGCGTCCTTTCTCACCACCACAGGCTTTCGGGACTTGGGAGGATCTATTCTCATCATGCTAATGGTGGCATAAATTCCATCCATCCATCGGTTTTCAGTTTGACTAATTTGTTAAAGCAGGAAGCCATCGGAAAACTGCCCGCAAGCAACGTGGGCTTATTCACCTCTAAGCTTTAATGGAAGCCCAGGATCTGTGCTCTTTTTCAAGCTAGATTGTGGAGAGACAGTCCTGGGGCGGTGGAATTGGCAAGCCGACGCTCCCTGCTTCCTTGTGGTCTTGAATCTTCTTGCCTAGCTAGGGGAAGCCAGATCCAATATCCAAGAGGTGAGGGCTGCTGTGTTATTTTACAAACAAGCCTTCCTTATATCAACGCCACTTACTGTACTGGAAGCCAGTATTAAGTGAGCCGCCAGTGTAGTGCATCAACGGCTTATTGAATATTGATCCCCATTTACGTGACAGCAAAATGGCCTAAGAAATCTTCTCTGGATGCCTCAGCCCCTTGATAAAGAGGGTGTTAGTTTTGTTTTATGAAGCTGGGATCCAGGCCAGTCACATCTTATAGCTCCACTTACTTTTATTTAATAAAAACAAGGGATGGTTGGAGTGAGGAGGGGTGGGGGTGGGGGGATGCGCTGTTGCCGGTTGTTTTTCAAGAGGATTCGATCCGTGCCCAAAGCAGGAGGAACAAGAGTTAGACCTCAAGAAGGATTTTGCATCCAGCCAGGGGCCAATGGAAGGAATAAAGAAATTGCAAGCGGGACAATCCCAAAGGCAGTGCACGTCTTTCTGCACGACAGGAGTCCTACCTGGGTGAGATAAGGGAGGGATTTTGCTGGCCAGCAGATGCCACCTCAGCAGACCCTGGAACAGTGGGCTTTCGGTGGCAAGGGATTGTTTTTGACAGCACGGAACAGAACCATAAACTATCTTTGGGGGAGTGGGGATCCAAGAGTTGCCACATCCCTTCTCCAACGCAGCTTGGATCCGCCTCCCACTCCCCGAGTTGTCCAGAAAAGGAGACTGTGTGCCCCTAACTCCCTCCCCGGTTTCTATCAGAGAAAAGAAAGAAAAATCTCTCGTGTTAAACTTCAGTTCTATTCACCCACTTCTTCCAAATGTTCCCCCTTGGAAAATAAACTGCAATACTTTTGTGGAAAGGAAGGGATGCAAAACTTAGGGAGGTTAGGGCAACCAGGAAGTGACTCAGAAGGTTGAGTCTTCTGGGTCACCCGATCTCCGCTCAGGAGACTGGACACGTGACGAGACCTCTGAGCTCGGACGACAGCAACGTCCCGGGACGCTGTCGCTGCTCCGCAGAGACCTCCACTCCCAGGAGCCATTCTCCTCCAGCCCAGACTATAGACGGGGTGCAGAGGCAGGGGGGGATGACCTGATTGGACACAAGGCAGCAAGGCTGGGGTGAGCAGAGGCACTGGGCAGCGACTACAAATCGGTCAGCCTGCCAAGAGCCACTGACCCCGTTTTAATATCCCAGAGGTTGGAGGCGAGAGCAGAAATCACAGGCCCCAGAAAAAACAATCTTTGAAAGAAAATTGCCTGTCGCGGCTAGAGATATATGAAAGTGCAGTGCCAGTGGGGGGAGCGACTGTAAAACTACACCTGGTTATTGCACACGCCGGCTGACACAGCGACGCTTCTGCACTCCAAACAGTTTTGCTTGAAATGAAAAATCTCCGTGGACTTGGAGAACGAACACAGTGTGGGCAGAGGGGAGTAGCAGAGAACAGGGGGCAGGGCTGCTCCGTGCCACGGCCATGGCAGGCCTGCCCCCACCGGGCTGGAGCGGGAACAGTGTGTGGCAGAGGGCAATGGGTTTGGAACTGAAGCCCCCAATAGCAAGAGGCAAGAAGGTGCCAGGAGGGCTCCTCCCCCAGGGGTCTCTCACCGGTGCCACCAGGGAGCCCTCTCGCTCTCTCTGACCGCCCCCGCCTGACTTTCACTCTTGTCTCTGCCTGCCCTTGTCTGTCTGTCTGTCTCTCTCTCTCTCATCCACCTCTGTACCTTTCACTTCCTCTCCGCTTCTGCCTGGTTTTCTCTGCCCATTCCTCTAACTAGAACTATTCTATCTGTCTCCCTGGTTTCTGTCTCTCTCATTATTCTCCCATCCTCTTTACATCTATGCCGGCGGCATCACTCTCTCTCTGCTTCCCTCCATCCCCTACGACAAGTGGCCAGGGAGCAGAGAGAGGGAATTACAAAGAAAATTGTTAACTACCTTTTATTAAGCACTTGCTAAGTGCCAAGCCCTCACTTAAACATTCTCCTATTTAACCCTTACAATTAGTCCGAGACGCAGGTCTTATTATCCCCACTTTACAGATGGGAAAATAAGATCAAAGGGTGCAAGTGATACAATACAAACCGACGGAGCTGGGATTCAAACCCAGGCCTGCCTTAACAATTAATAGACAGGAAAAACCAGACAGAAAGATGCGAAAGGGCGAATGGATGGGAAAGATCCTGGAGAAAACCGGAGGCAGGAGCAGGGGAGGGTTCCAGACCCTTGAGCGGGAGCAAGCAGACACCAGCGCCTCGCCGGCCTTCCTGCCTGAGACCAGCGACCAGGTCTGTCCGGGACATGGCTCACGCCACAGTCCTGACTTCAAAGTCGGGTACAAGGGGAAAGAGAACCTGAGAAACATCCCCCATTCTGGGCCTACTCTTTTTCTAAACATCCTAAAACCAATCCTCTCCAACAGAGAGCCCTTGATCCTTTGTGGGGAAAGCTTAGGTCTTGGCGGCTTGGCGTGACATGACCCCACAGTTTGTTCCGTGTGAGTAACGCTATCAGGGGCCGCGTTAAACCAGACTTCTTGGGCTGGAACACAGGTCTGTTCTCCAGTCCATGTCGCCTTCCTCTGAATGCTGCGCTTTCCTACTTACTCTCGTCCAGACCCATGTCCTTTGCTGGGCACGGGTTTGTTCTTTCTTAGCACTCGTATCTCTCTCTCTCCTACTAGAACTGAATCTTGGTAGAAGCCTGTAGCCGTCCGGTTCTTGCAGAAGGAATGGCGTCTTCCGACCGCTGTGAGGGCCTGGCGTGCGCCACAGAGCACGAGATGGGATCTCTGTTATCTCAGCGTCTTTACAAATGGAATAATTGGTCATAAAAATTATGCAGTCTGGTGGAAAAGAAATAACACCACACACACGCTCATCCCAGATTCCTGAGATAGCTCCTCCTGATGAAAACCTCGTGTGTGCTCTATCCCTAGTCATCACCAATAATCCCCCCACCTCCCAGAGCCCCAAACATTGAGTCTTTCTAGAAAGAAGCCCAAGACAAAAGAGAGACCCAAAAGTCCCAGCCTCGTAACGCGGTTGGCCTCTTTGTTTTAATTTGAGAGGCAGAGATCCAGACAGACAGACAAGCAGAGAGAGACAGAGATAAAGTCCACATCTGGGGCTGTCCCCTCCAAATGCCTGCAACGGCCCGTGGCAGGGGCCAAACCTGGAGCTGAGAGTCCAGTCCAGGTCTCCTGGGGTGGGGGCAGAGATCAGCCCCTGGAGCCACCCCTGCTGCCTCCCAGGGTCTGCTTTAGCAGGAAGCTGGAGTTCGGAGCAGAGCTGGGCGCTGGACCCAGGGCCTCCAGTATGGGACGTGGTATCTTAACCACTAGGCCAGATACCCTTTCTAGTTTTGCTTGGCTGAACTGACACAATCTATCTAGAAGCTGAGGAGTTAAAAAAAAAAAAATGCCTGTTCTTTCTCTAGCCAAGGAACTGCATGCAAAGGAATCAAAATCTTAGATACTTTTTTTCCCAATATTTATTTATTTATTTGAAAGGCGGGGTTAGAGAGATGAGAGAGAGAGAGAGACAGAGAGAGAGAGAGAGAGAGAAATCTTCCCCCAAATGGCCACAAAGACGGGCTGGGGCAGCCCCAAGCCAGGAACAAGGAGCTTCTTCCAGCTCTTTCAAATGGGTACAGGGGCTCAAGACTTGGGCCATCTTCTGCGGCTTTCCCAGGCGCATTAGCAGGAAGCTGGATCAGAAGTGGAGCAGCCGGGACTAGAATGGGCATCCATATTGGATGCTGGCATTGCAGATGGCGGCGGCTTTGCCCGGCACACCACAGCACTGGCCCCGTTGGATACTTTTTGAATTAGAAAGGTAGGAGTCCCTTAAATTCTCTCCTTATTCCCCAGCCTACACTGGTATCAGTATGCAGTGAGATCCAGAGAAAGGGGTGCCCCTCCTTGCCCGTGGGGAGCCCTCAGCCTACTGAGGGAAATAGACATGGTTAGGACATACAAAGACTGGAACAAATGCCACAGGAATGGGTCTGAGAGTCCAGCAGTATACTGATAGGAATCAGAAGTGTGAGATGTCCGGGTGGTAGACGGCGGCCAACGCCATGGCACCCTGGAGGACAGAGCAGTAAAAGGCGCTACCACTCACTTGGCACAACTGAAACACTGGAAACTAGGGTCCCTGTTCCTGCACCTGGTCACCAGACCCCCAAGCCGCTCCTCGTCCCAGCCCGTGATGCAGTAACACCCAAGGTTCAGATCCCAGGGCATGTGTGTGTGTGTGTGGGGGGGGGGGGGGGGGTCTTTTGCTCAGAATGCCGTATTTGACGGCCTCTGCTCTAGGAATAACTCCCAGGAAAAGATGGAAAAACACATTTCTTCACCAGCAGAGCAAAATCCAGAGACCCAGGGGCCCAGAAATACATGGGAGAGACTCAGAGTGACCTTGCTCCTAACTCTGGGGAAATGTCCCTGTTCATGTCATTGTCCCACTCAGCACAGCACCTGTCCCCAGCTGACCCAAACTGCCCTGTCCTCCAGTTCTAATCCCTTCAGGCCCCCAAAATCCACAAGGCAAGCAGTTCCTGGCACTCTCTTTCTGGGGATGACCGAGGAGGGCCAGGCACCAGTCTAAGGAGGTTCCAACTCCCACCCCCTACCCCCTAGTCTTTCCCTCTTACACCCAGAAGTGGGAGAGTAGGGGAAGATGTTCCCCACTCCCTTTGCTTCCCAAAGGGAGAAGGAACCAAAAAAGAGGGAGGCTGGAGGTGAGCCAAGCCGACTCAGAGGCTGGCTCCGAGCTTTCCCAGCTGCGGACTCAACTTCTTGGAGTGAGACGCCTGCTGTGTGAGTGCTGGCTTAACTCCCACACCCTGTCTGCACGCTGCCTGCCCCTCCTGGCTGCCTCCTGGTGGGGGGAGGGAGCCGGAGAGAATGACACCAGCTCCTGAGCCATTCCCAGCTACAATCAAACCTCCTACAAAATATGAATCAGCACCAGCCATGGAGGCAGAAACCAGGTTATTTGGAGACCAGGAGACCAGGGTGACAAATGCTTGCTTGGGGACAAGTGCTTAATTTGGGGAAAACACCATCAGCCAACCTCAAAGTGAATTTTCAGGCCCCTTGTGCCTGTTCTACCTGGCTCCAAGCCAGATAACCAGTGGGAATGGGGTTGGGTGGATGGGGGGAGGCGGTTCTCAGGGTGTGAGCTCAGGGTCCCGAGCCCAGTTCTGGAAGCAATCTGTAAAGCCAGAGGACACAAAGTATCCTCCACAAAACGCTCTCCACAGTTGGCATGCAGTCTGGGGAGGTTCCTGAGATCAATTTTACCGATGCACACCGTCAAAAGGAGTTATTTATCACCCCTCCCACCGCAGGGCTTCTCCAATTTTCACATGCACACCCATCATCCGGAGACTTTACGGAAGCGCAGAGTCGTATTCTGTAGGTGCAGGCGGAGTCCCAGGGCCTGCATTTCTCACAAGCTCCTGGGTGATGCTGATGCCTGCTAGCCCCTGGGCAGCAAGAGTCTAGAATAGAAGAAGGGCAGCTCAGAGTGGACTTCAGTGAGGAGGAGCTCATGCCTTGAGGCACCTCCACTTAACTGACAGATCAAGGAGCAAGATAAAGACAGATAACAAGCAACCACAGAGGCTGGGGGGGGGGTGATATCACGTAACAGAGGCTGGACAGTTGGAGCGCATCAGGGAAGAAGTGTAAAAGCAGGAGAAGAGGAAAAATAAGGGATTAGGACTGGTGTGGTGCAGCAGGTAAAGCCACCATCGGTGACGCCGGCATCCCATATGGGCACCAGTTTGAGTCCTGGCTGCTCCACTTCTGATCCAGCTCCCTACAAATGCATCTGGGAAAGCAGTGGAAGATGGCGCAAGTACTTGGGTCCCTACACCCACGTGGGAGACCCAGAAGAAGCTTCTGGCTTTGGTACAGCTGATGTCAAATGTTTTCTCAAAGGAAAAAAGAAAAAGAGCGCTGGCGAGGGAATCGAGCGCTGTGCTTTAGTTACGTAGTACCCATGGTGCAGTGCCTGCTGGGAGTCCTGCTCTTCCGATTCCGATTCTGCTTCCTGCTGATGTGCTCACTGAGAGGCAGAGGCGTGGCTCAAGTGCTTGGGTCTCTGCCGCCCACATGGAAGACCTGGATGGAGTTCTGGCCTCCTGGCTCAGGCCTGGCCCAGCCCTGAGCATTGTGTGCATTTGGGGAGCAAACCAGGAGATATACCCCACCCCCTCTATTTTTCCAATAAAATGACCATAAATACTTTCTATTTTTTCTGAGATTTATTTATTTTACTTGAAAGAAATAGAAAGTATTTATTGCCATTTTATTGCAAAATAAAAGTTACACAGAAAATAAAAGACATTTATTGGAAAATAAAAGAGTTACACAGAGAGAGAAGGAGTGACAGAGAGAGAGAGAGAGAGAGAGAGAGAAAGGTCTTCCATCCGGTTCACTCCCAAGATGGCTGCAACAGCCTGAGCTGCACTGATCCAAACCCAGGAGCCAGGAGCTTCCTCCAGGTCCACGTGAGTGCAGGGACCCAGGGACTTGGGCCATCTTCTACTGCTTTTTCAAGCCATAGCAGCGAGCTGGATTGGAAGTGGAGCACCTGGGTCTTGAACCGGCGCCCATATGGGAGGCCAGCACTGCAGGCAGCAGCTTTACCTGCTATGCCACAGCGCTGGCCCCATAAATACTTTTTAAAGTCACGGTGGAGGCAGAGGCCATAAGAAGATGACCAGAACCCAGGCCTCCTCCAGAATGGAGTGTGGATCTCCTGAAGGTGGGAGTTGGCCTTGTGGATTGGATGCTGGTTGAGACGCTCACTCCCCACATCCGGGGGGCCTGGGTTCTAGTCCTGGCTCTGCCCTTTGAGTCCAGCTGCCTGCTTCTTCAGACCCTGGGAAGCAGCGTCAATGGCTCAGGTACTTGGGTCTCTGCCAATCGTGTGGGAGATCAGGGTTAAGCTCCTAGCTCCTGGCTGCAGCCCAGCTCAGCCCCAGCTGTTGTGGGCATTTGGGAGAGTGAACCAGTGGATAGAACCTCTCTCTGTGTGTGTCTCTCTCTCTGTCTCTCTCTCTCTCTCATCTCCTTTTTGCAAAGAAAAAAAATGGGCAAAGTTAAACTCTGGAGCCATCTCTCAGCCCCCACTTCACGCTTCTGCCATAACATAGGTTGCTTATGTGTTAAGGATTTGAAAAGAAAAACCAGCACATTATAAACAGGTTTCTGTCGTGCCTTTGAGCCTCACTGTTCATCTTGAGTCATTAGGAGCAGCTCTGCGGGAACCACGCACGCGTCTCCTCCTGCTCAGTAGCCTGCAGATGAAAGAACCCGCTAACGCCAGGGCAAGTGAGCTCTTAAAAGGCATAGGCTCAGAGTCCTTGGGAACCTGCAGCTACTTCCCGGCCCCACAAGAACATCAGGCAGAGAGGGGATGAAGGAACCGGTTGAGGATGAAAACCAACTCTGAAAAGAACCTCCCAGCCATCAAAGTGGAAAAAGTTCCCACAAAGAAAACTGTGGCGCCCACGGAGCCCCAGAAAGCGGAAGAGCAGTCCTGGCAGAGGCGAGGGCACACACACGCAACACAGAGAGAGGGGGAAAGAAAAGACCACTAAAAAAAAAAAAAAAAAAAAAAGGAGGAGGAGGAGTTGCATACTGGGGCCAGAAAACAACAGAACACCAGCACCGTGAAAACAGGCTTGCCCCCCCCCCCCCAAACAGAGGATGGGCCTTGAGGCAGACAACTGCAGAACATCACAACAGGCAGAGGGGGGCTGAGAAGGGAGTCGGGATAGGTCTGGAGGCAGGGAGGGGAGAGCGAACCCCTGGAAGGCAGGTATCGCCCTGGACGCCACCCAGTGGAGACACAGCAGAGGGAGACACCACCACCACGCAGCCAGCGGGATCAGCCCAGACAGCATGGACCCCAGAGAGCTGGGAGGAGGCGGCCCTCCCATGCTGGCTTCCAGGAAAGTCCTCTGCTCCTGCTCCCTGCCTCCACCCTCTGCAGGTAATGGAGTGAGTGGAGCCAGCTGCTCTTAAGTCATTAATAGGAGCAGGGCTTAGGGACATTTTCTGACTCAGGGCAGCCTAGTCAGATCTTAATTTCCCTTGGAAATCCACCATCTAGGATCAAGCCTCACTACCGCTCTCCCATGTCATCCTTGGACCCCTCCCAGGTCATGCCCCCAGCGACCAAGCAGAGGAGCCACACCGAGGTGGGGTGGGGGGTGGGGGTCTCTCCCGTGACTGACGTCTTCACGCCCAGGTCTGCTCTCCAGCTCTGTCGCTGCGTGAGGACACTCGTCCTCTTCCAGGGCGTTTTTCAGGAGACATGGATCTCATCTGCTATAGAGATCCAAGAGTTACTTTTATTTTTTTTTTAAGATTTATTTTATTTATTTGAAAGACAGAGTTACAGAGAGAGGTAGAACCAGAGAGAGAGAGAGAGAGAGAGAGAGAGAGAGAGGTCTTCCATCCGCTGGTTCACTTTCCAGATGGCTGCAATGGCCAGAGCTGAGCTGATCCGAAGCCAGAACCCAGGAGCTTCCTCCATGTCTCCCACGTGGGTGCAGGGGTCTAAGGACTTGGGCCATCTTCTACTGCTTTCCCAGGCCATAGCAGAGAGCTGGATCAGAAGTGGAGCAGCTGGGACGCGAACCAGTGACCATATGGGATGCCAGCCCTGCAGGCTGGGGTTTTAACCCACTACGCTATAGCACTGGCCCCCCAAGAGTTACTTTATATAAGCACTGGGTAAATAGAAAAGAGACCAACAGTTGAGACAGTTCAGAAGTATTTCAGAGTCTCCTTCCATTTGTTCTGCCTGTAAGACAGACAGACAGACAGACTCTCCTCCGTTGTTTAACCGAGGAGTTAAGAGGGAATGTTATCTGACCTTCGCAGTTTCGTGTCTATATCCCCATGTATTCAACCTATTGTCACAAACGCCCCCCAACACATGGCAAAGTCAGCATTATTATGATGTTCATTTGAAAAAATAAAAAGCACAAGTGAGTAAATTAAAGCCCAAGGAACGCTCTTAACTGCAGGAGTAGCTGAGTTGGAGCACTGAGGAGATCTCCTGCCTGTAGGGGTTGGGAGACAGGGGAACTCACTAACAAGGGAATGTGACGATCCGACTTGGAAAGGGAAGGCCGAGGGGCTTCACCTGCCGCGTGGTGTCAACCTTGCTCTGGTACCCGGATGTTTGTCCTCTCAGACCCCACACTTCCTTACACAGCTGGGTCTGTGGTTGTCCACTCTGTACCCTCAGAGTCATCCCGAGGACCGCCAGTGAATAGGTACCCAAAAAAAATACAAGATGAAGGAAAGGAGGAAGGGAGAGGGAGAGAGAGGGAGGGAGGAAGGGAGGGAGAGAGAGAGAGAGAGAGAAAGAGAGAGAGAGAGAGAGAACTTGGTAGGAAAGCCTGAGGGACATTGCAGGGAGATGGGCAGAGATGGAGAAGGAATGGGGAACTGTCTGGACAGTAAGATTCCCTTGTGGCTCCAACCGCTGGGGCCCCCAGCTGGAGGAGGTAACTCCCCGGGGGGCCCCACAAGCCAGTGGCTCTGCTGGAAGCTAAGAACGCGCGGCACAGACAGACAAGCAGGAGACAGCTATTTGTTCGACAAACAGCCAGTAGCAAGTCTGCAAGCATGGAGGAGCCAGCCTTGGCAGCTGCCTCACGGAGAAGTCACTGAACAAGTCAGGCAGGTGGAAGGAATTCGGGGAGCACATAGGAGCTACTGTGCCTAAGACATGACCTCATTGTGCTGGGCACCTGGTACCCACCTCAACTCAGAGCTGCTTACAGAAGGGGG
This sequence comes from Lepus europaeus, assembly GCF_033115175.1. Lineage (NCBI taxonomy): Eukaryota > Metazoa > Chordata > Mammalia > Lagomorpha > Leporidae > Lepus > Lepus europaeus. Next base: position 66,863,871 of record NC_084836.1, read on the forward strand.
GTGACTGGGGCAAAAAGGCAGGGTTCTCTGGGGCAGGAAGCAGGCTTGAGGCCATGATGTGTTGTGTGTTGTTTTTAGGGGGAGGTGACTCACCCAAGCTCTCAGGGTCTCACAGCGAATGTGGATAGAAACTGGACAGTCGGGGTTTTTTACCATTTCCCACTCGGCCTTCTTTGGCACCTGGGCAGGGGAGCAAGCTCTTCTCTGCCAGCCCTCCCTAACACCCACCACCTGAGACCAGGTCTCCTGAGCCCCGCGGCGGCACTGTGTGGAGGCCGTTTGGATGGCCCAGAGAGACGGCCTGTAGGAAAAACATTCCAGTCACCACATGGGAAATTTCAAGGAGGGTCCCTGGACTACAGGGACCCACACACAGTCTGGCTTCAGAGAGGCCCCACCTGCCCCCAGTCAGGTCCGGATGGCACTGCTGGCAGGTGCTCCCTGAAGCCCCGGACCTCCACCCTGCAGACAAGGCTCTCTGCTTTGTGTTGCTTCTCTCCACCTGCCAGCTTCTTGAATGTTCTTCGACAGGTCAGAGATAACTGCCTAGCTAGAGAGCCTCCCCCTCGCAGCCTCCCGCACACCCCCCAAGCTCCACTTTCCTGAGGCCATGAAAAGGTAGCATTTCTCCTTGGCAGGCATCTCCTGTAAAAACCAGTAGACGAGAAAGGAAGATTTCGGCTATCACCATGGAAACCGGCGGTCTCCACGGCTCCCCCGTGCACACGCGCGCCCCTATCAGCTCCTTCCCTCCCACCTCTAAGTCATAGCAGATTTCTCTTTGTGGCCAATCCACCAACTCATTTGGAACAAAGAACAGAAAAACAGCTGGCGGCGGTGTGGTGGGGGGGGGGGGGAGGCTGACCCCACTCACCCAGACTGGGGCTTCCCCCCAGCTCCCCAGGTCGCTTCTCTCACACAGGTGGTGCTGACCCCTTTCCCTCAGGACCCCCACTCCCTCTGCTCACATAGCTCACCCAAGCCAGACTCCTGTCCTCTCGGTACCCAAGGGCAGATCCTCCAGCTTCATGCACTCCCAGTTGAGACCCCCCCCTCACCCCCCGACTGCCGCCCAGCATGCTGGTGCCATCACCCCAGCCAGACTCGCCCACCCCTCACCCCCATGCAGGCTCACTGCCCTCAGTCCTGAGCCTGTCACACTCCCTTCCTATTCCCCCATTCAGGGTCTCTATCACCTCTCCTGCTCCCAAATCCCAAGGGCACTCCCTTATAAAATGGGGTCTCAAAAACCTCCACACTTCCTGTCTTCATTCTCCACTCTCCAAAGAGACAAGAGGAGACCAGGGAAGCATCCCTCATCGGTCCCCTGGCCCTGCCCGGCCGTAAGACGTAATTAGCCTTTCCAGATCATTCTGAGATTCCTGAGAGAGGCTCCAAAGACCATTCTGTGCTGGGAGGAATTTTATCGGCGTCGTTTACGGCTTTGTTTGTTGTTCAATTTCTCCAGCTCGGACTCTTTGCCTGAGTCTCTTCAGTCATAAAACAACCTCAAAAAAGCAGGATCTAAAACCCAGGGTGGCCTAGAGCCACCTGGATGCCCGCCCCGTGCCCCACCCCATAGTCGGGAAGGGGGCCCCTGGGTCCCCGTGGCTTCCTCCCCCACATACCCCCCACGCACCCATCCCCAAACATGGGTCTCCACCGGCTCTCCCATCTGGGAGACTGGAAGCAAGCAGAGGATGACTCAGGGGCCGAGGAAGATCAAGGAGGATTCGGAGCTTTGAGATCTCCGAATGCAAAGTGAAAAAGGGCGGGGAGCTGCGGAAAAGGCCGGGGAAGCTCCACTCCGCCCACCCACTTCCCAGCCGGGGGTTCCGAGTCCTTCCTCCATGGGTGCAGGGCAGATTTGCGCTGAAGCGAGAGCCCTTCAAGCTAGCCTGAGCAGAATGGCCCCAGCATTTCCTTCTCCTCTGGGGAGGCGAAAATCATCGCATGCAAACGTATCCAAGACAGTCTCTGGCTGTCAGACATTCGCCATGTAAGTCCAGCCCGTGCCTGTCTGGTCAAGATCTGTGCTCCAAGAGGGAAGGGCTCAGCATTAGGTCTCTGGGGGTCTCTGCAGGGTTTAACCCCACCCCTCAGGAATAAGACAAAGAGCAGTTAGTGCCCAGAGATTTGAAAGGTGGACCCGCCCAGTGACCCTTCTTCCTGAAGGTTATCTTCTACTTTCTAGTTTCCTTGTCTCAATGATCTCAGTGTTCACAGCTGCGCAGTAGCTGTCGGTACGGCTCTGGTGCATTCTGAACCCGCCCGTCCAGATCTGCCCACATTCTCTCCAGTCTCCCACTTCCAGTGCGCGCAAAACGTGCCCAGTGCAGGCTCCACCGCCTGAGGTCGACTTAACCTTGAAAGTCATCTGCATTCCCACCAAACCCACCCTCTCCTCGTGATGTCTGCTGCTGGAGGAATGGCCATTCTGCTCATTCTACTCAGCATCAAAGCTGTCAGCCTCCCTCTTCGTCTTTTTTTTTTTTTTTAAAGATTTGTTTATTTATTTGAAAGGCAGAGTTACAGAGAGGCAGAGGCAGAGAGAGAGAGGTCTTCCATCTGCTGGTTCACTCTCCAGATGGCTGCAATGGCCAGAGCTGCGCCAATCCAAAGCCAGGAGCCAGGAGCTTCTTCTGGGTCTCCCATGCAGGTGCAGGGGCCCAAGCACTTGGGCCATCTTCTGCTGCTTCCCCAGGCCACAGCAAAGAGCTGGATCAGAAGTGGAGCAGTCGGGACTCGAACTGGTGCCCATGTGGGATGCCAGCGCCAAAGGCTGGGGCTTTAACCCACTGCGCCACAGCACCAATCCCCAAATGTTATATTCTTAACATTTTTCTTAAAATCCTACCCCTCCTGTGAAGCTTTCCTTTTCTCCCAGTTCCCACGACACTTAATTGTCTCTGTCATGCTGCTAGAACCCAATGCTCTGTGGGATATACACACTCTGTGAACTTGTCTTCCTAAATGACGTCGAGCACCTGGAGGGGAGGGACTGCCCTTGTGTCCCTCACCCACCACACTGCGTACCTGGCCTGGCACGTGGGTGACTGGAGACACGGCAGTGGCTAACTGCACAAAGCCATTTCCGGCATGTCAATGCTAAGTCGTGTTGTGGAAGAAGCAACATTTTGGAAGCCGGAGGAAGTGAGTCTGCCTCTCAGCTCCTTCAGCTGTTGGCTGAGACCTTCGATTCTGAACGAGGATGTGGCTTAAGGAGAAAACACATGGGAAGCGTGGACCCATGCTTAGCGCCTTGTAGATGCTCAAGAAATGTTTGTTCCTTTCAGTCTGGCCTGGTGCTGGTCAGAGGCAGCTTGGCTGGGATAAGCTGCCGCCAAGGCCTCTTGGCGTAGCCTGGGCTGGCTCACCGGAGCACAGCCGAGAGACGCACTGCTTGCCTTCTCTCCGTCTTCATTCTAGAAGCCTTCAGCCCATAGCCAACTTGTGGTCTCAGGTTTTTGCTAAATCCCAAGCCCCCACTCAAGTTCTCCCAGCACAGCCTCAGCCGGAAAGACAGCCCTGGAAACCCAAGGGTGCAGAACTGATGCCCCCCGCCCCTCCCCCACGTCGCAGGCCTCCTGCCATCTGATGAATCATCCCTAAGATGCTCAAGCCCCCCAGGCTTTTCTGAGTTCCAAGTTCTCAACATCACATCCCCTTCCTCAACCTCAGCCAGCACCTCACAGAGGCCGTGACAAAGCCTGGGGACAGTGTGGCCGGGGAGACCCGGGAAAGGTTAGCACTTCTGAACTGGGTCTACAATTAGGCAAGGGCCACACATCCTAGAGGGAGAGAAAAATGAATCCAGGTTCTTCCCGGTGGTCTTTTGATGCAGGTAGGGCCTGAAAAACAGACAGGTAAATACGAAAGGGTCGCCGCCAGGAGTCCTGGCCCAGGGAGCTGGCCTGCCTGCCCGCTTGCCTGCCCACAGCACCGGTCTCACCTGAGCTTCAAGAGCTCCCCCAGGAGTGGGGGGTGCGGGGGGGCAAGGCCAGCGATGAGTCAGCCCAAGCTGAAAACAGAAGGTTTTGTTCAAAGGGCACAAGTCGGTGATGCAAGCTGTGGCGAAACAATGGCTCCCTGTACCCAGCCCCTCCCCACCCGTGAGGCCTCCACCTCCCTCTCCTCCCCACGCCCCAGCCAGGCCACTGACCAGGCCTCTGGTCAGACGCAGAAGTCTCTGGTTTCCACATAGCCACTCTCCACTCGGCACCTCACCTTCCCCGTCACCCTGAGCTCGCGTCTCCTAGGGAGCCGGAGCGCGTTCTCAATCATCCTTCATTCCAAACCCTCGCTCCCAGCTAAGGCCTCAGCGCTCCAACGTCGGGCTGCGATCCACCCTCCACTCGCTCCTGGATCTTCACAAAGCAAACCTGCTCCCACGCTCACGGGCTCCAAACCCTTGGATCTCTGCCTGGCATATCCCTCCCCCCACCCTTTTTTTTAACGATCTCTTCTTTTTTTTTTTTTCCAAACCCTACTCAGTATTTTCCTCCTCCAGGAAGGCTTCCATGAGTAAGCCAAATTCCAGCCCCTCTTTTATCCCTGGGTACTCTTAGCATCTGGCACCCAGTTTACAATTTCATTTGCGTGCATTTCCCAGGCTCTGATTCGGGTAGCTTCCCTCTAACAAAGAGCTCTTCCTCCCCCTCAGCAATGTGTTCAGAATCAAGTACAGGAAGAGTTCAAGTTCAGTTATTAAAAAAAAAAAAGAAAAAAAAATCATGGGTAGCCTAGGGAGGAGGGGGTGGGCAATGGTGGGAGGAGACCAGCAAGGTGAGAATGCGGAAGGCGGCTGTGAAACAGAAGCCACAGGACAGAAGGGAACAGCCTCTTGGCTTCTCTTCTTGTCTGCTCCTACCTGTGGGGAGGGAAGTTACACAGACGGTGCACCTGCACTTTAAGGTCTCATAATGTAGCCACAAAGATACACTAAATAAAAGGACTGAAAAAAGAAAAACTTGGAAGGTTAGACACTGAAATATTCAACAGCAACACAGTAGTGACCAAGATGTGTGTAAAGTGAGGGCGGGGGTCAGGGTGTGGAAAGTGGGCATGGGGGGGGGGTGTGGAGCAGAGAGTTGGGGGTGAGGGTTTTCAAGTCCAGCCACAGAGAGACCAAGGAAGTGGCCAGCTCTCCTCCAATCCAGGAATTGCAGGAACCTTTGGGATGCTTTGATAGGAAAGAAATGAGCAAAGAGCATATGGCAGGGTCACAGCCTGAACCAGGTGGCAGATGGCTGCAACAGCCAGAGCTGCGCGGATCCAAAGCCAGGAGCCAGGAGTTTCTTCCGGGTCTCTCACATGGGGTGCAGGGGTCCAAGCACTTGGGCCATCTTCTACTGCTTTCCCAGGCCACAGCAGAGAGCTGGATCAGAAGTGGAGCAGCTGGGACTCGAACCGGTGCCCATATGGGATGCTGGCACTGCAGGCGGCGGCTTTACCCACTGTGCCACTTTCAAGGCAGAGAGCAGTACTATAGCTGAAAGACCTGACAGTGTGGACGGGACGAGCCTAAGAGTCACAAACCTCTATCAACACAGAACTGGCTCGTGAACTCAACTCTCAGGCCAATGTGGATTTCCACCATGTCTCTTCCTCCGGCCTCAGCTTCTAAGAAAGGCAGGAAAATAACACTCCTACTGTGTGGCAATCATAGATGTTTACACACGCAGTATCTCACATACACATACTGCAGCCCAGACCTCCCAGAAAAATTGGTTATCTTTTCTTCTTTAATATCCTGCCAACAGGGTGAATTCACACCTTTCCACGGGGCCTTCCTTCTCCCCCTGTGATCCCACTGAAGGTATTCTGTTATGGCACAATTCACACCTCTGTCCGTGCAAAGCATCTCTGACAACCCTCTTCCCTCCCTCACCCCGGCACCCATCCACACATCTGCATTTACTGTTCTCTTTCTCCCTGGCTTCCCCGCTTCTTCCCCCCCCCCCCCCCCACCAAGGCAAACCAGCCTCCTTAAACCAGGAAAAGGTGGCTGGAAAGAAAGAAAGGGCGCCGGGCTAAGGTGGGGGCCTTGAGAGAGCCTGAGGAGGGAGTGGGGAGGGAGCCGCCCGCCCTCCGCCAAGGTGGCTGTGCCTGCGGTTTTTATTATGCATCGATTTTCTTATCCATCTTCTTTAGAGCCTCTTAGATCTTCAGGCTGTGGTTGTTTCTCCAAATTGTCATTCACTTCAAGCTCTCTAGCTTCTTGCAGCAGCTAAGGGCGGGGGGGTGGGGGGGGGGGAGGAAGGCAGCCAAGAGAGGTGAATGGGAGTTGCTAAGTAACCGTTGCCAAGGAACCAGGCCAGAGGAGCATCCCAGGCTGCCTGTTTGATTCCAGCCTGCCCCCTCGCACATCCTCCCTTCACTTAAATTCTCTCAGGTCTGTAAAGCATCTTGGTACCATCACCTTCACCAGCCACAATCCGTGCCTGCGCGTCCCACACGCCTAGATCCAGGGGCTACTCGGCACAGACGACCCCCTGTCCTTCCGATGGCATGGTCAAAAATAGGCGACAAAACACTGACACAAAAAAAGGAAGCTCTCATGTGCACAGCAGGTCTTTTGTGGTCGTTCTGAGGGTGGACACGGGGACAGAGTGCACCCACCTCTCCGAGAGGGTCCGTCCGGAAGTCGCACTGTTTGACCTAAAATTTTACGTATTCCCACAACACAAGCCCTGTTCTGTTTCAGGATCAGCTGCAGGCTAAAAAGACAGCTCGATCGTTTAACAACAGAAACATTCATGGCTGTCCACTCAGTTGAGGCAGGGACTCCAGAAAGTTCCACCTGATATTTTATTGAAAAACATACTTTACTAATTCCATGTCATTCAAATAAATACTAGGCATCCATCTCTTGGGGTGGTGAGGCGAGTATACAGCAGGGAGAATTTGTCTGGGTGGGGAGAGGGTCATTGCATGAAGCCAGTTGGAACTTCACCACAGATAACCCGGATGAACGTGCTTGCACCATCAGCAGCAAGGTCACCCTCTCTCTGAGACTGGTGCAGAGGGTCGGGCGCTCACAGGGTGCTCTGAGCTCTCACAGGTCCCCCACGGCTCCACTGACAAAAGGCATTGTCCTCACCAAACCCCGGTTCCCAGGAGATGGCACGTGTTGCTCTAGGTGCAGCCGCCCAGGCTGTCTCCACTCCTCCTGAGACTGCCACTGGGGGAGGCAGCCACCCTAGCCTCCTCCAGAACCTGCCAGAATCTTCCACTGCCGAAAGTCAACACTTCCAACTTCTCTGAAGCTGCTTCAGACCCAGCAGGGGCTCCCGTGATAAGATTTTCAGCCTAAAGAGCTCCAAAATGAAATTAACTTGTAATTAGTTAAAAACATGGTACTGTGGTGGGGAAGAGAGGACTCTAGCCTGAAACCCAATTCCAGGAGTAAAGAACGTGGCCTCCCTACACCTGTAAGAGAGTGCCGCCACTTGTTCCAGATAGAGTATTTATCAGTATAGTGCCTAATAAATAGTTGCTGCTGGGGCCGGCACTGTGGCATAGCGGGTAAAGCTGCTGCCTGCAGTGCCAGCATCCCATATGGGCACCGGCTCAAGTCCCGGTTGCTCCACTTCCAATCCAGCTCTCTGCTATGGCCTGAGAAAGCAGTAGAAGACTGTCCAAGTCCTTGGGCCCCTGCACCCGTGTGGGAGACCTGGAAGAAGCCCCTGGTTCCTGGCTTCGGATCGGTCCAGCTCCGGCCACTGTGGCCATCTGGGGAGTAAACCAGTGGATGGAAGACCTCTCTCTTTCCCTCTGCCTCTCTGTAACTCTGCCTTTCAAATAAATAAATAAATCTTTTAAAAATAAATAGTTGCTGTTAGTATTATCATATCATTATTCCTGGTCCTCTCGGAATTGAGTAAACAAATAAAAACAGAACCCACTCACCAAGAGTCCCATGCTTCTGCAGCCACCCAACTCCCAAAATTGAGCTAATTACCCGCTACGTGAAGCCAGGAGGCTGAGGCTGAGTTTCAGGGGCAGCATGGACCAGAGAAGGCACGTGCAGGCCGGCCCTGTGGCACAGTGGGTTAAGCTGCAGCTGGTAGCACTGACGTCCCAAATCCGAGTGCTGATTCCGAGCCCTGGCTGCTCCACTTCTAACCCAGCTCCCTGTTAATGCACCAGAGAAAACATCAGAAGATGGCCCAAGTATCTGGGCCCCTGGCATCCACATGGGAGACCTGTTCCTGGCTCCTGGCTTCCACCTGGACTAGTGTCAGCCATTGTGACCATTTAGGGAGTGAACTAGTGGATAAAAGATCTCTCTCTCTCTCTCTCTCTCTCTCTATGCGTGTGTGTGTGTGTGTCATTCTGTCTGTCTCTCTCTACCTCCTCACCCTGTGTGTATGTGTGTGTCCCTCTGCCTTTCAAATAAATAAACATCAATAAATACTTTAAAAGGGGCTGGCACTGTGGCGCCATTTTTTGTTTTTTGTTTTTTTTATAAAGATTTTATTTATGTATTTTATTTATGTATTTGAGAGTTACAGACAGTGAGAGGGAGAAACAGAGAGAAAGGTTTTCCGTCCATTGGTTCACTCCCCAAACGGCACAATGGCCGGAGCTATGCTGATCCAAAGCCAGGAACTAGGAGCCAGTGCTTCTTCCTGGTCTCCCATACAGGTGCAGGAGCCCAAGTCATCTTCTACTGCTTTCCCAGGCCACAGCAGAGAGCTGGATTGGAAGAGGAGTAGCCGGGACTAGAACTGGCACCCATATGGGATGCTGGCATCACAGGCAGAAGATGAACCTACTGTGCCACAGCACCGGCCCATGGCGCCATCTTTTGAACACAGGTCCTTGGGAGGAATCTGCCGTATTCATTCACACGAATGCCCTCCTGGCACCAGAACCTGGCCTGCCCTGCTCTGAGCTGCATGCCCTCCCCATCTGCCTGAGAAGGGAACCAGTGACACTGCCGCTCACCTTGGGCTAGACTCCACAAAGGACCTCCAGCCAGGAACTGGAATTTCAGTCCGTCTCAGAGGCTCCTCACTCAGTCCCTGCTCGCAGCCTGGGCCACTGGAACCATTCCCCCAACCCAAATATGTCCTTGCTTCCATCTTTCCTTCCCTCTTTCAACCAATGTCATTTCTGTCCCATCGCATTAAACTTGCACCCACAGCATAAAGTCCCTTACTAGATCTAAAACCAACACCTGCTCATAACCACCAATTCTGGCCCAAGGGCAGACGGGAAAAGGGGTGTGAGTATTTGTGCATGACTCCTGTGTTAGATACAATGAGCTTGGACAAGAATTTGGCTGGTTTTTGTTTGTTTGTTTTTGTTTTTGTTTTGACAGACAGAGTTAGTGAGAGAGAGAGACAGAGAGAAAGGTCTTCCTTCCATTTACCCCCAAATGGCCGCCATGGCTGGCGTGCTGCGCCGATCCAAAGCCAGGAGTCAAGTGCTTCCTCCTGGTCTCCCATGCGGGTTCAGGGCCCAAGCACTTGGGCCATCTTCCACTGCACTCCCGGGCCACAGCAGAAAGCTGGACTGGAAGAGGAGCAATCAGGACAAAATCCAGAGCCCCAACCGGGACTAGAACCGGGACTAGAACCGGTTGGGGTGCTGGTGCCACAGGCAGAGGATTAGCCTAGTGAGCCGCGGCACCGGCCTTGGCTGGTTTTTTTTTTTTTTTTTTTTTTTAGTTATTTGAAAGGCAGAGTTACAGAGAGGCAGAGGCAGAGAGAGAGAGAGAGAGAGAGAGAGAGAGAGAGCCTTCCATCTGCTGGTTCACTCCTCAGATGGCCACAATGCCCAGAGCTATGCTGATCCAAAGCCAGGAGCCAGGAGCTTCCTCTGCGTCTCCCACATGGGTGCAGGGGCCCAAGGACTTGGGCCATCCAGGCTAGAGCACAGAGCTGGATCAAAGTGGAGCAGCCAGGATTCAAACCGGTGCCCATATGGGATGCCGGCACTGAATGTGGCGGCTTTACCGGCTATGCCACAGTGCCAGCCCTGAACTTGGCTGTTTGACATCAAAGTATGCAGGTGCCACTACTTGAAAGTGCCTGTCCCTCTCTGGTCATCAGAAGTCTGTCTCGTGTATGCCCTTAGCAGCCAGAAGGAGTTAGAGTTCTTCCTCTTCCAACCAGCACCGCCTCAAAGCCGGCAGTGTGAGTGTCTACGCTAGGGAGCAAAGAAGTAGGGTTCATCCCGAAGCGCAGGTGCAGCCTCTACCATTGCGCAGTTTACCACTTGCAAAGAATGAGGTGAGGGGACTGAAGAGGAGTGAGGGCTACACTTCAATTAGGAAGCAGTCAGGGGTGTCCCTCTGCGTGGCCCAGAAGGTGAAGTCCTTTGTGAGAAGGGAGCCCTTGTTCTGGACTAGCAACCAACGCGTGTCATCCCACAGGAAGCATGAACCAAGGCCACCAACTGGTGCCAGGCGGAGGGGGAAAGCCCCGCAGTGGAGGCTGGGAATGGGCCGGCCACGGGCTTCCCGCAGCCCTGGAGTCTCCATCCTCCTAGCAGGAATGGACGAATATGACCTAGTGGGTCTGTGACATCCTCAGGGGTCATAGTTTACTCCCCCAAAACCCAAAGGCCCTGGCCAGCTCTCCCAGGAAGTACAGAGCCCAGAACTGCTGAGGATGAGCCAGGAGTCTCCGTGACAGTAATTTGTGTCTCCTTTGTCTGCCTCTGCCTCCATCTCCCCCCCCCCCCCCCCCCCGGCTTCTCACATCCCGGGGCGTGATTTCAGAGGCCTCCACCTTGATCCGGCTCCAAGTCTCCAGCAAGATCAAAGCTCTTCACACCTGTTTTGCTCGCCGACTCCTGGGCTACAGAAGAGGGGGCAGGGTCCATCCTCAGGCAAGGAGGGGCCCCTGACTCCCCTTCTCCCCAAGGCAGAGGGGAGGTTGGGAGCTTGGACCAAGGAAGGAACCAAAGGATAGGTTGACAAAAACGCCCCCTGCTGGGAAGGCTGTTATTCTATTATTGCATTGTATGCCTGCTCAGGTTATAAACTGAATTAAGGCATAGCAGGAGAGACACATGGCATACATGAGAGTGACCAGAAGGCCTTTTCCAGTCTCCTTATCTAAAGAGGACTCTGTGTTAGTCTCTACCGCAAGACCCTGTTGATTTCCTCTGAGTATTTGTCGCAGTCTGTAATTGTGTGCATTTGTTTTCTTGCTTATTGTCTATTTCCCACTAGTAAAAGAACTCTATAGGGGTGGCATTAAGCAGCTGTCTGCGATGCTAGCATCCCATATGGGTGCCGGTTTAAGTCCTGGCTGCTCCACTTCTGATTCATTTCCCAGCTTATGTGCCCAGGAAAACAGCAAATGATGGCCTAAGTCCTTGGTCCCCTGTACCCACATGGGAGACCCAGATGAAACTCCTGGCTCCTGGCTTTGATCTGGCCAAGCCCCAGCCTTCATGGTCATTTGGGGAGTGAACTAGTGGATGGAAAACCTCTCCCCCTACCCTGAAATCTTTCAAATAGATAAAACAATTTTTTTTAAAAAAAAAACCTATATTTGAATGAAAGAATGAATGATGAATAAATAAATTTTAAGGGAATAAATCTACCAGTAGAATAAAATTTTCCTAATAATATATAGAGAGAGGCATCATATCCATATTTTAATAACAATAATATCTTTCTTAAAAGATTTTATGTATTTAAAGATTTCATTTTATTTACATGAGTTACAGAGAGAGGTAAACACAGAGAGAGAGAGAGAGAGAGAGAGAGAGTCTTCCATCTGCTGGTTCACTCCCCTCATGGCTGCAATGGCCAGAGCTGAGCCAATCTGAAGCCAGGAGCCAGGAGCTTCTTCCAGGTCTCCCACGTAGGTGCAGGGACCCAAGGACTTGGGCCATCTTCTACTGCTTTCCTAGGCACGTTAGCAAGAAGCTAGATTGGAAGTGGAGCAGCCGGGACTGGAACCAGAGCCTTTATGGGATGCCGGCGCTGCAGGTCGGGGCTTTAAATTGTGCTACAGTGCCGGCCCCAGCAATATCTTGGGGCAGGCATTTTGGTTGGGCCGTTAAAGATGCCACTTGGGACACCCGCCTCCCACATCAGAGGACCTGGGTCTGAGCCCCTGTTCCAATTCCAGCTCCCTACCGGTGTTCTGGGAGGCAGCAGGTGATGGCTCCAGTACTTGGGCCCCTGACACCCACATGGGAGACCTGGATTGACATCCAGGCTGCTGGCTTCGGCATGGCCAGCCTCAGCTGTTGATGACATTTAGAAAGTGAATCAGTAGATGAAAGATCTCTCTCTCTCTCTCTCTCTCTCTCTCTTTCTCTCTTCCTTTCAAATAGAATGAAAATCAATAATTTTAAAAAATATTTAAAAACACAGTAATATCTTTGATTGATGTCCAATGTTTCCAAAACTCCTTCTTCCACACCTCTCCCCATGACTCCCGCCCCTACAACAGTGTACAGTGTACGACTCACTAGCTCATTAATGCTTAAGAACTGTGTAGAAACGGATTTAAAAACACACAGAACACTTGCCCTAAACTGCAGAAGCTCACAAGTGAGAACGGGAAGACACACAGCGACTACAACGGAAGACCATGGACGGTGAGGCTTCCAAGGGAAGAAATTGCTCTGGCTGAGGTTATCCAGGAAGCTTCCAGAAGGAGGCAGCATTTAGGCTGGGCCATGATTCCAGTCGTCTTGAGACAGGGAGCAAGGAATTCCAGGGAAAAGACCGATACTGAACTTCTTCTTGCCCTGAAAGAGTTAAACGCTGAAACCAGTGATAGCAAGGTCAAGTTGCGGCTTTGGCTGGGGCAGAGGGGAGGCAGTCCCAGCTCAGGCTCCGTGAGTCCCCAGGAATCCTCGGGACACAAACAGGACAGGCAGCCCATGCCGCCTGCACACGCGTGTCCCTCACCCCTCCTCTCCCCCCGCTGAGTTCTTTATGAACAGGGCGATGATTTCTTAATCTCATTACCGAGGAGAGCATACGCTATACAAATTAAGCCGGGTAATTTGCATACCTGGGGCAAGCTCTCCCGCCCTTCTGTGGAGTCAATTTTCCTCCATCTTCTGACACCAGATGTCAATAAATACCCACATTTCCTCCCACCCTGGACAGGAGATGCTGTTAAATGTCAGGTGTAAAGTAAAGTTTGTCATAAAAAGCCCTCATAAAACATCTCCCAGCCAGCGGCCCTGGGAGGTGGGGGAGGGGCTGCCTCCCCCTCGGGTTCAGGTGGGGGGGCTTCTCTGACAGTGCCCTAAAGAAGGAAACACAGGCACTCCACTCCTTGTACCGCCCTTGCTTCGGTAAAAGTTCATTCTGGTTCTTTTACGAAACAGAATCACCATTCAAACGATCAATTTTGCACATCTCAACTCTGGACTATTTTTGAAGAAAAAAAAAAGATTGATTTATTTACAGAGGCAGAGAGAGAGAGAGAGAGAGAGAGAGAGAGAGAGAGAGGTCTTCCATCTGCTGGTTCACTTCCCAAATGGCCATAACAGCTGGGGCTGGGCCAGGCTGAAGCCAGGTGCTTCCTCTGGGTCTCCCATGTGGGTGCAGGGACGCACACACTTGGGCCATTCTCCACTGTTTTCTCAGGAGCATTAGCAGGGAGCTGGATCGGAAGTGGAGCAGCCGGGGCTTGAACCGGCGCTCATGTGGGACGCCAGCGTTGCAGGTGGCAGCTTTACCCGCTGCACCACAACACCAGCCCCAATTCTGTGCTTCTGAATCAGCATACTTGGCAACTCCCCCTCTTTCAAGGCTGGCAGGAGCACGAAGCCCCCCAGGGATACAATCGGAGCACCTGAAATGGTTCCTCTGAGCGCGTCCACCAGGGGCTCAAGGAACAGGGAAGGTGGCTGTGTGGGTGGGGGGCTCGGACGGGCCACGGTGCGCTGGGCTCGGGAGAGAAGCACAGGAGAGGATGGCGTCGAGGCTGCTGTGTCTGTTTCTCTGCGAACCTCCTCTGATTACAGCTGATTTATAGGGGCCCCAAAGCAGCCCGGCATCGTAGCCATAAACTTCCCAGAAAGAAAACTCATTGAGGTTCCCTTGAGAGGTGATGAAAAATAAATATCAAGGTTTGGTACAAACACATCAGCCAGGACCAGAGGCAGAGGCAGCCGGTTCCCTATGGCTGGTTGAAGTCATTTGAGATTGGTACACACACACACACACACACACCATTTGCAAAATGTCTAACAAATACACTCTTGTTTATAGCCCTACCGAGATAGCCATACCCATTCCTGGGTGTGTATTTCCAGGCGAATGCAGGCACATAGGTGCACTTGGTATGCATACACACGTGACTTCAATGAGCTGCTTTACCCCCAGCCTCTCCGCCTTCCCAAGCTACTGACTCCAGGGCGGGGCCCGGTGCAGGTAAATGAGAGGATGTCTCAGTAGAAGTTTGCATGTGTTCCTAAGTGTGTCTCTGACCGAATTCCAAACAGCAACTTGAAATTGTGTGTTCATTGTTCACTGCTGGAATGGTCCACTTTCTTTTGGGGACTTCGAAATGCATCATCAGGTTCCAATGATCACCTCTGCTTGGCTGAGCCGCTTCTCTGTGCCCGGTTAACGTGGAGTTTGCAGAACAAGTTTTGCTCAAACTTGGTGCACGTGCTGGCTCCTCTAGCACTTTGCACAAACTACTTAACCTCTCTGAGTCTTGGTTTTACTTCTGTGAAGTTGGAATCGTAATGCCCTAGAGGACTGTGGGGTTACACTAGGTAATGTTTAAAACATCAATGTTTCTTTGAATTCTGCTTTTCTGCAGTTTTTCAAATTTACTTGAAAGACAGAGACCTCCCATCTTCTTGTCACCTCCCCACCCCCAAACATATGCATCAGCCAAAGTTGGGCCAAGGCCCAGACCAAAGCTGAAGCTGGGAGCCAGGAATTCAATCCGTATCTCCCAGGAACCCAATTTCTTGAGCTAGCAACACTGCCTCCCAGGGTCCTCGCTAGCCGAAAACTGGAATCAGGAGCCAGAGATTGGTATTAAACCCAGAAACTCGGCTATAACACACCTGCCTATATAGCAGGTAATTACATAAATACTGACAACAATGCATAGGGCACAGCACTCAACAAAGGGTGGCTGTTGCTGTCATCATTGTATTAGGCTTTGAAGAAGTAAAGAAATAACAAATGAAGATGACTTTTTGGCCGGCGCCGTGGCTTACTAGGCTAATCCTCTGCCTTGCGGCGCCGGCACACCGGGTTCTAGTCCCGGTCAGGCGCCAGATTCTGTCCCGGTTGCCCCTCTTCCAGGCCAGCTCTCTGCTGTGACCCGGGAGTGCAGTGGAGGATGGCCCAAGTGCTTGGGCCCTGCACCCGCATGGGAGACCAGGAGAAGCACCTGGCTCCTGCCATCGGATCAGCGCGGTGCGCCAGCCGCAGCGCACCAGCCGCAGCGGCCATTGGAGGGTGAACCAACAGCAAAGGAAGACCTTTCTCTCTGTCTCTCTCTCTCACTGTCCACTCTGCCTGTCAAAAAAAAAAAATGACTTTTTTTTCTCTTAGCAGTTCCAAAAATCTCTGATGAGACAAGATAGACCTGGGGAGGGAGCGAGGACGTGGAAGCCTATGTCTCCTATTGGGCCATAAATGGCAGCTTTATCTTCCTAGACACAAGCCGTGTTTTGTTTCGATGCTTTGCTGAGTTTGTTTTCACTGCCTTCTATCCGTGTCCCATCACGTTAAATACGCCGCACATCCACCTAGCTTTGCATGTAGACAACTGACTGGGGAAACCTTTGGATAGCAGTGCTTTTGTGTATTTCCCTGTCTGGGGGCAGGAGCCCATGCGCACGGCCAGTCTTCCCTCCAACCTCACGTTCAATCTCCACCTGCGACCTTTCCCTGTTTCTCATTCTTCCTGGGCATACAGTACGCAAACCCTTCAAAAGCTTAAGAAAAGTTCTCAAATGCTCACCTGGTAACTATGACTCCAGAGCTCTGGAATTCTGTGTCTCATATATTTTATCTGTCATTAGCCCATTAAAAATCACCACAAGATCCTTTAAAAAGCATTCATTTTGCCTCTGCCAGTCATCTGGGCTCTCCCGAAAGCCTTTGGAAGACAAAACTATCCTCATTTCCATCAGGGGTAGTTAAGAACTCCTACTTCAATCCCTCCACTCCCAGAGCCGCCTCAGTCAGCATCGTTAGTATCATCAAATTGTCACTCACCTGACTAAGGGACAGTACAAGCCTGAGGCAGGGGCATGACTGATATGACCTCCCCAGCCCCTTGCAGTCCATCCGTGTGAAATAAGGGAAACAAACTTGGCAGCCGTCCCAACCCACGCAATGCTCGCCCCAGGGGAGCCCCTGAGGAGCAGGCCGACTCCAGCGTGGGCACAGCAGGCATTTTCTCAAAGTGGGCAGAGAGCCAAACCCTGGCTGGTGACTGGTGTGGGAGGCCTGGAGACAGGGAGGTGAGCCAGGGCCCACACTCCTCCCTCCTCCCCAAGTTCAGTTCCCCCAGCCCAGGCCCCTCCTCTTTTTTTCCCAGTTCCAGAGTTCCCATTCCTTTCTACCATGCCCATCCCTAGCCGGATACAGTCCAGCACCCAGACCAGTGCTTCTCAGACCTTAAAGAGCACACAGATCACTTGGTAAGCTTGTTACAAATGCAAGGAGGCCCGGGTGAGGGCCTAAGTCTGCATTTCTAACAAACTCCTAGGTGATGCTCATGCTACCGGTCCATCGACCAATACTTTGAAGAGCAGAGGGCTTAGTGAATATGGAAGTTTCTGTAAAAAAGTTCTCCCAGGAAGAGTCCACCTAGCCAGTGCCACCTGCCCGTCTGTCCTCAGGAGAGCACTCAGAATCGCTCTCATGCCTTCTAGACTCAGCAGTCTCCCTCCACAGCCCAGACACACAACACCAACCCGGCTCACGGATTCCACTCCGGACATGAAAACTCACATCCCTCGTGAGAGCCCCAGTCTCCTGTGACTCCTGGCATCGCTGTCCCCTGGGTTTGCCAGTCTTGCCATCTCCCTTTTAGCTCCACAGGCCTCTTCCTCCAGGAAGCCTCTCTTGGAAAGTGTCTCTGTTTCTACTCACGCCGTCCCCCTCCAAGGGAACAATGTCTTAATCCCTGTCTCACTTCCGTTTCTCCCTTCATCAGTCCAGTCTTTCAAAAAATGCTCAGCCCCGAAGAACCTTAGATGCCATCGTGAGGTTTTTGCACCAATATCTCAAAAAGACTCTGAGGGGTAGGCATTTGGCAGGGCAGGCACCGCTGGGATACTGCCTACATCCCATAATAGAGTGTCTGGGTTCCAGGGCCAGCTCTGCTCCCAGTTCCAGCTTCCTGATAAGGCACACTGAGAGGGCAGTGGGTGATGACCCAAATACTGGAGTCCCTGCCACCCACGTGGCAGATCTGGATTGAGTTTCCAACTCCTGGCTTCAGCCTGGCCCAGCCCCGGCTGTTACAGGCATTTGATGAGTAAACCAGCAGATGGGAGATTCTCTCTCTCTCTCTCTCCCCAAGATAAACAGAAATGTGAATAGCTACATTTTAAAGACATCTAAAGCAATTGGCAAGCACATGGCTACCTTGGCCTCTGGCAGTTTTCTGCAGTGGCACCTGCTCCCTGTTGGGGAGAAATCTCAGAAGGAAGAAAGTAGCTTCCCACCCCTCCTTCCCAGGGCAGGCTCTGCATATAAACACAAAAGAAAAACATTGGCCTTTCTTCTCTGCCAAAGCATAAAGGCCTAACTGCTTCAGGAAAGATGCCTGCGGTGCCCACGCTGGAGCCAGTCTGGTCCTGGGATTCCGTGGAAGCGGGTAGAGGGGGATGGGCCTCCCATCAAGGTCACTACCTCTTGCCCCTCCCTGAATTCCATGGGAATGGATGGAGAGGGACCTGCCCCAGGGTGGTATTATCCCTTGTCACTGTGTGAATGAACGCCACTGTTCTCACTGGAGGGAGGGAGGGACGGCTAGGCAGGAAGGGAACCTGGGGCTTGCCCGGAACAAGACCGCACTATGATGGATCAGCCGGCAGCGGAGTGAGCCAGACAAAGGCAGGTTAGGAGCAGCAGCTGGGCACGGTTTGGATGCTAGAGGATGGGGAGGAAGGTTCCCAGGCTTTAGAGGAGTGGGACAGCACCGGCCTGAAAGGGAGAATGAACCATGGAAAGGAACACGACTCAGTTGCAATCATTGAAAGTTCATTACGGGCCTGGCACCGGGCTGGGTGCTGTGGGGCAGAGAACAAGGCACCGCCATTGGCATCACTTGGGAACTCATTGGAAATGGCAGACTCTGCCCCCAGCCAGCCTACTGAATTTGGAAGGTGGGTGGTGGGGTACAGCCATCTATCTGTGTTGTACCAAGCCTTCCGGGATGCTGACAAAGTTGGAGAAGCACTGGACAGAGTGACCCTGCCTCTCTGGCCCCGCGCTCTTCGCATCACTTCTCTGCTGAGTAAGTTGAAGACACAGAAATCAGTGGTCCCCAGCCCAGCGCCTCTTCGGGTTTTGGCGTTTGTGTTTGCTCTGATGTTCAGAGCCAGCCTGCCTGTAGATGACAAAAAGCTAACAAAAGCAGACTTCCGGCCGGTGGTGGGAGGCAGAGAGGTGTGCAGCCCCACCTGTGACCAGGGTGCTGGGCTGCAGCCCTGACGCTGATGATTCAATGGTTTCTCTGTCTCCCACGTCCTGATTCTAAGTTGGTTCCAAATACAGGAGGGGGAGAAGTGGTGCTACCTATGGTACACTCAAAGTTCCAGGCCACAGCAGAGAGCTGGATCAGAAGTGGAGCAGCCGGGCCTGGAACCGGCGCCCACATGGGATGCCTGGAATGCCGGTGTCTCAGGCCAGGGCGTCAACCCTCTGCGCCACAGCGCACCCCCCCCCCCCGCCCCAAAGTTCCAACCATGAGTTTTAGCGGAAAGCCAGCAGGATGCTGTTTCAGATGGCTTGTAGTCGTTGAGAGAGTAAGAAGGCAGAAGATCCAAAAGAACTCCAAGGTTATTTTAGCTAAATGAAGCCTTAGAAATCACTCATTGTCTCCTCTCATCTTAAAAACAAAGAATCAGGGGCTGGCATTGCGGTACAGTGGATTGAGCCACCACCAGCAGTGCTGCCATCCTGTTTCAGCTCCAGTTCGAGTCCTGGCTGCTCCACATCCAATCCAGCTCCCTCTTAATGTGCCTGGGAGAGAATGGAAGATGGTTCGAGTACTTCGGGCCCTGCCACCCATGTGGGAGACTCAGATGGAACTTCAGGCTCCTGGCTTCCACCTGGCCCAGATCCAGCCATTGCGGCCATTTGGGGAATAAACCAGCAGATAGAAGACCTCTCTCTCTCTTTCTCTCTCTCTCTCTCCCCCCCCTATCTGTGTAACTGCCTTTCAAATAAATAAAATAAATCTTTAAAAAGGAAAAAAGAATAAATAAGCAAAGGAATATCATTTGGCCTAATGGTTAACATACTGGTTAAGATGCCCATGTCCAGGTCAGCACTGTGGCATAGCAAGTAAAGCCTCCTCCTGTGATACCAGCATCCAAATGGATGCCAGTTCAAGTCCTGGCTGTTCCACATTTTTTTTTTATTTGACAGGTGAGTTATAGACAATGAGAGAGAGAAAGACAGAGAGAAAGGTCTTCTTTCCGTTGGTTCACTCCCCCAAATGGCCACTATGGCCGGTGCTGCACCGATCCGAAGCCAGGAGCCAGATGCTTCTTCCCGGTCTCTCCCATGCGGGTGCAGGGGCCCAAGCACTTGGGACATCCTCAACTGCCCTCCCGGGCCACAGCAGAGAGCTGGACTGGAAGAGGAGCAACCGGGACTAGAACCCAGTGCCCATATAGGATGCCGACACTGCAGGCAGAGGATTAACCAAGTGAGCCACGGTGCCAGCCCCAGTCCTGGCTATTCCACTTCTGACCCAGATCCCTGCTGCTAATGGCTCCTGACTTTGGCCTCGCCCAGTCATGGCTGTTGTGGCCATTTGGGGAGTAAACTAATGGATGGAAGATCTCTATCTCTCTGTCTCTGTCTCTCCCTTTCTCCCATTACTCTGAGTTTCAAATAAACAAATAAAGCTCCAGCCCTGACCCCAGCTTCCAGTTAGAATACACTCTGGGATGCAGCAGTAGTGGCTGAGGTAATTGAATTCCTGCCACCCATGTGGGAGAATTGGATTGAACTCCCAGCTGCTGGTTTCAATCTGGTCCAGCCCAGCCGAGGCCATTGCAAGAATTTGGGGAGTGAACCACTGGGTGGTACTTCCCTGACTGTCTTTCTCTGGCCCCCTCTAATAAATAAATGAATATTTAAATATATATATATATATATATATATATATATATATATATACACACAAAAATAAAGAAGCAGAGCATTGAAGGTCCAGGCTTGCTTAAGGTCGCATTGCTAGTTAGCAGAGACAAGAAAGACTAGAACACCTGGCTCTCCGCTGTGCACTTTCTGGGCAGGTGGAGCAATGCAGAGAAATGTTCAAGTCCAAGAACATGAGCACACAGATCTCACCAAATGGGAAAACCAACCCCAGGGACTTACAGTATGGTCAGTGCAGGTAAAGCAAAGATGCTTTGTGGGGGCCGGTGCTCTGGTGCAGCGGGTAAAAAGCCCCAGCCTGCAGTGCTGGCATCTCACATGGACGCCGGTTCGAGTCCCGGCTGCTCCACTTCCGATCCAGTTTCCTGCTGATGGCCTGGGAAAGCAGTAGAAGATGGCCAAGTCCTTGGGCCCCTGTACCCACGTGGGAGACCTGGAAGAAGCTCCTGGCTCCTGGCTTTGGATCGGCCCAGCGACCATTTGGAGAGTGAACCAGCAGATGGAAGACCTCTCTGTCTCCCTGTCTCTCTCTCTCTCTCTCTCTCTCTCTCAAAATGAATAAAATAAATCCTTTTTAAAAAGTGCTTTGTGTTCACAGCAAAGGTCTGGCTCAAACCCAGCTGTCCATGCTGTCCTCCCACACAGCCCAGGTCCAGGCTACACAGCCTGCTCAGGGCACCCGGAACACTGCTTCGTCTTGCTGTGTTTCTCCTAGTGTTACTCTCCCCCTCTAGCACCCACTGCCCAGCCCCGCCGCCCGCTCTGTGTGGCCAAATCCTACTTGTCCTTTAAGAGAGCCAACCCCTCGTCATTCTCCCCACCCACCCCACCCCTGGCCGTACGGCACAGTCTGCTCAGATTCCACGATCAGCGCTCACCTCTGTGCCAGCCAGAAACCATCATCCTCCACTCTGCCTTCCCATGACGGCTTCTCTGTCCCTATGGGAGCTTTGCCGCCGTCTCCTTTGTGTTGTGGCCATGCCTGCCTCTGTGTATCGGAATACAAGCTCCCTAGGGACAGGGGCCATGTTTCACTCACATGTGCTGTCCCTCCACAATGCATAGGATGTGGTGCACACTTGACAGTCACTGAACCCCACAATTCCACAGCCAAGCAGAGCCCAGAAGCTTCCCGCGGAAGAACAAGTCACCTGTTGCAGCCCGAACATCTCAGACGCTGCCACCAACGGACGTCAGAGCAGCGACAGCCCAGCTGTCCCCCCAGAGAGAGCTCCAAATACCTCCCAGCATCCTGCTTTTTTACGCACCACATGACATAATCCCACTTGCGTTCGCCTAGCTCATGTAGCTTCATGTACTAATTAAGCTGTAAGACACAACAGGGCATGGATTTATTGTGCAATAATTCACACGCGGGATGTTTGCGCAGTGCTTGGGCGTGAGTTACGACACATTAATTCACGGCCTAGAGGGCCTCGTTGCAATTACACAAACATTTTTAAAATATCATCTGGGTTTAAAATACAAATATTGGTTCCCCCACTCTTCAAGCCTTCAGCCTCCAGCAGTAGCCAGCTCCCTCTCTCCCCATTCTGCATGACACACTTAGTTGTGCTGATAGTAGCCAGGACCACGGGGCACTGTGCGTTGCTGGGAAAGGGAGACAGGGGCAGAGGCTGCCCGAGTACCTCCCAGGAAGAGGGGATCTGGCCTTGGAAGGAAAGGGAGTACTAGAGACACAGACCCAGCGGCCAGCTAAGGGCTTGTTCCTGAGGAAGCAGAGGGCCACGGAAGGACCTTCACAAATCCTTGACATTCCACAAACCTCGCTCTAAGCAACCAGGCAACATTCACTGCGATTTTGCGATTTTGATATCTGCAGTGTGCATCGTGGGATGGGAAGGGGGCAGGGAGAGGGAGCGGTCGTCACCTAGCTCGGTAACTCACAAGCAAACCCAGCTCCTCCTGGGTCCTCTCTCCCTTGGGTGCTGCAGGGGAGAAGGCGAGCTCACTGCTCCCCACTGGCTGCCTGCGCCCTGTCGACACCACGTGCCGGGAGATTGTGCCCTGTGCTGGGAGCTTGTATTAAAACACTCACTTATAACTCCCTATTAATTTTTCACGAGGAGTTATTTTTAACTCGCTCAAACCATTGTCTGACTATGCCAGATATATTTTCTTAATGAACAAGCCCCGCGTGTGGTTCCTCCTGCCTCGACTCCCCTGCTGCTACTCAAATGGTCCCTTCCTGGTGGGGAGCAAGGCTTCCCTAGTAGAGCCCCGGAAATGGGGGTGGGGGTGGGGGAACAGAGCAAATTCAGTCAGGAGACCCACACGCGCCCGCCCCCACCGCACCCCCACGCAGGTTTTTGGTGTCGAGAGAATTTCAGGAAATTCTGACAAGTTTTCAAAGATGCAAAGATGGAGTCCAGGCTGAAGTGTCCTCTGTGCAAAGGGCCCTCCGGGTCATGGGACCAGAGCTTTCCCTCCAGAAACCCCCAGCCCAAGCTCTCAGCTCACTTGGAAAAAAAAAAACAGTCCGACAGAGAACGAATTCTTAACTCTCAGCCTTCCACACTACAAATCTGATGAATCCGATCGACTCATTCTGCCCACCTAAAACCCTAGTCTGCCATCAGGAGAAGCCTACATGCCTTAGCAAGGCCCTTCCAGATTTTTCCATGGTCTGACCTGAGCTTATTCCCCTGGCTTCTTCTCCCATGTAATTCCAGGCCCACCTTGCTCCCCTGCCCCCAGCACGCTCTCGGCGGCCCTCGCGTAGCTAACTCTCGCTTATTTCCCAACGCCTAGTGTAGCGACTTCTCCGGATTGGGTACCCTTCCTGCATACTCTCTCGGAGCTCCCGGGCTTGCCGCGTCCCCCATAAAGCATCCGGACTCCAGTTCGGCTGTCTGTCTCCTCCCCGGGACTGTGGGTTAGAGGCTCCATAAATATTTGCTGAACAAATGTACAAACAGAGAAGACGAAACCTGAACGAACAGATAATCCAGAATTCCTATCTCCCCGACGTTGAGGTACAGACTGCAGCCCAGCAGCTTTATAAATCTGACTCGGGTAAATATATAAATGGCATTACATTCCTGGTAGAAGGCAATCAAAATGAAAAGTGTGAAACGAAAGCCAACTGTGATAAAACCTTGACCACAGATAATTCATGGCAGGTACAAGCCACACATAGGTGATAAAGAACCACGCGCCTTTGCGGAGACTTGTTTCAGAAATGTGGGGCTGCTGTTGTGGGTTGTGGGAGTTATCTCAGCCCGAGGATAGGAACCCCACCTTCCTGAAGCCACCACGCTCAGCTCCTGTCATCTCTATAGGACGTCACCCAAGCCAGGAGTTGTCCCTTGTGGGGAATGGGCATAAGGAAAGCATAATTAAAATATCTGGGAGCATTTTTTTAAAGATGTATTCATTTACTTGAAAGTCAGAGTTACACAGAGAGAGAAGGAGAGGCCGATAAAGAGAGAGAGGTCTTCCATCTGCTGGTTCACTCCCCAGATGGCTGCAATGGCCAGAGCTGAGCTGATCTGAAGCCAGGAGCCAGGAGCTTCTTCCGGGTTTCCCATGTGGGTGCAGGGGCCCAAGCACTTGGGCCATCTTCTACTGCTTTCCCAGGCCATAGCAGAGAGCTGGATCAGAAGTGGAGCAGCCGGGACGCGAACCAGAGCCCATATGGGATGCCAATGCTTCATTCCAGGGTGTTAACCCGCTGCGCCACAGCGCTGGCCCCATTGGGAGCATTTTCAAACTTCATAGCCTCACCCTCTGAAGCTCTTTACCAAGCAGCCCCTTATTTCCCATGACTGCTCCAAACCATCCCAACCAATGAGAAATTGTCCTAGGGGTTGATGTCATGACACGATGGGTTAAGCCACCACCCGTAACTCCAGCATCCCATATCAGAGCCCCGTTCAAGTCCCCACTGCTCTGCTTCCAATCAGCTCCCTGCTGATGCACCTGGGAAGGCAGCTGAGGCTAGCCCAAGTATTTGCCACCCATATGAGAGACCCAGATGGTGTTCGTGCCTCCTGACTTTGGCCTGGCCCAGCCCTGGCTGTTGCAGCCAGTTGGGAAGTGAACCAGCAGACAGATCTCTGGGTCTCTCTCTGTCACTCTGCCTTTCAAATAAATAAAATAAGATTATTTTTTTAAAAATTTCGCTAAAGAGAAATTGTCCTAAATTTAAAAGGGAAGAGATTCTGAAAGTTGTCCCACAGATTAGGAAAGAACTCTGCAGACAGAAGCTGGGGTTCAAATTCCAGCTGCACCACCTCATAGCTGGGTGACCCCCAGAAAATTACTCGACCTCTGTGTGTTCTCGCTTCCACAACTGTAAACCTAATGCAAAAGCAAATATCTCACAGGGTCACTGGGAGGATTAAGTGCACTAATGGCTGTAAAGTAGTGAGCTCAGTACCTAGCACGTAGTATGTACTTAATACAGTCTACCTAAGATTCAATATGGGGGCCAGGATTTGAACAAAGACTGACGTCAAGACTCCAGGTGAACTACTACTCCACATGGCACCCCCTTCCCTGGGGCTCTCTCGCACTTGTGCTCGGCTTCCCTTCTATGGGCACCGGTTGGCATCACAGCTGCTCCACTTCCAGTCCAGCTCTCTGCTACAACCTGGGAAAGCAGTGGAGGATGGCCCAAGTGCTTGGGCCCCTGCACCCACGTGGGAGATCCGGAAGAAGCTCCTGGCTTTGGCTTCGGATCAGCACAGCTCCGGCTGTTGCAGCCACTTGGGGAGTGAACCAGCTGATGGAAGACCTCTCTCTCTCTCTCTCTCTCTCTCTCTCTCTCTCTCTCTGCCTCTCCTTCTATCCCTATGTAACTCTGACTTTCAAATAAACAAATAAATCTTAAAAAAAAAAGTATTTGCCTATGGATGCCTCACATGGTTTCTGGAAGAGGCGACTACAGTGGTAAGTTCAAGGACTATCAAGTCAATTCATCTGGGTTTGAGCCTTGGCTCTTCTCCTGAACTACAGAAATTCAGGTCACGTGCTCCATCTCGTTAAACCTCAATGTGCTTATCCATAAAATGGGAATAGCAATACTTGCCTCACTGGGCCACGATGAGAACTAAAGAGGAGACACAAGCTGTCACCCATGGCTGCTGAGAGTGCGAAGAAGCACAACCCTGTGTGCATGGCCTCAAACCCGGCAGCCCCCATTCCCTGGGAGACCCCAAAGAAGCCTCGTGCCCACATAGGGACACTCATCCCAGCACTGTTTGTGGGAGGAAAATGCTGGCAGCAACCCAAGGGTCTCTGACTTGGGGACTGCACACAGAAGAGCTGCTGTCTGAAGCCCGCGGTGGGAAATCCAGAAGCGGATGTGTGCAGAGCCGCACGGGCAGATCCCTGTAACAATAAGTGGAGAAAGCAAAAGCAGGAACACAAGGACCCGAGCCGTCACGCACTGCTTTCCCAGGCACATTAACAGGGAGCAGCCAGGACTCAAACCAACGCCCATATGGGCTGGGGCATCCCAAGTGGCAACTTCACCCTCTGCGCCACAACGCCAGCCCCCTTGCCTGCATCTGAGGCACCAGCACTTTCTCCAGGGGGCCTTCCATCAGTGCCCCATGAGAATCTGTGATCCGCTGCTGACCGCCCACAACACAACTCATCCCTGGCCTTGCTCTTCTGTTTCCATAGCACTTATCGCCATTGAATGTGTTTCACCCAATTGTCTGCTCATGATGTGTGTCACCAAGGATAGCAACATGAGGGCAGGGAGCTTTTTATTGTTTTGTTACTGCTGTTTTCCCAGCCCTCCAAACCACGTCTGACATGTGACATGTGCTTTATAGTTGTTGATGGATGAATGCATCTAAATAAACACATATGCTTAGAGCAGAGATTGGAAGGGCACCTACTAAGTGCACGGAGGCAGATGGGAAATGACAACCCAGGAAATGACAAGGATCCTTACATGAACTGAGGCTGGTGGGCTGAGGACCAAGTTCAGTGATGAACTCAGCTCAGTGCACTTGAACTTCAACCAAGGAATGGCATGAGCTCATGTTGGGAGGGTCCCTTTCTGGGTCCCTCAACTTGTGACGATGCAGGAAGATCTCCCCCCCCCCCTTTGGTTGAATGAATGACACAGGACCAAACCAATGGGAATTAAATCATATTTTGTGACTCAAACAGAAGCAGGCAGAACAAATGAATAACTAGCTAGACTCAGAGAAGAAAGAGCAAGCACACGACCAGGGATCCAGAGCAAGCCAGCTGCAGCCTCGCATACCACAAAAAAGGAAGCAGCTGCCTCCAGTTCGATTCTCAGAAACGCGCTCTCCCTGTGCAATGACTTGCAACCATTCTGATGGTTTCTACTGGGTCTGGATTCTTCAGCCCAGCTGTCAGAACCCTGCCTACTTCTGCCTGCCCAGAACCACAAGCCCAGCACCTCTTCCTAACCGAGCCCTGCAGCCACACACATCCGCACCTCATGCTCCAACTCGCCCTTCCTGCAAGTGGTCTGTGCACTTGCCCTGCCAGTGACTTTCCATCCAGTCCTAGCTCTTCCCAACCTAGGCTGCAAATGTTCCCCCTGCTTGTGGGTTCCTTCCCTACGCCATCCTGACTCCCTCATCTCCAAACTCAGAGCCAGCCCCTGTGCGACGACGACGTTCCCCCTCCCATCGAGTGGTGTCCTGGGTGTGTCCCCGAAATTCCTTTACAGTCGGAAAGCTTCCAGCGGGCAGGGCCAGGATGCACGTCCCTCCTCCCCCTGAATTCCACACACCCACCGCCAACCTTGCTCATAATTGTACCAAGCAACCCAACGAGATGTTTAGGGCAGAGCAAAGCCGTATGGGACTGTATTGGTTGCCTTTTCTATCTTAGGATTCCTAGAAGTAGGAAATACGTTTTTAGAAAGAGAGGACAGGCCCGACACAGGTGGGAACGGGAAATTAGAATGTGCACGATCTTCTATTTAAAGAGCATTTCCTGGGGTTATTTCTTAATGAGGGCCCTGGGTCTGTGAATCGCAGTCTAATTAGGAAACAGTCTCTCCCAAAGGAGGGGCTTGGCGCAGGGGAAGTACTTAAAGAAATACAGAGAAAGTCCAGGGAACAGGGAGCTGGCTTGTACAGATTCCATAATGCCCCTGGCTGCCTCCCTCCCCCTCCCGGTGTTTCTCCCTGTCTCTGAGCTCTTTCCAAATTCCAAAACAAAAGTTCCACCCCAAGTAGCCAAGAAGAACTCATGTCAAATCCAACAATCCACCCACTAAATTGCAGACTCTTGGGCTTTTCCCAGCCAACCCCGCCCACTCTCTCTCATCCCAGAGGTCAATATGTCCACTCCTCTGTCTCTAAGAAGGGCACAGTCCTCACTCCGGACTTCAGGGAAATGAGTTGCACTGAGTCCCTGGGTTGGGTTATCAGCTACTCTGCCCATCAGGAGGGTTGGGCTCAGGGATCCTGCTACAGAGTTTCAACTCGAGTTTGGATCCAGGTTGCTTTGCTACAAGTTTGATGAAGACCTGGGAAAGGAAGACCAGTGGAGCTACTAAATAACTATTTGCAAGCCTCAAAGTTGAAGAGAAGTGAGATTTAAAAGCAATAATGATAATCCAGAGATTCTATCAGTCCTTTTGCACACAAACTCAACTCCTTTCCTGATGCCACTTTATCTAAGTTCTCTCTCCTCTTTCAAATTTCCAGAGAATGAAAAAAACTAAAGCAAATTAAAACGATGTCTCCCGAACAAACAAGTATCAAGTTTCCCGGATATGTGAGCTTTCGCCAGCACTTCCAAGGGCCTGACTCAGGCACGCTTGTGGCTATGGCTGGGCAGTCAGAAAGGCAAGCAGAGGCGTTGAGTTCAGGGTGAGCGCTTAACACAACGATAACCATGGTGAATGTAGCACCCCAACCTTTCCAACTGGAAATAGTTCAGAACACACAAGGAAAGGTAAACCGTGCAAAAGCCATCATGAAAACTGGTCTGAGCTATATGTGCACAGTCCAGAAGACACTAGTTCACAACACCAAGTCAGAAAGGCAGTCTGCAGAGCCGGTGCTTGCCTGGTGGTTGAGGTGCCCATGCCCCACACTGGAGTGCCCGGGTTCAATTCCCAGCTCCAGCTGCTGGCTCCAGCTTCCCACCAGTGCAGACCCTGGGAAGCAGCGATGATGGCTCAAGTGATCTGGCTCCTGCCATCCACGGCAGGGACCTGGATTGCCTTCCCGGCCCCGGCCCCAACCCAGTTCCAACTGTTGCAGGAAATGAAGAACTAAATCAGCAGACGGAGTCTCAGGGTGAGATTGTAGTCTTGAAATGAGTGACCCAAGCAGGCCTCAGTGAGAAGGAGGCAGTTCACCAACAGGCAGGAGCAGGAGAGGGAGCAGTGCCAATGCCACTTGGAGAATGGCGAAGTCTTGCGGTATTTCTCTGTTGTTGCTTTTCCCATGGTCATCCAACCATCGCCCCATCCATCTCCACGGCCTCTTCATCTTCTCCAATTAAAAGTGGCATAGTGGATGGGGCCGCCACCTGCAGTGCCAGCATCTCATATGGGTGCCGGTTCTAGTCCCGGCTGCTCCATTTCCATTCCAGCTCTAATGGCCTGGGAAAGCAGTAGAAGATGGCCCAAGTCCTTGGGCCCTTGCACCCGCATAGGAGACCCAGAAGAAGTTCCTGGCTTCTGGTTTTGGATCGGCGCAGCTCCGGCCATTGCGGCCAGCTGGGAAGTGAACCAGCAGGTGGAAAACCTCTCTCTCTGTCTCTACCTCTCTCTGTAACTCTGCCTTTCAAATAAATAAACAAATCTTTTAAAAACATAGTGTACTCCCCATCTCCTCTTCCCCCCATACCCTCAGAAAGCACCATTCTGCTTTCTGTCTCTGTAACTTTCCGCCAGGTTCCTCATGTAAGTGGACTCATACGTTCTATGTCCTTTTGTAACTGGCTCATTTCATTCAGCACACTGTCTCCAAAGTTCACCCAGGTTGTGCCTTGTATCAGAATACCTGTCCTTTTCCAGGGCCCAATCCTAAAGTCAGAAGCTTCTTCTGGGTCTCCCATACAGGTGCAGGGGCCCAAGGACTTGAGCCATCTTCCAATGTTTTCCCAGGTGCATTAGCAGGGAACTGGATCGGTAGCGAAGCAGCCGGGACTCAAACCAGCGCCTATATGGGATGCCGGCACTGCAGACAGTGGCTTTACCTGTTAAGCCACAGCCCCGACCCCATCCTTTTGGCTGTTGTAAATAACATTACTACAATCCTGGGAGTACAAATATCTTTTCAAATCCCTACTTTCACTCCTCTTTGGTAGATACCCAAAAGTAGGATTGCTGGACCATATGGCAATTCTGTATTTGAATTTTTAAATTTTATTTGCTTATTTAATCGAGAGGCAGAGAGAGAGAGAATGTGTGTGTGCATGGGTGCATATGTGTGCTCCCTTCTACATGTTCACAACCCTACACGTGCACAGTGACCAGGGCTAGACCAGACAAAAGCTGGGAGGCGGGAACTCAATCCAGGTCCCTCTGTGGGTGGCAGGAGCCCAATCCCTGAAGCCTCCATTGCTGCCTCCCAGGGCCTGCATTAGCAGGGAACTGGAGTCAGGAGCCACAGCCGGGACTCTAACCCAGGCAGTACAATGTGGGCTGCAGGCACCTTAACCTCTAGGCCAAGTGCTCCCTATGGCTGAGTCTGAGCAGTCACAGAGGCTGCATCATCGTATGCGCCCACCAGCGATCTCTCCACATTCTCACCAACCCGTGCTAGCTCCTGGCTGGTGTTTGTTTGTTTGTTTGTTTGTTTTGACAGGCAGAGTGGACAGTGAGAGAGAGACAGAGAGAAAGGTCTTCCTTTGCCGTTTGTTCACCCTCCAATGGCCGCTGCGGCCGGCGCGTTGTGGCAGGCGCACTGCGATGATCCAATGGCAGGAGCCAGGTGCTTCTCCTGGTCTCCCATGGGGTGCAGGGCCCAAGCACTTGGGCCATCCTCCACTGCCTTCCCGGGCCACAGCAGAGAGCTGGCCTGGAAGAGGGGCAACCGCAACAGAATCTGGCGCCCCGACTGGGACTAGAACCCGGTGTGCTGGCGCCGCAGGTGGAGGATTAGCCTGTTGAGCTGCGGCACCGGCCCCTGGCTGTTTTTAAAACAACAGTTACCCTAATAGATGTGAAGTGGTGCCTGGCCCATCTGGGCTGGCACAGAGTGAGTGAGGAGGACAGATGAGCTCAAAGGGCCCAGGAGTCCCCGGAAGTCCTCGGCCTCTTCCTCTGGGTGGCATGGGAATTCAGAGAGCATGGTGGCTGCGTGAGGCTCCCGCTCTGCCAGCGTCTGCAAACACAGCACGGAGACAGGTTCTGGAGAGTTCTCCCCAGATGCCCCATGGCTCAGACTGCAGAAAGAGAGCTAAGTCCTCTGAGGCCTTCCGCCCCCTGCCTCCCTGTGCAGCTGTCACTCACCACAGGAGACGAGTGTGCCAGGTCACTTTCTCCCAAGCCGACCCCTTCATGGATTCTATTTAGCTTCCAATCACTTAGAAATCAAGCAAAAGTGGGCTTCATATCACTGACTGTTTTTTTAAAGATATTTTATTTATTCATTTGAGAAGTAGAGTTACAGACAGAGAGAGGAAGAGACAGACAGGGAGACCTTCCATCTGCTGGTTCACCCCCCAAATGGCTGCAATAGCCAGAGCTGGGCCAATCTGAAGCCAGGAGGCAGGAACTTCTTCCACGCAGGTACAGGGGCCCAAGCACTGGGCCATCTTCCACTGCTTTCCCAGGCCATGGCAGAAAGCTGGATGGGAAGAGGAACAGCCGGGACCTGAACCAGCGCCCATATGGGATGCCGGCACTGCAGGTAGAGGCTTAGCCCACTACGCCAGGGCGCTGACCACCACTCATTGTTTTAGATTATTATCGCCTCCCTCGTTGGGCAGAGCCCAGAGCTGGCAGAGATAAAGGGCACTTTTCCCCCATCAATTGTCCAAATGGAGACTGCACTGAGCAGATTCTCCGCGAAGGAGCAGGAGCAGTGCGAAAGGAAGTAGATGAATTCAGTCCCCAGCCCCGGATGCCTCTGCGAGGGCTGTCAGAAACGTCAGAGCTGATCCGAGCCGGGGAGAGAAAGGGGCCCCCAGGGAAGCCGGAAACCGCATTTTGGAGAGGCAGAGAGTACCTCTCATAACCTCACTTCCCCCAGGCGACATCAAAACGAGAAGTCCAACGAGTTATGGATTCTCCCAACAATAAATAATCTGGAGAGAATGGCCGCCCAACCACCGTTTATAAATGTTAGCAAATACACTGGCGCGCGGCGCGGTGGGCGGCGGGGGAGGGGGAGGAGGGCAGGATTACCGGGCAGTCCCCCCCTGGGAAAGGAGGACAGACAGAAATCAATTTTCACTATGACAGTCGTAGGACTCAGAGCGGGGCGAGGCGAGACACGTGCGGTACCATCTAGAGAGCTACGCAAGGGATTGCTCTCTGCAAGAAGGCAGTGCGTGGACTCCCGGGCTCTACTGCTGTCTTCCTTGCGCCTTTTCCGCTGAGAAGCCCAGGGGCCCTCCTGCTGTCTCCACACAGTGTGGACACCGCACAGGGCCCGCAGCGGCCCGCCCCCCGCTGCCACCCTGCCTCCTGCTCCCTTCTCTGGGGCCTCATTAAGGAAGTCTTGGATCTTTAAACTCAGAAATTTACACTAAAAATGGGCCTGAGATATAGCAGGTAGAAAAATAATGGCCACAACATGGGCCTCAATTTCCTATTTTTAAACATGTTTTTGAATAATACTTTAAAAATGGACAAATGGAACCTAATAACAAAAAGAGTCAAACTCAGCCTGAGTGACTTTTTGCAAAGAACAGACCTGGCCTCTTCGAAACTGTAAATGAACAAAGGCTGGGCGAGCTCTCCATCCAGGTCCGAGGAGAGAGAGACGCCAAAAATGGCAGCGGGAACCCTGGCTCAACCCAGGATGGGGGGGGGGGGGATTTTGCTATGAAAAACACTACTGGAATATTAACAACATTTGAATATTGACTGTAAGATATCCATGAGAACTTCAAAAAATTCATGGAAAATGGAATTAGACTATTTAGAAATCCACACATAGGTGAGGGCCTCAAAAAGTTTACAGAAAATGCATATTATGACAAAACTGTGCATAGATTTTGATTTTTTAGCACCCAAATAAACTTACCTTTAATTCCAGTTTTCCGCCCACTGAAGTTGTCACATGTGAGTGTGCATGTGTGTGTACGGTACCTATGCCAGAGAGAGCAGGGAAATTTGGTAAAATATCAGCAGTTGGGCAATGCTAGTGAAAGATAGATGGGTGTTAATTTCACGACTCTCACAACCTTTCTGTAGGTTTCATATTTTTAGAACTGAAAAGTTGCGGGAAAAAAAATTGTTCCAGCAGTAAAGGAATGCTCATTAGAAACAGACTGACCACGATTTTTCGGTTGGAAGGAAATCCCACCCAGAACAATCCAGTCCCACTTAGGAACGTCAGATCAGAAAGCTGGGTGGGGAGCTAGGACTTCTTTGTCTTTGATTTACAACCAAAATTGTCAGCAAGTAAAAATGCCTGGAAAGAAACCACAACCTTGGCTCGTGTTAATATGGTTATAAAAAGTACATACTGTTATTGTCATTTTGTGGGACTCACACAAATTAATAAATCAAGGGCCCCAGGCGTGAATGCTAGGAAGCATGGGGGAGCTTTGCAGAGGCTGCAGGCAGAGAGAAGCGGAGCCTAGCACACCGGGGTAGCAGGGATATGTGTGAGAACGAGGGATACCGGGAGACAGGGAGTTGCCGAGCCACAAGCAATGCATACATTACGTCATTTAACCCCGGTGCCAACCCAAGGAGGTGTGGGCATTTGGTCTAGCAGTTGGCACACCTGCATCCCAGGTCAGAGTGTCTGGGCTCAAGGTCCAGTTCTGCTCCCAATTCCAGCTTCCGGCTAATGAGCAACTGGGAAGCAGCGGGGGACGATGGCTCAAGCGGTCCAGTCAGGAGACCCAGATAAGATCGCAGCTCCCAGCTTCAGCCTGACCCAGCCGGCCCGACTGCTGTGGATTTTGGGGGGAATGAGCCAGCAGATAGGATCTCTCTCTCTCTCTCTCTCTCTCTCTCTCTCTCTCTCTCTCTCTCTCTGGCTCTAAAATAAATATATAAAGATTAAGGCAAAAACCAACCCAATGAGATATGTTTTATTCGTTCTACAGACTAAGAGAGACTGAATAATTTTCTCAAGACCATATAATCGGGGCCAGCATTGTGGCACAGTAAGTTAAGATAACCCCAGTGTTTGGGTCCCTGCTCCCCACGTGGGAGATCCTGACAGAGCTCCTGGCTCCTGGCTTCAGCCTGGCTCAGCTCAGTTGATGCAGTCATTTGGGGAATGAACCAGTGGATGGAAGACAGCTCACTCACCCTCCAACTCCACAGCTCTGCCTTTCAAATAAATCTTTTTAAAAGACTCATTTATCAAAAAAAAAAAAATTGTGCAGTCAGTAAGAAGAGTTGGAATTTGAACTTGGCTCCTCATAGCTTCCATGCCTGTGTTCTTTCTTCCACAGCTCCCACACCCACCAAGAAAAATCAATCTGAGGGCACGGCTGTGACAGGAGGGTTTGGATCAGTTCTTAGTCCCGTGTGCATTTTACTCCCTCCAATATCTTTCTTTTCTTCCCAAGTAGATCCTCATGAGCCAGGGCTAGAGTAGGGAGATCATTAAACCTGAGAGCTCCATCTAAATCATTCTGTGCTAAAATTCATATCCAAAATGTTTCCTTATGATTCTTTTAGGTGCTAAGAAAGGAAAGGCCAGGGGGCGGCGCTGTGGTGTACCGGGTAAAGCCACCGCCTGCAGTGCCAGCATCCCATATGGGTACCGGTTCAAGTCCTGGCTTCTCCACTTCTGACCCAGCTCTCTGCTATGGCCTGGGAATGCAGCAGAAGATGACCCAAGTCCTTGAGCCCCTGCACCTGCATGGGAGACCCAGAAAAAGCTCCTGGCTTTGGATCGGCACAGCTCTGGCCACTGCAGCCATCTGGGGAATGAACCAGTGGATGGAAGACCTCTCTCCTCTCTCTGCCTCTGCCTACCTGTAACTCTGCCTCTCAAATAAATAAATCTTTAAAAAAAGAAAAAGAAGAAAGGAAAGGAAAGAAAAGAGGCCAAAGCATCCCTGTAGCTTTTCCAGGAGTTCCCAGGTACAATTTCATGTCCAGGTGGAACTCCTACTGCTACGACTTTGCATCATCTCCTTCGTCTTGGGTTTTAGTGGAAATGTGTGGTAACAAGAGTGGCAGTTTAGCCCAGCAGCTAAGACACCTGCATCCCACGTTGGAGGGCCTAGGTTTGAGACCTGGCTCTGGCTCCTGGCTCCTGACTTCCTGTCCATGAACACTCTGGAAGGTGGCAATGAGGGCCTGAGTAGTTGGGTTCCTGGTACCCTTGTGGGAGACCCGGATGGAGTGTCCAGCTCTCAGCTCCAGCCACTGCAAGCATTAGGGGAGTGCCCCAGTGGACGGGATCTCCTCTCTCTCGCTCTCTCCCACCTCTGCTTCTCAAATAAATCGCGTTTCAAAATTTTACAGAAAGGAGTATACAACACCAGACCACTAGATGTCAAACAGAAGTCCCTTCCCAACCCCTCCACTGTCAGTCTATTCTTCCATCAATATTTCCAAATCTGTGCTACTCACTTCCCCATTCTTCAGAAACCATCTTCAGGCTGGGGGCAGGGGGCGGCGGGGGCGGAGAAGGGGGCAGTGCCATCCATGCCAGGAAGATGACAGCCATTTCCAAGTACCTGTGGATCCGGCCTCCGCCAACCCTGCCAGCCAGCCGGAGCTTCCAGATGCGGCCGGCACACACGTTAAGGAACATCTGTCACCAGAACCGTCCCAAGTGGGACAAAGGCGACGAGGCAGGCACCGGGGCCCGTTTAATGAGGACAGTTTAACAAAACATCTTTTCAGCTTTCTGATTCCTTCGGCCATTTGCTCCCTCCCCATCAGGAAGAGACTGGGGGACATGTCAGCTCCTCCTAGCCTTCCCCCCACCCCCCACCCCAGCCCCAAACACCCAGGACCAGGAAGATGCCAGTTGGTCGGTCACCCACTCCAATGCTGCCAGGCTGATGGCGCTGGTTTGCTCATTCTCACCCACCAGACACCTACCTTACAAGGTCGTCAAAGCTGGGTACTGGCCCTCTGCTGGAGCCGGGCCTGGGTCCCACTCCAAGCTCACAAGAACTGGGGCATTTTCTCAGTATTTACGCAACATTCTTGGAAACCAACACAAGACCTGTGCACATCAGCCTTCAACACTGAGCTCTTTTAAAAAACATTTTTGCATCTTAGTATTTTTTTAGAAAGGGTTACTAAGGAATATGGACTCTGGGCTGGCGCTGTGACATAGCGGGTAAAGCCACCACCTGCAGTGTTGGCATCCCATATGGGCGCCGGTTCAAGTCCCGGCTGCTCCATTTCCAATCCAGCTCTCTGCTGTGGCCTGGGAAAGCAGTAGAAGATGGCCCAAGTCCTTGGGTTTCTGCACCCATGTTGGAGACCTGGAGGAGGCTCCTGGCTCCTGGCTTCAGATCAGCTAAGCTCCGGACATTGCGGCCATCTAGGGAGTGAATCAGTGGATGGAAGACCTCTCTCTCTCTCTCTCTTTCTCTTCCCCCCACCCCGCCTCTCCTTCTCTCTGTGTGTGTAACTCTGAATTCCAAATAAATAAGTAAATATTAAAAAAAGAAGGGTGGGATCAGCACTTTAAAAAAAAAAAAAAGGAATATGGACTCAAGGAATAATGGGGGCCGGCGCCGTGGCTTAACAGGCTAATCCTCCGCCTTGTGGCGCTGGCACACCGGGTTCTAGTCCCGGTTGGGGCGCCGGATTCTATCCCAGTTGCCTCTCTTCCAGGCCAGCTCTCTGCTATGGCCCCGGAAGGCAGTGGAGGATGGCCCAAGTCCTTGGGCCCTGCACCCGCATGGGAGACCAGGAGGAAGCACCTGGCTCCTGGCTTCGGATCAGAGAGATGTGCCAGCAGCAGTGCCCATTGGAGGGTGAACCAACGGCAAAAAGGAAGACCTTTCTCTCTGTCTCTCTCTCTCTCACTAATCACTCTGTCAAAAAAAAAAAAAAAAAAAAAAAAGGAATAATGGGTATTTGGGATGTTTTCAGAGCAGGAACAGAGAAGAAAAAGGATCATCTTTGCACTTTAGTTGCAAAAGGGAGAAAATATTAGATGTATCCAAAGCCAAGGGGATTCATCAAGGAGGCCCCGAGAATCCTGATTTTATTCAGGAATGTTGCACAAAAATTTGGCTGAGATCCTTGGTTTCAGTTACGCAGGGACACGACGCTCGCCCTGAGCTCAACCCGACTGGCCAGAAGCCACTGAGACACTCTGCACTTTGTCCCCAGCTGAACTCTCTCTAGTAGGCACCTATGGTTTGCAGATACTGTCCATCCAGGGCCCGCCTCCTGGCCTGCCGGCTCCCCTCAGACCTAGCCGGCAGCCAGCAGAGTACTCGGCCTTCTCCAGAGCTGACGCACGCTGCGGCTGCGCGGCTGCAGATAACTGAAGTGTGAGTGCCCTCTACCCTTCTTCTGGAAAATCACACCTTCCTCGAAGCCTGGAGACACACACACACACATCACACAGACCACACACACCACACACAATCACACACCACACATACCACATACCACACACACACACATACATCACACACCACACAGACCACATACACATCACACACACACACATACACACACCACACAGACCACACACACACACATCACACACCACACACACACATCACACACCACACATACCACATACACACACACACATCACACAGACCACACATCACAGATACCACTCACACACATCACACACCATACATACCACACACACATACCACACACACACATACACACACATACATACACACTACACATCACATAGACCACAATCACAGATACCACACACACACGCATACACACTACACATACACACACTACACATCACACAGACCACACATCACAGATACCACACACACACGCATACACACTACACACACACACACATCACACACCACACACACACATCACACAGACCACACACACCACACACACATCACACACCACACATACCACATACACACACACACATACATCACACACCACACACACACATCACACACCACACATACCACATACACACATCACACAGACCACACACACACACACACACATCACACAGACCACACACACCACACACATATCACACACACACATACACCACACACACCACACATACCACACATACCACACACCACACATACCACACATACCACACATACCACATACCACACACACACATCACACACACCACACATACCACATACCACACACACACATCACAGCCACCACACATACCACATACCACACAGACCACATACCACACACACACATACATCACACACACCACACATACCACACACCACACATACCACATACATCACACATCACACACCACACATACCACACATACCACACATACCACATACCACACACACACATCACACCCACCACACATACCACATACCACACACACATCAGACACCACACATACCACATACCACACACACACATACATCACACACACCACACATACCACACACACACATACACACACATACATACACACTACACATCACATAGACCACACATCACAGATACCCCCAACACACATACACACTACACATCACAGACCACACATCACAGATACCACACACACACGCATACACACTACACATACACACACTACACATCACACAGACCACACACCATATACACACACATACACATTCACACACACCACACATACCGCAAACACACCATACACATACACACTATACACACACCACACATCACAGATACCACACTCACACACACACTACACATCACACATACACATACACACCATACACACACCACACATCAAACACACTACACACATCATACACACACTTCATCACACAGACCACACAATCACACACCACACACACATACACATAAACATACACACTACACATCACATACACATACACACACTACACATCACACACACCACACACACACACTACACATCACACACACCACACACATCACACATAACATACACATATACACGCTACACATCACACATACCACACACATACACCATACACACACTACATATCACACACATACCACACGTACACACACTACACATCACACATACCACACACATCACACTTACCACACACCACACAAACACATCACACACTACACACACACACTACACACATCACACACACACATACCACACACACACCTGATACCACACACCCAACACCCCACACACACCACATACATACCACACACACACACACACCCCACTGCCCTCTCCCACACAGATCGTAGCTTCCTGCTCTGTTAAATCCGAACTTCTAAGGTGGCATTTATTTCCAGAGCTTTCTTCCCACTTCCCTTCTAAGCCTGACTCCCACTAGCACCTCTCCCAGGGTCCTGTGCGTGGACGGGACAAAGCTTCCCCACACACGCAGCTCTCGCTGTCAATCACCGTGGCGCTCACACACGCTCTTCCTCAACGGTGCCCAGCACACCCCTCCTTGAGGAAGCCCACCCAACCACAGCCACGGCGGGGGCTCCTCATCTCCCGGTGTGCCCTCCCGCCCCTGCGCCCCTGTGCTGTCGGTGACACAGCTCCACCCACCGCTTCCACTTCCTCCCTTCACTGCCTGGGTCTGCCCCTTGGGCAGCTAGCCGTCAGCCTCCTCCACCAGGCCGACCGCTTTCCCGCCCCTTTCCTTTGGATTCGCCAGCTCTGGCACAGGGTCCCTAAGACAGAATGGCAGGGGCTGGCACTGTGACGTAGTGGGTAAAGCCGCCACCTGTAGTGCCGGCATCCCATGTGGGCACCGGTTCAAGTCTCGGCTGTTCCACTTCTGATCCAGCTCTCTGCTATGGCCTGGGAAAGCAGTGGAAGATGTCCAAGCCCTTGGGCCTCCGCACCCACGTGGGAGACCCGGAAGAAACACCTGGCTCCTGGCTTCTGATCGGCACAGCTCCAGTCATTGAGGCCAATTGGGGAGTGAACCAGCGGATGGAAAACCTCTCTTTGCCTCTCCTTCTCTCTGTGTAACTCTGCCTTTCAAGTAAATAAATAAATATTTAAAAAAAAAAAAAAAAAAAGAACGGCAGAAGCCACCAGCCTGGAACGCTAGCCAGGCAGGAGTGAGGGGGCATGGAGGGGCCTGGCTTCTGCCCGAGGAAGCTTCCTGCTTTCCCTACCTTAATTAACTGGCCACAGCCAGGATGGGGAGGGGGGAAGACCCTCGACCCTCCAGCCCAATTTGGCGACATCGGGGATCTGCAGCAAGAACACAGGTGTAAGTCACTTCCGCCACAACTGAGCAGAATTGGAGAGGAGGTAACAAAAACTGGCTGGGGCAATGTACATCATCTGTGACATGTGTCACCCTGCCCAGCACTGTCCCCTTGATGCCCAAGGCCTGAATGGACAAACAACACAGGGTTTCACTTCTTTCACTACTTTATTTAGTTTGGAAAACAAGGCACCGAACACTTTACCTTGGCAATCTGAGATGGTGCCAAACCACAATGACTAAATCCAGGCCTAGACTCCGGGAGGGAAGAGGGGTTGGGTGTTGTCTGGACCGGGATTTCTAACTGGGAACAAAGGGTGTATCCATGCCCTGTCTTTGCTTTTTTTTTTTTTAAGGCAGAGAGACAGAAAGAGACAAAGAGAGAGCTCCTGTACACTGATTCACTCCCCCAAAACGCCCACAACAGCCAGGGTTAGGTCTAGCTTTGCGTCATTACCTGCTCCCTTCCCAAGGATTGGAAGCAGAACCGGGACTCGAAGCAGGAACTCCAACATGGAGTGCAGACGTCCCTAGTGGCGTCTTAGCTGCCCTGCCAAGGGCCTGCCCCATACTGGCCTTATACTGTATGGTTCCCAAAACAACTGTCTGTCTGTGCTACTATTCATGCTGCAGTGCCTAGGGTTACATTTACATTTGAATTCTGTTAAGTTCAAGGTGAGTCTGAAGAGAGAAATCTGGGGAAGGTATTTGACATAGCCATCAAAATGCCACTTGGAACACCTTGAAGCCCTGGGTTCAAGTCCTGGCTCTGCTTCCAGTTCCAGCTTCCTGCTACAACACACCACGGGAGGCAGCAGGGATGGGTCAAGCACGCAGGTCCCTGCCACCCACTTGGGAGCCGTGGACTGAATTCTCAGCTCTTGGCTTTGGCCTGGCCCATTCCTGCTGGAGCCGACGCTGGGGGAGTAAACCCGTGGATGGCAGATGGATCTATCCATCTATCCTTATCTATCTCTGTGCAGATGTATGGACGTCTCAAATAAACAGAGAAACTTCAGATTTCAACCCAGTGAAAAGTGACTAGGATGGTACACTTCAAAGGAGAAAATCCAGGCACAGAAATGATTCTTCCTGCATGAGAATTCAAGCAAAAGCAACATCTTCTCCCCCCCACCCCCCAGTCATGAACACCACCAGCATCGCCACATCACCACCACACACGTATTTATACACTGTGCAAGACAATTCGGGGCACACACAGAACCCCCATCTCTGGGAGTTCACAATGACGGGCATTTCGTGCACTCGCCCCCACTCTCCAAAGCAAGTGAAGGAGAGCCACTCAGGGCAATCCTAACCACAAGAGAACAGTAAGACACCCCCACCAGAGGTATGCACATTTCAGGATCCCAGGTGACATCCCAGTTGACAGGCGACGTGAGTGGTAAGGGCTTTGTTTTCCAGCATCGCAAGATGGAGGAGGGTCCCATGCACACCTCAGAGTAGTCTAAGGCTGCGTGGAAGAGGGGTGAACCGCCCCGTAGGGGGCGCTTGGTCACACCGCTTCCCTGGGAAGCATCCGTTGCAGCTCCATCCTCCCGCGGGTGTGACGCCTGGGCTCCTGTCCAACAAAGCAAACCTCCCAGAGATCCTGCTCCCGTGCCGCCCACCAAAATCAAAAGGACCTCACACACACTCTAATCGGTAAGACCAGCTTTGCCCACTACGCAGGTCTAGTTCAGCGTTGGCCCTAGGGGTGGCAGTGGCGGGCTGCCCACATCTCAGAGCAAAGCGCCTGGGAGCAAGTGTCTCATCTGCTTCCCATTCAGATTCCTGCTCTTTCATATCCTTGGGGTAGCAGGGGACGGCTCAGGTACTTGGGTCCCTGCCCCCAGGTGGGAGACCCAGATGGAGATCCTGGCTCCTGGCATCCTGACGTCAGCCTACCCAGCCCTGACAGCTGCAGGCATTTGGGGAGTGAACCAGTGAATGGAAGGTATTCTCTCTCTCTCTCTCTCTCTCTCTCTCTCTCTCTCTCTCTCTCTCTTTCTCTCTCTCCCTCAATCCCACCCCACCAACTCAGCCTTTCAAAGAAATGAGATTTGTAAATATATTTACAATGGATACTAATACAGATCAAGATACTAAAATATATACTAATTCTCAGTCTTGGGCAGTATAGAAAAAGAATAGAAAGAAACCGTTTCCATAGTAATCCGTGTGCTATTTCTCCGCTGGGGAAAGCCAAGCAGCTTCCCTGGAAGATTGGGAAGAAAGCTGAAGTAACCAAATGCAGCTGGGGCCAAAGAAAAGAAATCTCCAGGCTCATCTCCCAGGAGTCTTTGGAGAAGGACCCCGGCTCACTGCTTACCAGGCACCTCTCCCACCCAGTACCCACCCTGCACTGCGCTCTGTGTCAGTGTCACTTGGGAGAATACTTTGTCTCTCTTTCCAAAATAAAAGCTCCTTAGGGTAGAAGCTGCTTCGTGTTCTTTCACGCAGGCCAGAAACTGTAAACCTCCATAAATGTTTCTGGCTACCACCAAGCCTTGAACGTGAAAGCCACCCCAGTTCCCAAACCGCCTGCTCCCCATCCAGTTCGCCTCCCCACCTTCCCACTTCCCAGCCTACACCTCTCTAATTCCCCTCTGCCTGATACAGGCTGAAGTCTGAGTTGACCAAAAACCCACTCCCAGGTAGACCGACACCTTCCCAGCCAAATGTGCACCAAAATGATAAGAGACGGGGCTGCTGATTGGTCTGATGGTTGGAAGACACCCATGTCCCACGCTGCAGTGCCTCGGTTCAATTCCCAGCTCTGACTCCTGACTCTAGCTTCCCGCTAACCAGACTCTGGGAGGCAACAGTGATGGCTCCAGCGACAGCTCCCGCCACCCACATGGGAGACCCGGATTGAGTTTCTGGCTCCCAGCTTCAGCCCCCAGGGGCTGTGGCAGGCAGAAGATGAGAGTGCTTGCTCTCTTTCTCTCTCTCCTCTTTCTCTCTCCCCCAACC
Organism: Lepus europaeus; assembly: GCF_033115175.1. Classification (NCBI taxonomy): domain Eukaryota; kingdom Metazoa; phylum Chordata; class Mammalia; order Lagomorpha; family Leporidae; genus Lepus; species Lepus europaeus. Next base: position 66,906,622 of record NC_084836.1, read on the forward strand.
CTTCCTGACTGCCCCCCCCCAAAAAAAAGATGTAGACAAAATTCATCCAGATGAAGACTTTTTTTCCCTTTCCTCCATATTTATGGAGTCCCTGCTGCCTGCAGACCGGAGCTAACATCATTGCTTCATTATTTGGGTAGAGAATTGCTGTGGGTTGAGTGGAACTCGCCTCTGCGAAACTCATGTGGATGTTTAAACTCTGATGTCTTAAGGTTGATGGTTGATGGCTAAGGGTGGCAGCTAGGAGGTGGGGAGGTGGAGCGTGGGCGAGGGGCAGTCACTGGAGTCCTGCCTTGGGAGGGTGGCTCTCATCGGAAGGTTATCATCCGAGCTCAAGTCGGCCTGCCTGCTTCCTGGCCCACCTTGTAGTCATTTCCCCATACCCGCCGTAACCAGACTCCGCCAAATGCCAGGCCTGAACCACAGCTTCCAAACTGTACGTGCAAATGAACCTCTGCTTTCCCCAGAAGCTCCTCCCGAGTACTTTAGTCAAAGAAGGAGGCGCGGACTCACACGGCGACCCTTAGCCGGTGCCATCCTGGGGGGACCCCCAGGCACGCACGCCGCGTCTTTCGCTGAGACCTTCGGAAGAAGCGCAGAGAGGAACAGTCCGATCCAAGTCTCTCCACCTAGGAAGGATGCAGTCACAGGCTCGGTTGAGAAATCTTAACAGCTGCATCACGCCAAGAAAAGAGAGCCTCACCTTGCCAACTCAGGAGAGCCTGGACAGCTGTTCCTAGCGCCCTTGGGGAACTGAGTGATTACGGGGCGGGGGGGGGGGGGGGGGTCCGAAGCAGGAAGAAGAGGGGAAAGCCCCAAAGGTGTGAAAGACGAAGACATTCCAAAGGTGCCGTGATGTGCTCAGAGTGATGTCAACGTGAAAACCCATTTCTTCTCGCCTTTCCATTCTCTGTTCCCCTCGGCTCAAGCCAGAGCTCCCGGGAAAAGTCCTCCCAAGACAGCAGCGGGAGGAAGTGGGTCTTGGCGCCCACCTTACTCTCCACACCGAGCGCCTTGGCGTCCGGCCAGCCCTGACCCACACTCATTCCCTGCAATAGTTCCTGCTGAGAAGCCTCGGTCCTGTTTCTTCCCTCCGACCCAGCAGAGTGCAGAAACCCACCCAGGGTCCCATGGCGCCTACAGCCTGTCTGTCAGAGCAGCAGTTGTGAGTGGCCAGAGCCCGCGGCCCCTTTCTTCTTCCAGGCTCTCAACACCCAGAGACAGTGCAGTGTGGTGCACACAGCCCTCTCTCTGGCTACCCTCTTGCTCTGCCCTCCCAGGTAGCCATTGGCTGCCTCTCTTTCTCTCTCTCTGTCACCTGTCACAGGGGGGACGCTGCTTGCTTCCTGCCTGGGCACCTGCTCCATCTTCCCGCCATTGCCCTTGGAAGATCAGCTTTGTTTTTGTTTTTCAGAAAAAACACACCAGCTCATCTCAGCCAGAAGCGGGTTGATGTGTACCTCAGGGTCTTGAGTTCTTATCCAAATACAGATCAATATGAAATATCCCCAAGCAAGACCCCTGCCTCCCCACCCCCAGCTCGAGCACGCTCCATCCTGGGCTCTTTCTCGTTCCATTTGCCTCAGGACTTCTGTGATAAGAAAAAGAAAAAAGCGACAGGGGAAAAACAAAGAGGACAGAACTCAGAAATCGCTTTTTGCTCACCGGGAATATCCTTTTTAAAGGAAATGGAACTTTCCAGCCGATTCTGCTTAAATGTCAGACCCCCATCATGTGGTAACTGATCACGGAGAGAAGTTGCCCAAGACGCGCTGGAGGGCTGGAGCAACTCGGCCGAGACGTCGACATTTGCCATGTGCAGACGATACAGCAGGTGTCAGGCGCGGAGAGGTGTTGTCTGCGCTTCTGGTGTTGGGGCGTTGACCACGCGTGTAGGGTGCAGAGCAGCTTTAGACGCCAACGGACTCAGGACTTACAGAGTTTTGGGCGTGTTTTGTGGTGGCAGCAGCAAATGGCCTCTCGGAGACCCAAGAAGGCGGCTCATTTCAAGCTTCTGTGCCAGGCCCTTGTCGATCAATAAATATGCCTATCATGCACATAAAATCAATGGATTCCGAGAGAGAGGAGACAGCCATCAAGGTTCGAGGTTTATTGAGTACTGGCTCATTTACAATATGCTTGGGATGTGAGACAAGCCCTTACACAGCATTTTTTTTTTTTTTTGAATGTCAGTTACAGAGAAAGAGAGGGGTGGGGAGAGGTCTTCCGTCTGCTGGTTCACTCCCCAAATGGCCACAACAACTGGAGCTGGGCCAGGTTGAAGCCAGGAACCAGGAGCTTCATCTGCGTCTCCCATATGGGTGCAGGAGCCCAAGTATTTGGGCCATCTTCCACTGCGTTCCCAGGCTCATTAGCAGGGAGCTGGATCAGAAGAGGAGCAGCCAGGACTCAAACCAGTGACACCCATGTGGATGCCAGCACTGCAGGCAGCAGCTTTACCCACTATGCTACAGCGCCGGCCCCCTTACAGCATCTTAGAAACTGCTAGGCAGCCACAGCCCAGCAGAATTTGGTCATCTTTCCCTCAGCCACCACTGCTTTTTCAATTTACAAAAGAAACGCAGGACCATTACTTTAAGCAGCTGTGAAGACACTTCCCCCCGGGTCCTCACCCACAGCTGGGCGCCACCTACCTCATCCTCGCCTTGCCCACCATCAGCACCTGCTCCAAGAGGCAGAGACACGCACAGGTGCAGGGTCCGGAGGGAGAACAGGGCAAAGCCCAAAGGAGGCAGCCGGCCCGGGTGGGAAAGTCTTGCTTCATCCAAAACGCGTGCTGGGCCCTGTGGGAAAGGGAAGCTGAGTGCAGCCAGCTCCACAGCCTGAGAGAGATGAAAGGTGGGGAAATGGGGGTGTGACAAAGAAGAGGGGAGGACCTACAGAAAGGCTAAGGTCTCCAAATCGCCCCAGACCCACCACTCCCCAGTCCACAGGCCAGCCCGGCACCCCGGAACCCTCCCTGCCAGCACCACATTGGGCCCAGCCCTGCTCCCCTCGCGCTCTGCATCGGTTCTGGTGAGGCCTGGGGTGGGGGAGGTTCTCCAGGGCAGGGCCTTGGGGGATCACAAGGAATGAGGGAGGTGGGACAGGCCAGAGCCCGGGAGGAAAGCTGGGTGGGCAATGGCAGCAGGGTCAGGCCTGCTGGGGCGGGGAGGTGGAGTCTGGACTCTGAGCTTGGCAGGAGGGTGAGCAGGTGTCTTGGTGGTGTGCAGACCGGGGAAGGAGGAGTTCCTGATCAACCGGAGGGGGCGGAGCCTCGCCTGTGGTCATTCGGGGGGGTCAGTCTCAGATACAGGGAGAGAGAACCTTCACTCAGGAGTCTTCTCACTGAGGATAGAAGGGCCAGCACTGTGGCACAGTTGGTTAAGCCACAACCTGCGAAGCCAGCAGCCCATGTGAGTCCCGGCTGCTCCACTTCCCATCTGGCTGTCTGCTAATCCAACCTAGGAAAGCAGCAGAGGATGGCCCAAGTGGTAGGGCTCCTGAACCCACTTGGGAGATCCAGATGGAGTTCCAGACTCCTGGCTTCAGCCAGATCTAGCCCTGGCTGTTGTGACCATGTTGGAAGTGAACCAGCAATGGAAGATCTCTTTCTCTCTCTCTCTCTCTCTCTCTCTCTCGCTCTCGCTCTCTCGCTCTCTCTTTCGCAAAACAATAAATCTTTTTTTAAAAATTAGGATAGATGGGGCGGCGCCGTGGCTCACTTGGTTAATCCTCCACCTGCAGCATCGGCATCCCATATGGGCACAGGGTTCTAGTCCCGGTTGCTCCTCTTCCAGTCCAGCTCTCTGCTGTGGCCCAGGAGGGCAGTGGAGGATGGCCCAGGTGCTTGGGCCCCTGCACCTGCACGGGAGACCAGGAAGAAGCACCTGGCTCCTGGCTTCAGATCAGCGCAGCGCCGGCCGTAGCGGCCATTGGGGAGTGAACCAACAGAAGGAAGACCTTTCTCTCTGTCTCTCTCTCTCTCACTGTCTATAACTCTACCTGTCAAATAAGAAATAAATAAAATAATAAAAATTAGGATAGAATCCTTGGTCCTCCAAGCTCTCCCAAAATACTGCACTAGGACCCTCTGTTGCCACCCCCACCCACGTGTCCCATCACATCAACCCCAGAAGTCAAGCTAAAAAGTCGAGCCCCGCCAGATAGACTTTGAGAAAGTCACTCAGCGTTCACAGCACACGTGAACAGTGTGTGACAACAGCAGCATCATGGAGTGCTGGGGGGGAGGGGTAACAAGGAAAAAAGATCAGTCCCCGCAGGCAGGCTTCTGCTCTCCAGGATGGACACAAGTGACAAAGTGGGACGTTCTAGACCATGAAACTCATGCCCCAAGGATGCTGTCTCCGCCTTCCCTGGATGGTAATTGCCAAACAAGGGTAAGACTGGCACTGTCAGGGAAGTGGACAAGCCGGCAGCCCGAGCAGGGGCTGGCCTCAGGGACAAGGGCTCTGCCTAGTCCCGAGAGGGCTGCCAATCTGGCAGACCCTCAACAGGGAGCGGGAAGGACCCAGTAACAGGGCGACGGGGCGGAGAGCGAGGAGAGAGGCAGGACCCGCAGAGCCGGAAGCTACGCTAAGGACACCAGGACAGAACACTGAGAGTAGAGTGAAGAGCCCACCACCACCAAGGAAGACCTGAGAATCCCCAGGGCATCACATGAGCCCCTCGGTTGCGCAGGGGTGCACTAGAACCCCAAGTCCCCCCGGCCAAGGCGACAGGCAGGCATGGGAGGCTGGCTGCAGGGCAGGCAGCGGGGCAGCATCTGGCTCTTTGATTTATGTCGCTTCCAACAGTCCTGGGCCGTCTCCCCTGCCTCAAGCTGGGATTTTCCCAGATGTGCACTACTTCAGGGCAGGAGGGGCGGGCATAGGGGGAGGGTCCCCGTGTCCTTGCATGTGGGGCGGGGTGGGGGGGGCCCAGGAGCAATCCCTCGCCTTCTCTCCCCATGCTGTTCAGTGCCTGTGGGGTGGAGGGTGGGAAATGCCCGGGCCCCCAGATAATCACCAGGTAATGAACAGAACTGGTCCATGCCTGGGGGGTACTGCAGAGGAGGCAGAGCCGGGGTCGTAAATCTCCCAGGGAGAAGGGGGTGCAAGCTGGGGGACTGACAGTTGGAGCCTATCCAGGTGATTCACAGCAAGTGTCTGAACCTTGAGGGGTAGGAGGGGGACAAGGAGAGGCTGGCAGGGGTGTGACAGCCCAAGACAGGAGAGAGGCTGAGAGAGAGAGAGAGAAGCAAACAGGGAGAGAAGCGAAGCAAGAGACAGGAACAGGGCCGGGGGAGGCAGCCACTGGAGATGGAGGGGAGGGGATGTGCATGAGACAGTGCAACTCACACAGACATGAGGGCACGAGGGACCCTCAGGTGGACTGGATGGAGCCAGCAAGGGGGGGGGGGGGGCGGGGACTGACGGTGAACATGACCCTGGAAAAATCCAGGCCAAAATGTGTTTGGAGTCAGAGAGAGAGAGAGACAGACGGACAAACGGACCTGCCGGATGGATGGACAGGAAGGTGAGGGAGGCAAAGGAGGAACAAAGGAACCACGGAGGGTGGGAAGAGGGGGAGGGAGCGAGACAAAGAGAGAGAAGGAGGCGAGTGCTGAGAGGAGGGGGGAGCGAGGCCGGGGAGGGGATATATATTTTCTTTATGATCCTCTTCAATCTCACTCGGCTCGCTCCTGAGCCGTTCCCTCTCAGGTGCAGCTCAGGGGCGGATGTGCCCGGAAAGCTGATGGGGTGAAGCTGCAGCCACGGCTGCACCCAGGCTCTCTCCCAGCGCCAACCCTGGGGGAGGTGGATCTCAGAGACACCCCCACCCCCACCCCGCGTGCAGACACAGCCCTACCTGCCGCACCACCACCACCACCACCACCACCCCCGCCAGAGGCCTGCACTGCAGCCCTTGGCTTTCAGTGTGAATACAGCCTGGCACAGCCAGCCAAACAGGCAGGTGAGCAAGGGAGGCAGGACGTGGTGAGAGTGTGGGGACAGACTGCGTTAGGGGTCACTGAGACCTGAGGGCGTAAGGACTGGGGAGATGTTTGCATCTGTGAGCTAAATAAGCAGCATGCAACCCAGAAGCAAAATCAGGGGAGGGCGTCTGGCATACTGGGACCCCCGCATCCCACAGGGGAGTGCCTGGTTCAAGTCTCAGCTACTCCACACTTCCGATTCAGCTTCCTGCTAATGTACACCTGGGAGGCAGCAGGCGATGGCTCAAGTACTTGGCTCCTGCTACCTACTGGGAGGCCGGGATGGAGTTCCTGGCTCTTGGATTAGGCCTGGGCCCCTCTCAGCTGCTGCAGGCATTTGGGAAATGAACCATGAGATGGAAGACACTCTCTCTGAAATAAATGAAAATAAACAGAATTAAAAAAAAAAAAAAAAGCACAAGCAACATAGAAGACTGCTGACTGTCCATCACCCTTGTGTCAACAATTCAGACACCTCCTGAGCAGTCACATTGCGTGGCAGCCCCCCCCCATCTGTACCCTTTTTCCTAAGAGCTTTATGGTCCCAGCTCTGCCTTTAAGCAACACCCCACTAACAAGCCTCCACAATGAGACAGAGGAGAGGCACAAAATGAGAGACCAAGGCATAGAATCCGGAGAGAAGTGTGCACGCACGGAGCCCGGCTTTAACAGGCCAGTTGGGAGCAAGCAGCAAGTTCTTGGAAGACCTGAGACGGCATGGCAACCTGGACCCTGCCCCGTTCCCTCGCCCTGGCTTCCCTGAGTCTGAAGGAACAGCCGAGCCCTGCAAAGACCGGCCAAGGCAGGCCCTAAGAACATCAACACGGGCAAGCTAAAAGGGAATGGCTCCCCCCTAGCCTGCTGGACGCGCAACCCAGACCCAACAGCCTGGGAGTCTTGCATCTGGAGCTCAGGAGTCTCTGCAGCAGCGGGAAGGGCTTTATCGCTGGCTTGAGGCCTCCAGGGCTAAACTGAGGTTGCCCACCACCCCTTCCTACACCCATCCCAAAGTGGTGTGTGGGTGGAAGGCCACCAGGGGGCAGGATCAGAGGAACTTCACAAGCCAGGGACAAGGAGGAAGATCCCCAGCGTCCCTGGAAGCAGCCACGTAGGTCAGTACATCCGGAACAGGGGCCACAGTTCAGCAATCCGAGCCCCAGACCAGCTGCAGGAGCCCCCCGCCCCCACCCCGCGTCCCCTACCTCTGCCCCAGGGCGGTTTTCCAGCCGTGCCCTGGATGCTCTGCAATCCCAGTGTCGGCCGCTAGGGGGTGTCGTCCACAGCCAGGCTGGGCAGAGGCAGGAGACCGGAAGGCAATCGATCAGAGTCGCCCTGGCAACCAGGCTGAGCCCGAGACAGACAGCACGTCGATAATGAAATCATCGTTAAATGACTCCAAGCCCTAATTAATAATCCAGGCCAACCGAGGCCATGCCTGGCTGGGGTCGGGGGAGGGGATGGTATTGCTGGAGGAGCACTGGAAGCTTCCAGACAATTAATCAATTAATCCACTCAATAATTGGCTCCTTTGTCCTCTGCTGGGACCCCTCCCCCACCTCCTCCACCTCTGACGCGGGAGAGGGTAAGAAACGTAGGGCTCATAGTTCACAAGGGCCACAGTGCCTACCCCCCACCATGCTTCTGCTTCCGGAACCAACTCCCAAATTCTTCCCTAAGTTAGGACCACCCTGCGCTCCCACAGGCCCAGAGCCCTCCCTAGGGTCCCACTGCCTGCTGTGCCTCTGGTCCCCCCCTCGCCAGCTCACACCCTGCAGTCACTGACCTGACACCCACCATGCCAGAGGCAGGCACACCCCAGATACACCAGCCCACCACTAGAGAGCGACCACGGGGGACACTATGCACCCTCACCAAGGCTTCCATTTCCTTGTCTGAAACCTGGGAGGGTCCAGTGGATGGCTAAGGTCCCTGCCTGGCCCCTCACCTATCCTGGGCCATCTTCCCTGCTCACTACTGGGTCTCCCTGCCTCAACAGGCTAGGAGGACCAGATAGGAGGATCCGAAGGAGCCCAAGGAACTCCCCTGGAGGCGGGCCGAAGAGTGTGTGCAAGGAAGCCTCCCTGCCCATCCCCCACCTGCCCGGCCTCTGAGCCCTAGCCACCCACCTTGCTTATAGCTCTCCCCAACCCCCAGCAGGAAATGAAAAGGATACAGGAAATTGCACCTTAAATCCCCCAGCTCCTGGCTCCCTCCAGCAAGCCAGGGAGCCGGGGACAGGCTCACAGGGGAGGGAGGCTTTCTCTGTTTGCAATTAGTAAGACCTGGGGAGGAGCCGGCACTCTGCACAGGAGCCCCTCCCACCAAACAGCTAAGCGGGTTATCCAAAAATGCTGTGCTGGCCATAGCCTTTTGGGGTTTGGGGAGAAGGAACCAGTGAGACTTCTGGCCTAGGGAGGTGTGATTCACAGCGCCACCTGTAGCCAGGATCCGGAGTGTGCAGTGGATGGTGGGGGGTGGGGGCAGAAGACCCTCCAGGAGCAAAACCCACCGGGCCCACCCCACACCCATGGACACTTAGGAGGTTAATAAAGTTCAGAACATTCAGGGCTTAGAGGTAATTAAAGCCAGGAGCTGGGCCATTACATTTCTTCTCCTTCCTCCCTTTCCTTCCCTCCCCCTACCACACACGGGCACATCTTTTATAAAAGACATTGAACCAGGCCCTGGACTTTAGATAATACCGCCACTAAGGAGATGGGCTTAATTTCAGCCAAAGAAAGCCTTTAGAAAAGATTTCTTCAGTAACTGCTAAGACAAATGAGAAATGTGATAGAATCTCCACGGATTCACATTCCCCATCTCTCTCTCTCTCTCTCTCTCTCACACACACACACACACACACACCAAACAGGAAAAGCAAAGCCCTGTCTCATTTTCCTGGGGGGTTGGCCTCCAGGTGACGGGTCCCACACCACGGGGCAGAACAGTCTCTGGGAATCAGGAAAATGCCGCCACGACCACCACTCCGCAGCCCTGAGCTCCTGGAGGGAAAGGTGTGTCCCCCGGGTCCCCTCCAGGCCCCCTCCCCGGGCCCACAAGGCACAGGAGAATTACACAAGTAGGCTAAAGTCCCCCACCCCACCCCACCCCAGACCCCCAGCCTGGAGTCTTCCCTCCAGCACTCCAGGCTTAGAAGGTGGACAGGGGGCCCGCATCATGGCAGAGGGTAAAGCCATATGGGCACCAGTTTGAGCCTAGCTGCTCCACCTCCGATCCAACTCCCTGTTGATATGCCTGGGAAAGCAGTGGAGGGTGGCCCAAGTGCTTGGGTCCCTGCACCCATGTGGGAGACCTGGAAGAAGCTTGGAGGGGGCACCAAGGGCTTGGGAAGAGAAAGGCTGAGGTCCCCAGATACACCAGCCCAGGTGGTGCCCAGCTCAGGCACCAGGTCCCCAGCAGGAATGGGGAGAACACCCAGGCAGAAGGCAGGTACCAACACTGAAGATGAGGGTGGTTTTTCGAAGCCCAACACATTTAGATTCATCAATCTACGACAGCACCGCCCTCCTCTTGCATAAGTCTCACTTCATCCTCCATAACAAACCACGAACGCCAGGATTAGAACTGTCACGTTCTGGATAATGAAACTAAGAGAAGTTAAGTAACTTGCCTTGGGTCACAGAGCTGGCCAACAGCCAGGAGCCAAGCCACTGCATCCTGGTGCCAGCTCCTGCAGGTGCTGCCCTAGGAAGAAGCCAGAAGCAGACAGGATGGAAGCCCCGCCTCCCAGGACCCCTGCTGTCCAGCTGAGCAGGTGAACTTGTCCCGGGCCTTATCTGGGAAATGGGGAAGTCACAGCTCACCCCCTGAAAGGGGAAGGCCAGATCATTTGTCAAAGACTTTGTACGGTGATAATGCTACAATAATTTAATAGATGGGAGCAGGGGGCAGAGGGGGCCAGGACAGAGGTCTCAAAGCCTTGGCCCCTGCCCCAGCCTGCCCCAGGCCCGCCTTGTCTCCCTCTCCTGCCTTCCGGCTGCTGGCGCCCACATTTCATAGCCTCAACAGCTGTCTCCACCCAGCCGTGGTTCACTAGCCCATGAAATCCAGGCTCATCCATCCTCGCTCCATCCTACGAGGACACGCCGGCTGCCCAGGGTCCTGCCTGCCCACTCCCAGAGCCCTGTGGGGCTACCGCAGTGGGACACTCCATGCTGCTGTCCTACACTTACGCCACCACCGTCATCCCATCATGGGAGCCCTCAGGCCCTCCTAGGGACAGTCCGCCCTGCCACACCCTGCCTCCTCCATCCCTCAGCCTCCCCACATGCACACCTACACGCTTCTGCTCACACCGGCCCCCTAGGCCACCCCAGGAGGGTGCTAACTCCCCCTCCCAGTGCCAACTAAAGCCATCTGCCTTCCCTTGGTTATACCCTGTCTCCCTGATGTCACAGGCTCAGCGCTTGTCCCCTGGCTCCCAGCCACACCCTCCACAGGGGGAGTTCCTGGGTGGGAGGGCTCTGTGGCTCTCAGGTACCAGCCTCATCTTACCACCAGCCCAGGAGCTCCCTCGGGCAGGCCCACGCAGCGCTACTGCCTCTAATCTGCCTCCCAGCACCCAGCACCAAGGACACAGAGTGGGTGATCTGTGCCACCGCACTGATCCTACCTTTCAGGAGGGAACTGAGGTTATGAGACTGGAGCAGGGAATTCTGGGCCCACGATTTGCTCCCTAAGGTGTGAGTGTCAGGGGGCAGGCAGGTGGAGGAACCCATCTCCAGCGCAGAAATCACGTGTGTGTGTGCGCGCGCGCACGTGTGAGACAGACATGAACGGAGGGGAGAGGACAGAGGCCTGTAGTTCCAAGGGGCTGGTCCCTGTCTGGATATGGGGGTCCTGGGCAAGCTGGGCTCCTCAGCCCACTGCAGCCCCCAGTAGGACCCAGCGCCCTGACCCCACCTCTGCAGCCGGTGTGGGCACAGCTGGAACAAACAGGATGGATCCCGCCTGTATCTATCCACAGCCTCCCAGACCCCGAGGTTCCGGGCTCGGGTTTGTTTCTGAAATCCTCCCTCCCCGCTTTGTATGAACAGCTTGTCATTTGTTTATTTATTTGAGACAGAGTTAAGCTCCCACCCACTGGCTCACTCCCCAAATGCTCCCTTAATTCAGGTCTCCCCCGTGGGTGCAGTGCCCCTTGCAAGAAGCTGGAACAGAGAATGGAGCCAAGACTGAAGCCCAGGCACTCCCACGCAGGATGTTGGGGGAGGCGGGTACTCAAAGACTGATATGGGCTGCAGGTCTCCCAGCTGGGGCCGTAACCAGGAAGCCAAACACCTGCGCCTGGTCCCCACGTGGTCCAGCCGGCTGGTCCCGGGTTCCCCGCATCCTGTGGCTCAGTGCAATCTCATACAGCCTTCCTTCAGACTCTCCCCAGCATCCGCGGGGGTCAGGCCTTACGGCATGGGTAAGGTGGAACCAAACCAAGTCCAGATTTTTCGTCATTCGGGGGGCGATGTAGCCCTTAACTTCCAGTGTCTCAAAATGCCAGGCTAGGAAGATGGAGGAGGAGATCAAAGAATGGCAAAAGGGAGAGAGGCCAGTAAGAGCTAATGTGTATTGATTGAGTACATACTTGGGGCCAGTGCTGCGGCATAGTGGGTAAGGCCACCACCTGCAGTGCCGGCATCCCATATGGGCGCCGGTTCGAGTCCTGGCTGCTCCTCTTCCGCTCCAGCTCTCTGCTGTGGCCTGGGAAAGCACTGGAGGATGCCCAAGTCCTTGGGCCCCTGCACCTGTGTGGGAGACCCAGAAGAAGCTCCTGGCTCCTGGCTTCGGATCAGTGCAGCTCTGGCCGTTGCAACCAATGGGGGAGTGAACCATCGGATAGAAGACCTCTCTCTCTCTCTGCCTCAGTCTCTCTGTAACTCTGCCTTTTAAACAGATACATAAATATATATTTTTTAGGCCAGCGCCATGGCTCACTAGGCTAATCCTCCACCTGTGGCACCGGCACACTGGGTTCTAGTCCTGGTCGGGGTGCCGGATTCTGTCCCGGTTGCTCCTCTTCCAGTCCAGCTCTCTGCTGTGGCCCTGGAGTGCAGTGGAGGATGGCCCAAGTGCTTGGGCCCTGCACCTGCATGGGAGACCAGGAGAAGCACCTGGCTCCTGGCTTCGGATCAGCGCGCCAGCTGCAGCAGCCATTGGGGGATGAACCAACGGCAAAGGAAGACCTTTCTCTCTGTCTCTCACTGTCCACTCTGCCTGTCAAAAACATATATATATGTATTTTAATTAAGTACATACCAAGTGCCACTCACGTTACTTCCCCATCACAGCGCTAATCTCACAACAGTTCCGGAAGCCCCTAGAATCAGTTCCTACACCAGGCAGATGAGCGAGCTCAAATTACAGAGCTACATGGGGAAGAACAGGGCTGGGATTCAAATTCAGCCTAAGACCCCCACCCCACCCCCGCACTCAGAACCAGGGACGTCCTGGCAGACAGAGCCAGCCAGCTATGCCTGCAGCTTCGCAAAAAAAAATAAATAAATAAATACAGAAATAAATTAACGCGTAAGCGCGTAAAAATAAAACAATAAATTTAAAAATACAAATGAAGCAGAGGAAGAAACAAATTCAAATTCATAGGCTCCGTGAGTGGATCCAGAAAAAACCTTGTTGGTAGAGGGCAGAAGCAGGGACACCCTAAAAACAAACAGCAAGGCGGAAGGTGGAAGGGTCGCAGGGAGCGGCTGGGCGCAGAGACCAGGCTCGGGGAAGCTGCGGCGGCCGCGGGCGGCGGTGCGAAAGAAGCAGCTACCGGGTCTAAGTCGGTAAAAGCCGGAGGCGCCGGCAGGCGGGCGCCGAGCGGAAAGTGTGCATCCCGGGCGCACGGCGAAAGCCGCGGGCACTGCGGCAACCAGGGGGAGTGAGGGCTGGAGGCAGCGGGGCGCGGAGCAGCAGTGGTCGGCCGGCCGCTCTGGCGTGGGAGGGCCCCGTGCAGCCCAAGGACACCGAGGAAGGCAGATGGTCGGCGCAAGAACGGGGGCGCGCACCGGCCCTGCCAAGCCGCCCCCCGGAGAGCGCTGTCCTCACCCCGGCCGCCCCCGCTCGGCGCCCCGCACACCCCCGGTGCACTCGCGGCCTCGGCCCAGCCCCGGCCCGGCTCGGCGCAGGCATGAAATTGGCTGCGGCCGTAATGAGCGCGCGGCGCGCGGAGGAGGCTGAGGGCCCGCCAGGGAGCCGTGCGCGCCTCGTTTAGCTTGTTTATTGTTCAGGCCTAATTAAAACGTTCCACCGCGCTGCGTTCACATCCGCCCCCCGCTAATGAATTCTCGGCCGCCGGGCGATCTCCTCCGCGACCGCCGCGGGCCGGAAGAGGGGTGGGAGGCGGCGGGGCTGGGGAAGCAGTGAGAGGGGACACCCCCGCGCATGCACCCTGCAGCCGTGGGCGCCCAGGTCGGAGCAGGCGCTTGGAGAGGATGGAAGGCAGGGGTCAGGGGCGAGAGGTCGCGAGCGAGCGTGCATGCCTGGTGTGCCAGGGAGGACGTGTGCGCAAGAGCGCACCTGCTCCGTGGAGCGCGCCCCCGCCGAGCGCCCGTGCGCGCCGGGTTGGGGTCTGTCTGGCCGTCTGGCCCTCTAGCTGTTTACGCCCGTGTCTCTCGCAGGCGGAGGCCGCGTGGGGGCTTACAATGTTTCTGGGCTCTCTGGCGGTGGCTGTTTACTGTTTTTGCTGTCTGCCTCCTCGTCACGACCTCTGCGAGGGCAGATGGAGTCAGTGGAGGGAGAGAGACAGACGGCGGTGCTTGGGCAACGAGGACTCCCCACCGGCCCCACTCCTCCAGCCACGAAGACACGCGCGCGCGCGCACACACACACACACACACACACTCGCTGCCCTCTGCGTGCAGCCAAATAAAACGCAAAAAAACAAGGAACCGAGGTACAGTGGGACACAGGACCACATGGAAACACGAATGAATCGAGGCGCTCAGACATAGCCACATGGCGATCAGAGGCACAGATGGAGAGACAGCCTGGGGCACAAAGCCACATGGCACAAAGCCACTTGGATGTCCAGGCCCCTACACACACTCTCTCTCACACACACACACACACACACGAGTACACACCTACCCAGATAACTGGGACAGGTAGGGACACCTTCCAGCCAGTCCCCTTCTCCCCGCCCACCTTCAAAACCTGCCTCCACACTCCGCTGCCATTCCTCTTCATGCTGGGTCTGAAACCCAGTTCCTTCCAGGTCACCAAGGCGCCCTCAGCCTCAGCACCAACCCTCTTCCCTCCCATGCCCCGCTCATAGCTCCCCTCCTCCAGGCAGCCTTCCCTGATGAACTAACTTGGCCTGGCCAAGGATCTGTGCTGCGGGGGAGTCACTCTACACCCATCAGCTTTATGTGGGCAGGGAGGAGGTTGGTGGTTGGTGAGCTCCCCAAGGGCAGGACCCCAGATGAGCACAGACTCCCGCAAAATGCCAGGCCTCACCCCTGCAAGTGCCAGGCTGGGAGCACCACTCCTGCTTATAGCAGTCGGCTGGGCCTCACGCGACCTCTGAGTGGTTCTCTTCTGTCGAAAGCTGAACGGCCTTTCGGAGCGGCAGGGGGAGGGCGCCCCTCACTCCAGCTTCCCACGGCCACCCTGGCCCTAACCGCACATGCTGTTCCGCAGCCGGTCCTCACCAGGTTCTCCAGCTTCGGCTCCTAACACCCAGCTCTGCCTGGAAATGAGATCCCCCCTTGCCGGATGAGAGTCAGCCTCTGTAGGGCACGCTGGGAGGGGCACTGCAGGCTCCGAGGATGCCCCCCCCCCAGAGAGAGAGAGAGAGAGAGCGAGCCGGGAGTGACCAGAGTGGAGCTGCACGCAGCAGGGGCCGCAGGGCTGCGTTGGAGACAGAGGCTCGGAACGGTCTTTGCACTAAACCCCAAAGAGGGGGGACAAGGTCACCCTAAAAACAAAAAGGCCTCATTTTCTGCCTCCCCAACACAGCTTGCAGGGCTGCTTCCTCCAGAGACAGGTGCCCAGCCTGCTCTTCCCCCCCACTCCCCAGGTCCTTAGCCTGCTGCCTTCCCCCTCCACGGCCACCAGCCCCTAGGGCCTGCCGCCCTGCCCAGCCCTGTCGCACACACCTCACCCCACCCCATCTTCCTCTACCTCTGTCTTCTCCCACTGCCCCGTCCGTCTTTCTACTCCATTGTCTAGTACCGATCTCTCTCTCTCTCCCTCTCTCTCTCTCTCTCTCTCTCTCCCTCTCTCTCCTTTTTTTTTGGGGGGGGGGCTCTGCCATCTCTTTTCCTGTATCTCACTTCCCTCTCTGTTCTCTGCCCCACGCCTTGCCAGGATCGCTCAGGGCTGTACTGTAGGGGAACCGCCCTGCTCTTGCCCACTCACCAGCTTCTCCTCCCGCGGGGTGCTGGGAGGCCCGCAGCGCCCCCGACGCACCCAGCGCCTGCATCCCCGCTCTGCCTGCTCCTGCTTGCTGCCCCCACCCCCACCCCCACCCCCGGATTCGCCTCTCCTCCCTCCCTGGTCTGCGGCCTTGGGCTCACTTCCCCTGACCTTCCCAGCCCCGGGTGCGTGTGTCCATGTGTCTGGGCTCTGGGTCTGGGACTCGGCCTCCCCGCACCCCGGGGGGGCCTGGGCCCACGTGCTGCCTCAGGCCGGTCCCTGCCGTGGCATCTGCAGCCTGTCTGTCCCCGTGTCCTCTCATCCCCAGGGTGCCGGGACCACTGTGCCTCCTTGGCCCCGCGCGGTGTGCGTGTCCGTCTCCCTGGCCCCTGCCTGCCCCGCCCCGCCCCGCAGGTACCCGGACGGAGCCCACGGGGGAGGGGCGGGCGGCCTTTGTGTGGAAGATTGACGGCGGCGGCGCAGCCTCCGCAGCGCTCATTAGGATGCGGCGCGGGCTCCGACTGCAGCACCGGCCTGCCCGCGCGCTCCCGCGGCCGCTCGGGGTGGGCGGCGGCCCCCGCCCCAGTGCCGGGCCTGGAAGCGCCCCTCTCCCTTGGGTCCCCGCATGTCCTAAGACTGGGAGAGTGGGGGCGCGGCGGGAGGTCGGGGGTGGGAACAGAAGGGGCCCGGGAACGGTGCGCCCCGGCTTGCGCCGCTCAGCAGCCCCTGGCCCCCTCCTCACCCTGACCCCTGGAGCCAGGGGGCCCGCGTGCCCTCTGCGACCCCCCCTCGAAG
Source organism: Lepus europaeus (assembly GCF_033115175.1). Lineage (NCBI taxonomy): Eukaryota > Metazoa > Chordata > Mammalia > Lagomorpha > Leporidae > Lepus > Lepus europaeus. The sequence goes on from NC_084836.1 coordinate 66,922,787, forward strand.
CACCTGTGAGCCTTATGGGAGCGGGCAGCTCCGGGCACCAGCCTCGGCGGGCCTCTGCTCCCGCAAGTGAGCCTCCCCGTGCCCAGCTCGCCCCTGCCCCGTCCTGCGGTGCAGACCGCCAACCCCAGACCTCCCAACTGCGGCCCTCGCGGCCGCCGCAGGGCTCCCCGCCCCCCCCCCCCCGCCCCCGGGCAGACCACCCCTAGTGAGCAGGCGGGGAGGCGGCCGAGGGCGGGGTCCCAGAGCCGGCAAATAACAGCACTGTTGGCATCTGTCACGCGCGCCATCTCCCTCCATCATCCCTGTCCCTGCCTCCCGGCTCCTGCCGATCCATCTCCCCGCCGACGCGCAGGCACGGGGCGCAGGTGCAGCCTCGAGGAAGCCCAGACGCGCGATGCCTGCGCTGTCCCAGCCCCGGGTGCTCCAGGAGCGTCAAAGGGCCCCGGCTTCTGCGAAAATTCCGGCGACAGCAGCTGACGGGGGCTGCAGACGAACCCAAGGAGGGGCGGAGGGAAATTGCCCCCCCACACACACTGAACGCAGCCCCTTGTCTCCCAGGCACTTGTCCCAAACCCAGAACCTTAACCTTAAGGCAAGAGGCCTAGAGCGTTAAGTCTCCGGAATATCTTTGCAGTTTTGAGGTCGCTAAGGCCTCCAGAAACCGGGTGAAAAGGGTCGGACCGCTTCTTGTAACGCAGGCGATGTCCACCAGAGGGCGAGGCGCGCAGCTCTGCCGACTTCCCATCTGAGCTTCTCCGCAGCGACCTGCGAAGGACCCAGTGACCACTAGAGGGCGCCAGAGAACAACGCTCCCTGCGGAGCCAGACCCAGGCCCTGGACCCTGTGTCTGGAATCCGCCAAGGCCAGGCTGGGCTGGTCTTTAGTTCAAGCAAGAATCTATGAATATGGGAATTTAGGAAACCTTTCTGGCAATCCTCTCCACCAGCATCGCTGCTCCGGCTCCCTAGCCCCTGAAAGGCCTTCACCCCTAGCCCTCCTACCCCCCACCCCATTCCCATTCCACTAACACAGGGGACCTGTGTCTTTCCCATCACATCACAGCCAGTGACACCCAAGCCCGACCAGGCTACGGGCCCATCTGGGGTGCACACCAACCAGTAACTGCAGCCAGAACCGGAACCCAGGTTTCTTTGCTTCTCCCAGCATTCTCATTGTGCTGATGGCTGCTCCTGAAATAAAACCATAACTTGCAGACCCCCAGGATTAAAACAAATGATAGTGCCAGCGCTGTGGTGTAGGGGTAAAGCCGCCACCTGCAGTGCCTGCATCCCATATGGGCACTGGTTCAAGTCCCAGCTGCTCCACTTCCGGTCCAGCTCTCTGCTACGGCCTGGGAAAGCAGTAGAAGATGGCCCAAGTCCTTGGGCTCCTGCACCCGCGTGGGAGACCCAGAAGAAGCTCCTGGCTTCGGATCAGCACAGTTCCAGCTGTTGCGGCCACCTGAGGAGTGAACCAGCAGATGGAAGACCTCTCTCTCTCTCTCTCTCTCTCTCAAATTAAAACAAATTTGGAAAGGTTTTTAAGCATCAGTGAGGAAGCAACTTCCTTTTCCCCATGAGCCTCTGTTCCTGGTGGCTGCAGGGCCGCTGGCCGGGGCACCCTCCTCCCCAGGCCAGCCGGGGGTTCTACCACACTGAGAACAGCCCCCCAGCTCTGGCTGCCCCTCCCCTCCGCCACTCTCCCTGGAACAGGGGTGGAGGAAGGAGCCCAACTGGGGCTGGGGCATGCGTGTGGACTGGGGGCTTTGGGGCGGAGCTTGTGCCTTCCACACCACTCCCTCCCCTCCTGCACCCCTCCCCCCACTCCATGCCATTCCCCCCCAGCACTCTCCCCTTAAAACAAGAAGGCGCCGCGCCCTCTCAAACCCCTCATTCTACCGTTCTCACCCTAGCAGAAATCTGCAAAAAACAAGTTGCCCCCTCTCTTCCCTCCTCCCCATGCATCTCCTTGACCACTGCGGTTCTGGGGACCCCCCAGGGCAGCCCCATGCCTTCCCCAGCGTCCGGGAAGCACCAGCGCCCCCTCCCTGCCAGGGCTGAGACAAACGCCAGTGGCGCGGGCGCCTCTCGCAGTGCCCATTCCGCTTCGAATTCCCAAGGTCAAAACCATTCTGGTGTTATTAAAAACATAAATGTTGCATACCAGGCAGCGGGGGGAAAAATTATAAGGCAGCCAGACGAGAGGGAGACGGAGGGGCCGGTAATTGTCTCCGTCTTCCCAGAGTCAGGCTCCACGGGGCTGGAGCTGCACACAGAACATTGCTTTTTAATTTAACTCAGTAAGGTCAGCAGCAGCAAATGAGGCAGGGGAGAAATGGGGGGGGGGGCGCCCAGGCTCCTGGCCAGGATCCCCAAGAAGAGCTGGGAGAGGGAGGGCAGAGGGGGAACAACAGCCCCCTGTGAGTGCCGGGGCCCATCCATGACCAGGGACACCGCCACTCTGGCCCACTCTTGTCATCTGCCAAGGGTGACAGAGGGAGAAACTGAGGCCAAGTGGTCCTCCCTCAGAACCTTCCAGGGCCGACTTCCCTGCTTCCCAGAGCAGCTCTGCCGGGTGCATGGGGTGGGGGAGCATCTTTCCACCTGCAGTGCTGAGAGTAGGACTGGCGGATTCCTGGAGAATGTGCCTCCCAGAGAGGCACTGCCCAGGCTGGGGTGGGAGGGCTCGGCAACCCGAGATTTTTCTGAATGGGACCAGAGAACCGAGGGATGGGATCAGGAGCTCGGAGAAGGTGCCGGCACTCCCTGTGGGGCCCAGGTAAGACGCCACTGTTAGGACATCACTGGGGGGGAGGGGCATCCCACCTGGGCACTAGTTTGAGTGCTGTCTATTCCACTTCCAATCCAGCTCTCTGCTAATGTGCCTGGGAAAGCAGCAGGAGGTGGCCCAAGTGCTTGGGCCCCTGCACGCACGTAGGAGACCTGCAAGAAGCTCCTGGCTCCTGGCTTTCAGCCTGGCCCAGCCCTGGCTGTTGTGGCCGTGTGGGGAGTGAACCAGCAGATGGACGATCTCTGTCTCTCCATCTTTCTCCATAACTCTGCCTTTCAAATAAATAAATTTATTTTTCTTTTAAACAGACATCGCTTGGGGTAACCACATCCCATGTTGGAGTGCCTGGGTCCGAGTCCCTGCTCCACCTGTCATTTCCCCTTCCTGCTAATGTACACGTGGGACGCAGTGTGTAGGAGACCAGGATTGAGTTCCTGGCTCCTGACTTCAACATGCCCCAGCCCTGGCAATTGTGGGCATTTGGAGAGCAAACCACGGATTAGGAGATCTGTGTGTGTGTGCGTGCACGTGTGTGTCTTTCAAATCATGGTTTTTTAAAACAATCAGAAGCCGTCACATCCAAATACACTTTGAGGCTTATCAGGAAGCTCTTCACTGGTTAGACCTCAGCTGCTCCTGCCTCTGTTTCAGACTTTCCCTTATAGGGTTCTGGTTTGGTTTAGTTTTGGGGGGGTATTCGAACACTCAGACAAATTGCAATGACACCTCTCCATCCAGAAGTGTCCTTGCTACGCCGCTCCTCTGGTCGACTAGGAATTCAGGAGCCCACTGTGGAGACGGCCGGTGTGCGAGGTCTGCTCCCCTCACACCACACACCCCTCTCTGCGCCCGGGGATCTCACTCCGCGTGGAGACACCAGCCCTGCAGTTCCCATTATCTGCCACGAGGTGGCGGCCAATGCATCGGTTGGTGCAGAGCTGCGCGCTGGGTGCCTCCCCAGAGCCAGGATCTGCCCCGCCGACCGGGTCTCCACTCACCCCACACCTCGGCACCCTTAGGGGCTCAGGGAAGGAGGAACCTTCTAGAAGGACTCAGAATTTGGGGGACACATGGGCTGGGTGAGGACTGAGAGAAGGCAAGGGAGGGTGGAAGGAAAGCCTGTGTGCTGAGCTCTGATGGGGCAGCAGGTGGCAGGTGTGGGGGGAGGGCTTTCCAGAGCAGGCCTCCCACCCCGCCCCGTCCCGGGCACGGGCTGCGGGGCGGCAGTCTGGAGGGCAGGTCGGCAGAGACCACCAGAACGGGGAAGGAGGGCACCAGGAGCTGAGGGGGGAGATCTAAACCAGAATACAGCAGCAGGGCATGGTCAGGCAAAGGGCTGCACCACCACCATCACCTCGGCCATTCCCAGGAAGCTGCAGACGCTGTCCGGTCGTCCTGCAACATGGAGCCAAGTCCTGGGAGAATGGAGGAGTGGAGGACACAGAAGCAGAGGGAAGAGAGCCGCGCTGCCCGGGGGAGGCACGTGGCTAGCAAAGAGAATCACCCGAAGGGGTCTCTTGCTCTAGAGAGAGCAACTTTGGGATCTAGAACCAGGAGGATTAATCCAGAGGAGGAGAGCGTGAAGCCAAATTGCAATGGGCTGAGAGGCTTGTATGAAAGGAGAGGAGGAGAGGAGAGGGTCCAGGCTGGGGACAGAGAGCTCAGGGGGATGGAGGATGGTGCCCAGCTGGAGCTAAGAGACCAGATTGGGGGGGGGGGGGTCCTGATGAGGGAGAATGGAGGGCTGAGGCAGCAGGTGTGAGGGGTGAGACCTGGAGCCCCTGCTGCGGGCTGGGGAGGTGTCACCGCCTGAGGGGAGTACGCCTCCTCTCCTTCCCCCGCGAGCCCTAGAACAGGATCAGGATCTGGGGTCCTCCACGTGGGTGCGAGAGGGACCCCCGGGGGCAGCAGTCCAGGGCTGGGGCTTTCAAAGTCAGTCTGAGACTGCCCCAAGGATGGGCTGGCCCACATGCTGCCAGGGCCAGAGAAAACACTCCCTATGCTGGGGGGCCGCTGGGGGAGGGGACTAAAGATTCCAGACCCACGCACTCAGCCTGGGCCTCGTTCCGTCCAACGCAGCAAGAGGATTGGAGGTGAGACTTGAAGAAGGACCTCCCAGCACAGGCGGCCCCCAAGCCCCACCTGGTGCTCATGAAGAGTATGAGAAGTCTTCAAAAAGCTTATGGAGTGTGCATAGTATGGGGGGGTAGAGTATGCATGGGGTTCAAACACACTGGCACCACAGTAAGCTTATCTTTTAAGTCCATTTGTCCAGGAACTTCTTTTTTTATTTTATTTTTTAATTTTTTTTCCGACAGGCAGAGGAGATAGAGAGAGAGAGAGACAGAGAGAAAGGTCTTCCTTTTCTGTTGGTTCACACACACCCCCCCAATGGCCGCTGCGCCGATCTGAAGCCAGGAGCCAGGTGCTTCCTCCTGGTCTCCCATGCGGGTGCAGGGCCCAAGCACTTGGGCCATCCTCCACTGCCTTCCCAGGCCACAGCAGAGAGCTGGACTGGAAGAGAAGCAACCGGGACAGAATCCAGTGCCCCAACTGGGACTAGAACCCGGGGTGCTGGCGCCGCACGTGGAGGATTAGCCAAGTGAGCCGCGGCACCGGCCTTGTCCAGGAACTTCTACGCTGCCCTGGTGTACACACGGCGGCACCAGAGGCCTCCAAGAGACAAGGATGGGGCACCAGGCAGGGATCGACACCAACCCCCAAAACCTGGTTTGTACACAGAGGGGAAGAGCGAGGCCTGAGCCCTCCAGGCTCCCACCCTGGCCAGCCTCCCATCAGCCTCGAGGGTCAGAGCAGGCCTCAGGCCCCAGTCCCCAGCAGCCTGGGCCCGGAGACCCTGAAACCATCTCCCTGCAGCCCCCACCCCGCAGCAGCTGCGCTCTCCACTCCCGCCTTCCCACCGTAGCCGGCCACGTGCCACATCCCAGAACCTGCTGTTGGCTTAGGGGCAAATCAAAGACCTGTCTGGAGGGTCGGCAGGCTCCCGGCACACCACCCAGGTGTGCTCACGCACACACACACCTGCACCTGTGCAGACACACACTCAAACACGCACGTGTGCCCGTGCAGACACAAGCCTGCAAAATACACTCATAGGCACGCGGATGCACGCTCACACACACACGTGCGACACACAGGCGCATAAACTCATATGACAGGCAAACACGCACAAGTCACGCAACACACACACACACACAGTCTTCTGAAGTCTGGAGGGTGAACAGGGGCACACACACAGAACACCCCCAGGGGGAGTTTATGTCCCGGGGTGGGGGGACACATGGCCCGGGAAGCCCCCACGTTACAAGCCCCCCCACGCTACCAGTGTCTCCCCTCTGGCCCAGACCACAGAAGTAGCACCTGCAATACTACCTATCACTCACCCTGCAAACGTGCTGGCACACCTATTTGCCTGGCGCTCTGTGTGGGAGGGAAACTGAGGCAGAACACAGGCAAGCATCAGATGATCTGCCCCACGGCCCCGGACGAAAAAACCAGGGAGCTCCGAGGTCACAGCCCTGAGTTCAAATCCTGCCTTTGTCTCTCCCTAAAGTGCTCAGGCACCTCGCGCCCTCTCCTCTGTGCGCCTGGGTTTCAGCACCTTGCTAAAGCTGGTTTCAGGCGGCCAGGATTAGCCAGCCGAGGTCTCCCTCCGCAAGGGCCCACCCACGCAAAGCGCGCCCGTGGCCCGCCCAGCCCCTGCAGCTCCCGCACCCTGCCAGGCCCGCGGGGGGGGGGGAGGGGGCGGGCGGACGCAGAGACCAGCACCCCCACCCCCCCCAGGTGCGCACACCTCGGGAAGCGCCATCGTGGACTTGGCCAGCTCGGGCCGCTCGCGTCTCGGCCCCTCCCCGCCCACCCGGTCCATCAGGCCTCTCTCGTCCGTTTGCAGGTCGCGCTTTCCGTAATAACCTTTAATGCGGCTGGCCACGGCCCAAATGTTCGCCATGGAGCGCCGGGCTCCGCGCATCAGATGGACGATGAAGTGTTAATCATCCCCCAGGGAGCCGTCCCGCGGAAAGTCGTCATTAATTTCTCTGAATTACACCAATTCCGAGACATTCTTTATGGACAGACAGTGCGGGAGACAGTTATATGACAGGACTTGCTGTGCTAAGCAGATGTGGGAGAGATTGCGTCGCCGCATGCATACTAAACAATCGCTCCGAAGAAACCCCGCCAGCTCCTGCGCTCCGGGCTGGAACCGGCCCGCCCCGCCCCGCCCCCACGGGCACACCCCTGCAGGTGCCTCGAGCTGGGGGGGGTGGCACCCCCCCACTCCTGCTGCTCCCCGTTAGATTCAGGTCTCACCCGGGGAAGTGGCCCTGGGGCTGTCACCCTCACTTCTGGGCACCCTCCAAGGACACCCCCTCAAAAAAAAAAAAAACGTGCAGGCCCTCTCTGCCACAGCCCAAGCCCCCTGCCGCCTCCCGGGTCTCCCACTCTGCTCCTCTGCCGGCTCTCCAACCCAACCACCTGCCACCTGCCCGCCTCTGGGTGTCCGCCCGCACTGCCCCACCGCACTCTTCCGCCTCCCTCGGAGCCCCCTCCCCAGCGTGGCCCACCTGTCGGGCACCCATCTCCCCGCTGCACCCATCTCCCCGGGACCCCTTCTCTCCATCCCGCTGCCCCTCCCTGCACCTGCGCCCTCACCGCACCTGCCCTTGAGAATCTGGGGGAGGTAGGTGCGGTTCAGACCCCAAGAGAAGGAAGGCGGCCGCCCTCTTTCCCGCCCCTTCTGGCTTCCTGGACACTGGGACCCAAGCGAACCCCTGTCCAGGCGCTGCGGGCGCACCCGGGACAACCCCGCCCCCGCCCCGCGCCCAGGGCTCCAGGGCCCAGCGCGCCAAGGGTCGGCCTGGGCAGCCCTGGGACCTCGCGGGGGCCCGGTGTCTCGGTCTCCTCCACCCCCAAGCCCCTGTCCCTCCTCCCGAGGGGCAGGACGGAGGCCAATGCGGGCCGTCCCCCAGCAGGTCGCCGCCCCACCCCCGCGCGGCTCTGCGCCGCCTCCGCGCCTTTTCTGCTCGCGGATAATTTATGTCAGCGAGCCGAGCAGATGGCGGGTAATTTAGCAATTACCGTGCGCGAGAACGGACTCCGCGCCTCCACATGGAAGGCGAAGCGTCCCCTCGTCTGGTCTCAGCGGCTGCCTGTTGGCTCTGCGCGGCCTCCCCTCCCCCCTGCCACACCCGAGGTCCCCCTCGGCCCGGTCCCTCCCAGCACCAGGTGTGGGACACCTGCCCAGCGGCAGCTCATCCCCTCCTCTCGCCTTAAGCCTTCCTGTCCCGGGAGGTTGGGGGGCCGAGGGCCCGTCCTACCTCCTCCCCTCTCCCCACCTCTGCAGGTGTCCCGTGGGCTCTCTCCCTGAGACCTGGGTTCCAGGCCCCCGGTTTCAGCAGAGGCTTCTGGACGCGAAGGTCACCCCAAAGGCGGAGGACTCTGGGTACCTTCCTGGGCAGCAGGCAGTCATCCAGGTGGGAGGGGCCCCAAGCCCTCTGCACCTCTGCCGGTGAGTGCGTGACCCGTGGGAACCGGGCCGAGGGAGGGGGACCCACGGGCAGCAGCCGGGCTGGCCAGGTCTGCCATGCCCCCTCCTCACTGCCCTCTCCTCTCTGGGCCACCTGGGGAGAAGACTCCGAGGCTGCCCAGGGATGGGGGTACCTCCCCTCCCTCTGCCTCCAGGACACACACAGCCCCCGGGCTGGCCCCTCGCCCCTCAGCCAGAGCCCCCACATCTCTGACCTTTGCCTGTGGGACCCCAAACCCTGCGCTTCTGCCTTTCCAACAAGACCTTGAATGACCCCTGAGGTTTAAAAAGCTGGGTTCCCGGGTTTAGACACCCCACCACCACCACCACCACCACCACCACCACCACCTCCTCGTCTGGCTCTTCAGTCCTCAACTCCAGAGGAGCACTAATTAATTAACGTGTGCAACCAGCCATGGACCTGATCTCGCTGCTCACCGCAGGGACCCCCGGGACGCAGGCACATGCCAATTACACAGCCAGTAGCTCAGCTAATCACGCTCCTGGTGACACTGGGGCACACGGCGGAATCCCCAGCCTCTCTACCTCGGGGAACAGGAGACAGGAAGGGAGGAGGAGGTGAAGACTGGTCCCAGGAATGTGGAAACTTACTGAGAAATGGGCCAGCTGTAGAGGGGCTAAGGGAGGAGGGTGGGTGAAAAGGAAGAAAAGAGAATGTCACTGCTAATCAGTTTGAGCTGGGAAATTAGGAACTGCAGCAAGAGGGAGTGCTGGTTAGACTACAAGAAGGACTTCCTGGTAAGGCAGTGTGAGGGTAGAACAGCATGCGAGAAAGGGCAGCCTCTCTCCCTCAAAGAAGCAGGCAAGAGAAGGTGGCTATCGAGGTGGAGGAGGGAGAGGGAGAGGGACAGTTGTGGAACTCAGGTGCCTGATGCCATCCTGTCCCCAACTGTGGCTCAAGGGTACATAGGGGAGACGGCCCTCCCGCACACGTCCCATTGACTTTGCCATTCTCCTGTCACTCCACAGCTTCTCTAAGATTTAACATATTGACTCTCCGAGCTGCAGAAAATTGAATTTTCTTCATTACGACTGTCTCCGGACAAAAGCAGCTCATAAATTCTCCATCTTTTTCAGGCTTCCCGCCCCCTTGCCACCCACCCAGCATCTCCCCCCACCCTGGGGGAACTGACATGTTTGAACACACAATCCACATGGGTGAAAAAGCAAGGCAGGGCCGGCCGGCACGCCCCACAGACATGCCGCACTCCCGGGGCTGGGCACCACCCACCTGCAGAGATCCCCCCATGCCTGGGTCCCCAGCAGAAGCTGCACGGCTCCCCGCACCGGGGCTGGCCTGCGTGGATGGCCCTCGTGTGCCCATAGAGCAGACACGGCTGGTCCACGCCAGGGCCACTTCTCCTGCATCGACAGCACCCATAGATGTCGCTCCCGCACGGGACGGATTGCGTTTTTAAATGTCTATTTATTTTCATCAGCTTGAAAGGCCAAGCTACATAGACAGAGATCTTCCGTCCGCTGGTGCACCCCCTTTAAATGCCTGCAACTGGGCCAGGCCAAAGTCAGAAGCCTAGAGCCCCACTCCGGGTCTCCCACTGGGGTGGCAGGGGCCCAATTCCTGGGCCATTGTCCATCACCGCCTCCCAAGAGGCATTCCCAGGAGGCCGGGACGGAAGCCGAGTGGCCGGCATTCTGAACCAGCGCTCATGTAGGAAGCGTCTGATTTAGCCCGCCAGGCCACAATGCCCTCCCCCCTCCACTCCAGGGACACATTCAGCCCCAGGCCCACGGGGGGGAGGGGGGGGGGCTGCCTGGGCACCCTAACTAAAGGTCCCTCCCCGCGGGCCCAGATCCCTGCCCGCACTCACGCTGGGGGGTTGCCCACAACCACAAGACCCCGACACCCACGTACAAGTCCCACAGGCAGGGACTTGCTCCCCGGAGCCCAGGGCCTCGGCAGTGCCCCCTAGAGGCACGGACACGCCGCACCCCGCAGCCAGGGATGCTGGCCTTGGTTCTTCGCCCCACGCCGTCTGATTCTGCCACTTCGAGCCCAGGAGCAGCTTCGGGAGAGGGCACGGGCCTGCGCCAGCGCGGCAGCTGAGGCCGTAGCAGACGGGCAAGAGGCCAGGCGGAGGGATGGCCAGCACCATGTGGCTCCTCCTGCCCAGGGCCAGATCGGGGCGGGAAGCGGTGGGCCAGGTGCCCAGGCACTCCACCCTCCAAAATGCCAGGCAATCTGTGAGTGCAGAGAGACGGAAAGAGAGACTCAGACCTAGGGACAAGGATGCCCCGCTGAGACCACACTAGGCCGAGTCTCCCTCCAGCCCCTTCCACAGCCGCCCCCTGCTCCACCGCCCAGGCACAAGGGGAAGTCACCATGAACTGCCAGGGCCGAGGTCAGCCCAGCCTTACACCGTGGGATCAGGGATTGTAAGAATGTAACAACAACAACAAGATCATGCCATTGCTCTGTCTGGAGACCTGGGCAGCTCCGTGCATTTTTGTAAGCACTCATTCATGTGCAAATATTGTATAAGGGGCAGAGGGGCATCCTGGGTCTTTGCAATCCCAAACCTGTCTCTCTCGGTTCTAATTTCTATGCATGTGGGAGGGGCTTCAGGAAGGTCATGGAAAAGGTGCATGATCTTTGGCTATCATTTGTAGATGAGTTTGTTACAAAGGACAGGTGGAACATGCGTTAGAAATTCAGGGGCTGGGAGAAACAGAGGTATCACAGGTAAAGACACACACACACACACACACGGGCATGCACGGGGCCGGCGCTGTGGCACAGTGGGTTAAAGCCCCAGCCTGCACCACCGGAATCCCATATGGGCTGTTCCACTTCCGATCCAGCTCTCAGCTGTGGCCTGGGAAAGCAGTAGAGGATGGCCCAAGTCCTTGGGCCCCTGCACCTGCATGGGAGACCCGGAAGAAGCTCCTGGTTTCAGATCGGCGCAGCTCCAGCCGTTGCGGCCATCTAGGGAGTGAACCAGCAGATGGAAGACCTCTCTCTCTCTGTCTCTACCTCTCTCTGTAACTCTCTTTCAAATAAGTAACATAGTAAATCAATAAAAAAGACACGGACGTATATTTATATGCACACATACACACGCATGTATGCTCCTAGTACATGCGTTCTATACATAATACATGTGCACTGCTTCACTCCCCAAATGCCTGCAGTAGCCAGGGCTGGGCCAGGCCAATGCTGGGACGCCAGAATTCAATCCAGGTCTCCCAGGTGGGTACCAGGGACCTAACTACTCGAGCCATTGCTTCCACACACCCCCAAAGGCCTGTGTGTTGAAAGCCTGGTCCTCAAAGCTGTATGTTAGCAGTTGGTGGATTAGAGGTGGGACTCTGATCCACTTACCGTGTCTGGAAGGTAGGCCCAGTGCAAGGGCTTCAGGCCCGGGGCTGGGAGGGGTGCTCTCAGTAGGCAGTTCTTGCTAGAGGCTGGGTTGTAAAAGCCCAGTTAGGGTGTGAGAGTCTGGCACAGGGGTTATGACACTGCTTGGGATGCCCCACATCCCCCGTTAGCGTGCCGGGGTTCGAGTCCTGACTCCACCTCTGATGCCAGCTTCCCGGCGGCGCACAGCCTGGGAGGCAGCAGGTGATGGCTCGAATTCTGGGAGTCCTGACACCACGTGGAAGATCCAGATGGAGTTCTGGTCAACCTCGACTGTTCAGGCATTTGGACAGTGCACTGGTGAGTGGAAGACTCTCCGTGTCCATCTGTGAGGCACCCTCTGCATGTGCTGGCATCTCATATGGATGCTGGTTTGAGTCCCGGCTGCTCCACTTCCAATCCAACTCTCTGCTATGGCCTGGGAAAGAGGTACAAGATGGCTTAAGTCCTTGGGCCCCTGAACCTGCGTGGGAGACCTGGCAGAATCTCCTGGCTCCTGGTTTCGGATTGGCGCAGCTCCAGCCATTGCGGCCAATTGGGGAGTGAACCATCTGATGGAAGACCTCTCCCTCTCTGTGCAATCTCCTCTCTCTGTGTAATTCTGACTTTCAAATAAATAAATCTTTAAAAAAGAATTATCCAGCAATGGCTATTAGCTTTACTGCCCCGAACCTCAAAGACTTGGAACAGAGGTCTCTTTGTGATTTGTGTATGTGTGGATTGAGGGTGGGTTACAGCTCTGCTCCAGAGGTCTTCCCATCCCAGGACCCAGGCGGAAGCAGCCACCGTCTGGTGCAAGATGCCTATCCAAGTGGCAAAGAAGAAAAACGAAGTTGACACTCACACACTCAGATACAGCGTGGGTACATCTGCTCACACCCCAGCAGCCACAGCGCACAGCGTGACCAAAGCCCAAGGCCAGTGAAATGAGACACACACTCCTGTAGGATACCTCACGCCACGCAGCGCTGAGCAAGGAGAGAGGGAGTGATTTCAAACAAGGAGCCATTCTGCTACAACCGCCGCCTTCCACCTGGAATACAGGGCAAGCGTTCCTAGTTAACTCCTCGGAGTCCTCGCCACACATTCAGACAGCCACCACCAATCATCTGATTGTCCCCTCCCCCCCCAAAAAAAAATTTTGCAATGGGCGAGCTATTTTTAGGTAACTCTCTAGGCTCCTAATATTCATCCCCACCTAGGAATCTTTGCTTTCTCCCTAGAAGAAGCTTGTCCTTCCCCGACCCCATCCCGCCAAACTCCCCTACTCTATCATTCAAATATCTATGTATTTTTAAAGATTTATTTATTTATTTGAAAGTCAGAGTTACACAGAGAGAGAAGGAGAGACAGAGACAGAGGTCTTCCATCTGCTGGTTCACTCCCCAACTGGCCGCAACGGCTGGAGCTGCGCCAATCCAAAGCCAGGAGCCAGGAGCTTCTTCCGGGTCTTCCACTTGGGTGGAGGGGCCCAAGGACTTGGGCCATCTTCTACTGCATTCCCAGGCCATAGCAGACAGCTGGATTGGAGGTGGAGCAGTCAGGACTTGAACTGGCGCCCATATGGGATGCTGGCACTGCAGGCGGCAGCTTTACCCACTATGCCACAGCACCAGCCTCCAAATATCTATATTTTAAATTCATTTTTTCATATAATTTATTGAATACCTAGCATAGTCCCTGACACATTTGTTGAATGGATCTGTTTCATATTGCCTTGTGCCTTGCACTGAGCACATAAGTTCTCAGTGAACATTCGTCCCGATTAATGATGGATAGCGTTGTTCCTTAGAACAGCGGGGGTCAGTGTTTTCCAGGGTGGGATATGGCAGACGACTCCTTGTCCACTGCCTGCATCGATTCAATTACCGACCAGCTGGCTAAACCCAGGCAAGTCACCTAATTGTGTGTACCCCAAGCTCATCCCATGGAAAACGGGGATAATTATAGGGCCTACTGTATAAGGCCTTGTGTTAAATGGAAAAATTCACAGCATGATCTAAACACATAGTAAGCACTCAAAAAATAGAAGCTGTTCTTCTTAGCTTTGCGACTCAGCTGTTGGCTATTGGCCTTTATTCTGGGTGAAAGATAAAAAAGCAAAAACAGTTAAGATTTGAGTCCTTGAACTCTTAACCTATCCCAGGACCTTGAGCCGTCTCTTCCTCCAGCAGCTCCTTCCCTAACTCATAAATCTTGACTAATGACACAGACATGTCACCCTAATGTTTGTGCAGTGTGCAGCCCCCTAACTTATTAAGTGTTTGGAGATTCTGCGCCCGCTCGGTCACAGAAGCAAAACAAATCCAAACAACTTGGAAAAGGCAGAGGCTCCGTAACTTAGAGCAGTGGAGAACTGAAAATCTATCCTTAGACTGTAGGTAATCCTTTAACTCGGGGAGGTGGAGAGAGAATGCAACGTGCATTGTTATCCTAATTAATCTAAGCCACTTAAAAGGCTTGGGCAAACCTGCTGTAAGTGGCTTGTTGTGACAGGTCCCTTTGAAGGTCAATGCTGCTCCTGCCATCACCCCCAGGAAATGCACTCCCTTCCCCACCTCGGGTGTTGTTGAAAACAGCCGGTCAGTGTGCAAAGTAGTTTTATGCAAGGCTCATCCCCCAGCTAATAAGCAATGTTTATCTTTCCCTGGCTCTAACACTCTAAACTGGCTCTTGAGCCGCCCTAAGCTTTAGGCTTGGTGCCTCTGTAACGTGCGGCTGGCTAGAATACCTATCACACAGGTGGTTGTGAAAAGTGAAGTCGAGGGCGGACCTCACAGCCTCCAGCCCACTGTAAATCGTTACGCAGAAGGCGTTAGCGCTGTAAATCCTCCCCACCCCCAACAATGCACGTTACAAACCAGCAGCCACCCCTAATGCAGCTGGCTCCCTCCTAAGGGATCCTGGGCTGTGAAGTCCTTTGGTGGCCACGCCCTCCTGCTGTCAGGCAACTAGGAACTACGCCTCCCAGGACGCCACGGGGAGGCCGCGGTCGCGACCGCCCTCGGCCACGCCCCGTTGCGCGCGGCCTCTTGGGACGTGTAGTCCCAAACCCAGCAGGCTCCGCGGCGAAACCCGTGGAAGAACTACAAACCCAGAAGCCCTCGCGCTCGCCCGCTCCCTCCCCTCCTGGAGTCGGAGTGCTGTTTTTGTTGTTGGTGAAAGGTGAGGGGAACAGCTGATACGTCTGTGGGGTAAGAAACTTGGCCTAAATGGGGGGGGGGGCGATCTGACGAGGGGGGAGTCACCCCCTTTTTCAGACTGTGACAGGACAATCGGAGCGAACTGTAGAAGCGGGGGTGCAGGAGCGTTTCGGTTTTAACACTCCATACTGGAGCAGCGACCCCCACTGTTTGGGGAGTTGTTGGGTTAAGGGGGCCGTGAGCCGAGGCGGGGTCGGGGGGGGTGAGAGCCTCCTCCATGTCCTCACCTTCTTCTCGGTTCTTCTCCGTAAAGCTTCATGAGGGAGTTTGAGGGGGCTGAAGTCTTCGCCCGTCCTCTCCCGGGCACGACTTGGCCCTCGCAAGCCTCACCCGAAATCCGAAGGCCTGTGCTTGGCTGCGTGCCCCTGGGGAGGGATAACTTCCCAGTTGTGGAATGTCGAGGAGCTCCGGGCCCTGCAGAGCGGGGGGCTGCGCGCCCCCCAGCACGTGACCCTCTGAAGCTGGCCCCATGCCTACACTTGGGGTGCTCTGGGGCGTGCAGAATGCCTGCAGCTGTTGGGGCTTATCCTAGAAGTTTTGGGGGTTGCTCGGGCTTAGATCTCGGGGGACAATGTCGCACTCTCCCTCCCTTAGAAGCCCACCAGGTTGGTATTTGCAGAGAACACGACTAGTTTTATAAAAAGTAGGGATTTTTCAGAGAGCTGGAAACTCAGAGAACCACTTGAGTCCAGCGCCGTCTGTGTCTGGGAGAGAGAAGCTGTTCCTTCGGTACAGCGGTCGCCTTGCCTTTTGTTTTCTTTTAAAGTTCCTGACTTCAGCCTGGTGTGGGCTGGTGATGCTGGGGTTATGCAGCTGGTAGTGGCTCTCACTGGCTGACTGGACGCCGCAGCCCCGGCTGACACAGGAAGCAGATTGGTGGGCAGGGAGAAGAGACCCGGGAAGAGTGCCCTCTCAGAGTTCTCTGGATGGGTGTTACTGTCAGTCTTCGTGCTGTGCGGTATTTTCCAATGAACTCTCCCCAGCTACCGTGGACCATGCCTATCCTATAAGGTGTCTGTAGCAGTCCAGGTAGATGGAAGGATTCAGGCTGAGGACTGAAGCTAAGGGGAGCAGAGAGAAGATGGGGAGGGAGATGCCAGAGCCCAGGGAACGCTCAGCCCGCCCGGTTTCTAGTTCTGCCCCAGGCAGAGAATGATGTTAGGTTCTTTTTTAAACTGCCCCCCCCCCCCGCTTTGCTCAACGTTAAATGTACATCTCCCCTGCTCCTGGCCCTGTGTGACACTTCCCTGTGTCCCTGGCCCAGGGGCGGAGCCCTCCCAGCCCCCACATTCCATCTCTCCACATTCCTGCTGCATCTTTCGCTCCACCCTTGAAGCTGCCGCCTCCAGAATTCTCGACTTCCTGGAATAATGAAGTTGAAGAACAAAACCTGTCTTTCCTTTCCACCCTCCCCTTCCATTTGGCTCTTAGAAGCGAGCAGGCACTTTCTGCTTCGCTAGGATTCGGCCATCAGAGAAGGGGAGGGGACGGAGCGCTCACACTGTTGGCCGCCCCCCCAGTGACACCCCCAGCCGCAGTCCCAGCTCCAAGGACTCAGCTGCTCCTTGCAGAAACTGCGTGCGGCTCTCGGGTGTCCCAGTGCAGTCCTGGGTGCAGCTGGGTCAACAAGCTCAGGAGTAGGCAGGGAGCCTGCTTCAGACAAGAGGACCACACCTCAGTTAGTTTGAATTCAAGAGCCAGCAGGGGTGGGATGGGGAGTGCAAGGCTGGAGGGTTTGGAATGTTCACATGGTTAGGAAGGGGAAAAGGAGGGACCGAGAAGGGGCAGAGCCTTGAATCCTGAGACGTGGTCCAATGTGCGGTGAGAAGTAGACCTAAACTCCGCGAAGGCGAAGGGGCTGTGAGCCCGGGCAGGCACGTCACAGGAGGGGGTGGGGACTGACTTGGAAGGCCAGACCTATGTCCTACAGACTAAGAGTGATGCCTTTCAAAGATCTTACAACCCTCGGGCACTGGAAGTGAGGTGTGCCTTCGTCTCCAAGTAGGGTGGCAGGGCTGTGAGTGGGTGGGCAGAGAGAGGGTAAGGAGAGAGGGAGTGGGCTCTGGGAAATCACCCATTTCTTTTGTAGGAGGGCAGCATGGAGGAGTCATCTCTAAGCCGGCCACCATCCCGGGGTGGAGTCACCTTTCTGAATGTCGCCCGGACCTACATCCCCAACACCAAGGTGGAATGTCACTACACCCTTCCCCCGGGTACCATGCCCAGCGCCAGTGACTGGATTGGCATCTTCAAGGTATCCCTGGAACCTCTTGTGGCTCAGGATTGTGGGTCATGGGCTGGTTGGAATATGGGGAACATCGGGTGGGTTTCTTGGTGGAGAGGGGAGAAGGGAGAGAGATGGCGCAGACGACAGAGCCATCTGTATATGCAAAGCTCCTGTTTCCCCACCGTAGCCTGCTCCTTGCTGGCACACCAGCGTCTGGCCGCCGGCCCTGTCTCTTACCATCCTGTCCCCCTCGTGCAGTCCCTCAGCCCCTTCCTCCCTCACCATCCACCTCTCCCATCCTGGGCTCTCGCAGGTGGAGGCGGCCTGCGTCCGGGATTACCATACATTTGTGTGGTCTTCGGTGCCCGAGAGTCCGGCTGCTGGTTCTCCCATCCACGCCAGTGTCCAGTTCCAAGGTACAGGGAAGACGGCACACGGGGAGGGCGGAGCCAAAGCAGCGGAGCTGTGAACGAGGGTGGTGGATAGACTCGGAAACGCAGGCAGAGGATGAGGAAAAGTAAATACAAACAACCACCGTGAGACCGCATCCAACAGGGCTTAGTAGCCATGACACCGTGGGATTAGCGCAGAATTGGGGGCTTCACAGGACCTCTGGTCCTGCTCCTGCCTGGACAAAGAGGAAGTCCTCCGTGTAGCTGGGAGGCAGGGGAGAGAGAAGGTGGCATCAAATATTGAGAAGAGGGTGGCCATGAGAGCTGCACTGAGATCTCGACTCTGTTGTGCGAAAGCTGGTCAGCCTTAGGCAGTTACTTAGCCTCTCTGTCTGTCACCCTAGAAGGCAAAGAGGGCTGGCTGCAGGCAAAGCTGTTAGCACACCATCCGGTAGGGAGGCGGAGCCTTGGGAAGCAGAGTAGGGAAAGCGCTAACCAGAGAAGGGAGAGGGCTACCCCAAGGAACAGAAATCCTCCATGGGACGGAGAAACAAAACATGGAGCAGGAAGCCGGGGCGGTGGGTGCTGTGGTATACACCAAGGGCGGGGAGGAAGTGCCTGGGATCACACTGGGGGCCCGGGGCCGGCCTTTTCCCCACAGCCAGCTACCTGCCCAAACCGGGAGCCCAGCTCTACCAGTTCCGCTATGTGAACCGCCAGGGCCGGGTGTGCGGGCAGAGCCCCCCTTTCCAGTTCCGAGAGCCGAGGCCCATGGATGAACTGGTGACCCTGGAGGAGGCAGACGGCGGCTCTGACATCCTGCTTGTGGTCCCCAAGGCCACCGTACTGCAGGTGAGAGGAGAGGGAGCCGGAGGACAGCACGGGGGTGGTGGGGATTCCTCCATTTCCTGCTTCCTTCACGTGTAGCCTCAACAGAAGACCTCATCGGGAGTTACACCAAGGCCTACCTGCAAGAAAGTCTCCGTGTAATGTAGACGGACTGCAAGCACGCCCCCCCACCCCGACACGGGCCAGCGTAGCCCAGGGCTTCATAAGAACTGGCCTTCCTCTTACCACATCCTGCCCAGGCCCTACAGGCCGATGCAGAGGGTCCAAGGAGGCTGTGCCAGGGAACATTCTGAGAAAGGCAGGATGAGAACTGCCTCCAAGACCAGGGAGGAGGGAGAGCAGATAGGCAGGGACCCTTCCCGCTCCATCCGATGCCAGAGACACAGCCACATGTGATCCTTAGCACTCCACATGCGACTAGTCCACGCTGAGGGATGCATTATGGAGTTTGAAGACTTAGTACGTGTAAAAAAATAATGTGGAAGATCTCAGTCATTTTTTATTTTTTATTTATTTATTTTTAACAGGCAGAGTGGACAGTGAGAGAGAGAGACAGAGAGAAAGGTCTTCCTTTGCCGTTGGTTCACCCTCCAGTGGCCGCCACGGCCAGCGCGCTGAGGCCGGCGCACTGCGCCGATCCGATGGCAGGAGCCAGGTGCTTCTCCTGGTCTCCCATGGGGTGCAGGACCCAAGCACTTGAGCCATCCTCCACTGCACTCCGGGGCCACAGCAGAGAGCTGGACAGGAAGAGGGGCAACCGGGACAGAATCCGGCTCCCCAACCGGGACTAGAACCCGGTGTGCTGGCGCTGCAAGGCGGAGGATTAGTCTATTGAGCCACGGCGCCGGCTCATTTTTTATTTTTTTTAAAAGATTTATTTATTTATTTGAGAGGCAGAATTACAGACAGAGAGGGGAAGAGATGGAGAGAGAGGTCTTCCATCTGCTGGTTCACTCCCCAATGGCCACAACGACCGGAGCTGGGCCTATCTGAAGCTAGGAGCTTCCTCTGGGTCTCCCACACTGGTACAGGCACCCAAGCACTTGGATCATCCTCCACTGCTTTCCCAGGCCATAAGCAGGGAGCTGGATTAGAAATGGAAAAGCTGGGACTCAAACCGGTGCCCATATGGCGTGCCAGCACTGTGGCAGAGACTTAACGTACTACGCCACAGCACCGGCTTCAGATCTCAGTAACTTTTATATTGCTTACATGTTGAAAGGATGTACCATATTGCATAGAGTAGATTAGATAAAATATTAAAATAATTCCACATGTTTCTTACTTTTGAAGTGACTACTAGAAAGGGTAAAATTATTTATGTGGCTTGTATTCTCTTTCTATTGATCATATATAAGAAGAATTAAGGAGTGGAGACAGATATTAGCAAGGAAGACTTCCTAAAGGAAGTTCAAGGCCAGGTGAGGAGGAAGTGCACTCCCCAGCCAGGAGGGTAAGCCTGAGGAGGTTTCAGAAGGCGAGAATGAGTGGCTTTCCTGTGATTTAAACAAACTCCGCCCTCTGAAACCCCAAGTCTAAAAAAATATGTGGAGTCAACACAAGAACAGGAAAATGTTTTTATGTCGCATAAATCAGATGTGTGACCTGCTGCACTGTATTCTGTTCTCGAATTAGGTTGTGTTTTGTTTTGTTTTGTTTTTTTAGTGGACAGTGAGAGAGAGAGAGACAGAGAGAAAGGTCTTCCTTTTGCCATTGGTTCACCCTCCAATGGCCACCGCGGCCAGCACTCTGCGGCCGGCACACCGCACTGATCCAAAGCCAGGAGCCAGGTGCTTCTCCTGATCTCCCATGGGGTGCAGGGCCCAAGCACCTGGGCCATCCTCCACTGCACTCCCGGGCCACAGCAGAGAGCTGGACTGGAAGAGGGGCAACCGGGACAGAATCCAGCGCCCCGACTGGGACTAGAACCCGGTGTGCCAGCGCCACAGGCGGAGGATTAGCTTATTGAGCCGTGGCGCCGGTCTCGAATTAGTTTTTCTCACTTAAACCTCATGCCTGGGGCCAGGCATTTTTGC
Organism: Lepus europaeus; assembly: GCF_033115175.1. Taxonomy (NCBI): domain Eukaryota; kingdom Metazoa; phylum Chordata; class Mammalia; order Lagomorpha; family Leporidae; genus Lepus; species Lepus europaeus. The sequence goes on from NC_084836.1 coordinate 66,943,229, forward strand.
CCAGCAGTAAGACACTGCATCCCACAGCACAATACCTGGCTTCCACACCCAGCTCCGGCTCCAGATTCTGGCTCCCTGCTGATGCAGACGCTGGGAGGCAGTGGCGATGGCGCACATAATTGGGTTTCTGCCACCCACGTGGAAGACCTGGATTGAGTTCCTGCTCCTGGTTCCAGTCCCGGCCATTATAGGCATTCAGGGAGTGAACCAGCAGGTAGTAGGAGCTCTCTGTCCATCTCTTTCTCAGTCTCTTTGCCGCTCAGATTAATTAGTAAAGCAAAACCTACAACCAAGACTAAGGGATCACATTGGAGATGAGAACACAGATTGAGAGAAATGAAACAACGTGTTCAGAGTCACCTAGCTGAGAAAAAGTGCACTGGGATTTGAGCCCAAGTGTATCTGACTTCAAAAAAAATGGGGTGAAACTTGGGGAGCCATCTCTGTTGTCTGCGTCCGCAGAGAAAGACTTCTGCCAGACGAGGGACTCTCACAGTTGCTGGGTGAGGAAGGGCCCGGCCTGGTGTGGGGAAACAGCAGCTAACAGTGAACCGTGAGCTGGCCTGAATGGCTGCGTGGTGGCCAGGAGACATACCAGGCCTCCCCCGGCTCGCCCTCCTCGCCCGTGCTGATGTAACTTCCCAACCCTCACATGCATCCGCAGAGCCAGAGGGTGGACCCTCAGAACTGGGTGTACGCTAAGCACACCGCTTCCCACCTGCCCCCCGTAGAACCAGCTGGATGAGAGCCAGCAAGAGCGGAATGACCTGATGCAGCGGAAGCTGCACCTGGAGGGCCAGGTGACAGAGCTGAGGAGCCGCGTGCAGGAGCTCGAGACGGCCCTGGCAGCTGGCAGGCAGGAGCACGCCGAGCTCCTGGAGCAGTACAAGGTGCGAGTCGGGCCTGGGAGCGGGCGAGGCTGGCCGCGTGCCCAACGGAGAGTGAAGGAGAGATGGCGGTGGGCTTCTCGGGGGCTGCTGGCATCACAGAAATAGGCTCACTGGGCAGGGAGTAGGATGAGACCTGAGATTCCAGGAGGTCCGTCCCGATGTGTAAGGAGACAGCGCTCTGAGCGCTGGGATAAGGCGCAAGGTGGCCAGAGTCAGGTGAGGGCGTGTGCCCTTACAGTTTCTTTTTCAGGGAGGGAGTTGGGATGGAGGGCGGGAGCAGTGAAAACTTGGGTGTGCTTCTCCAGAGATGAGCGATAACCTCCCTTGTCTTCTGGGGGAACCCCTAACTCCAGGGCCTTGCGCGGTCCCACGGGGAGGTCACGGAAGAACGAGACGTCCTGAGCCGGCAGCAGGGCGACCACGTGGCACGCATCCTGGAGCTGGAAGACGACATCCAGGCCATCAGTGAGAAAGTACTGACAAAGGAGGTGGAGCTGGACAGGTGAGGGGACCCCAGGGCCTCACGCCCTCCGCATTCCAGCCTCCGGTGCAGGCAGACATGCCTCCCCTTCTCAGCCTCACTCAGGCTATTCCAGGTCCTGGGGATGTCTTTTTCGTGACTAGCTCTCCTCCATCTCTCCTAAGGCTCTCCTGTATCCCCCACCTTCAGAAATAATCACAGCCACCGCTGGTTGTGCCACAGAAGCTACATGAGAGCCGTGGGTGGAGGACTAGGAAGAAGAGAACCAGATAGGACAGTCCATGCAGGTGGGGGCGGGGGGGGGGTTCCAACTCTTACCCAAGGAAAAATAGGACTGGACTCTGTTCTCCCTATTGAGCAATGTTAGAACTGGTCACCCAGGAATGTTCTGGAATCTCTCCCTTGGGGGAAAAAGTGGTATAAATCATAGACTCTCACACTGGGAGGGCTGTAAGGCATGTAAGAGGGTGTCTAAGAGACAACCACCCTCCAGAGAAAGCCTCTGTCCACGCTGGATGGCTGTCCCTTTCATAGCTCTTGTACGAAGCCAAATGCCGCCTTCCTACCACTAGGTAGGGGCCTAGTCTAGACCTCGGAGGCCATATAGAAGAACTTTCTCTCAGAAAAATGTTATTCCTGGCTGGTGCCATGGCTAACTAGGCTAATCCTCCACCTGCAGTGCTGGCACACCTGGTTCTGGTCCCAGTCGGGGCACCAGATTCTGTTCCGGTTGCCCCTCTTCCAGTCCAGCTCTCTGCTGTGGCCCGGGAGTGCAGTGGAAGATGGCCCAAGTACTTGGCCCTGCACCTGCATGGGAGACCAGGAGAAGCACCTGGCTCCTGGCTTCGGATCGGCGCAGTGCATCAGCCATAGCAGCCATTGGGGGGTGAACCAATGGCAAAGGAAGACCTTTCTCTCTGTCTCTCTCTCTCACTGTCCACTCTGCCTGTCAAAAAAAAAAAAAGTTATTCCTATCACATAGCATAAATATTGATAACTTCTCATGCCTGTTCTTCAGATTTTCACTGAGTAAGCTTTCCTATTTTTTCATTTATCAGACACCATTTTTTTTTAAAGATTAATTTATTTATTTGAAAGAGTTAGAGAGAGATTTTTTTTTTCCCATTCACCGGTTCACTCCCCAAATGACTACAATAGTCAAGGCTGGGTGCCGGCACCGCGGCTCAATAGGCTAATCCTCCGCCTTGCAGCGCTGGCACACCGGGTTCTAGTCCCGGTCGGGGCGCTGGATTCTGTCCCGGTTGCCCCTCTTCCAGGCCAGCTCTCTGCTGTGGCCCGGGAAGGCAGTGGAGGATGGCCCAAGTGCTTGGGCCCTGCACCCCATGGGAGACCAGGATGAGCACCTGGCTCCTGGCTTTGGATCAGCGCGGTGCGACGGCTGCAGCGGTCATTGGAGGGTGAACCAATGGCAAAGGAAGACCTTTCTCTCTGTCTCTCTCTCTCTCACTGTCCACTCTGCCTGTCAAAAAAAAAAAAAAAAAAATAGTCAAGGCCGGGCCAGGCCAAAGCCAGGAGCCAGAAACTCCATCCAGGTGGCAAGGGTCCAAGCACTTGGGCCATCTTCCACTGCTTTCCCCAGGCACATTAGCAGGGAGCTGGATCAGAAGTGGAGCAGTGAGGACTTGGGACTTGAACCAGAGCTCACTTGTGATACCAGTGTCACAAGTGGCATCTTTTTTTTTTTTTAATTTTATTTATTTATTTGAGAGGTAAAGTTACAGACAGTGAGAGGGAGAGACAGAAAAGTCTTCCATCTGCAGGTTCATTTTCCAAATGGCCACAATGGCCGGAGCTGCGCTGATCTGAGGCCAGGAGCTTCTTCCAGGTCCCCTACATGGGTGAAGTGGCCCAAGAACTTGGGTCATCTTCTACTGCTTTCCCAGGCCATAGCAGAGAGCTGGGTGGGAAGAGGGGCAGCCGGGACTAGAACCGGTGCTCATATGGGATGCCGGCGCTGCAGGTAGAGGATCAACCTGCACCACAGTGCCGGCCCCAGGTGGCATCTTAACACACTGAACCACAACTCACAGCACCGGCCCCAAAATGACACAGTTATGTCTCTTTCATTCAGTATTGGGAGATTTAGTGTTTTCTTTTTTAACTCCTTAAAGCAAAGAGGGCTTCAATCAAAGGCCCAGAATAATAAGCAAAGTTAATCTTTTCCAGGGTATGTTAAGCCTTGCCTTATAGAGATTCTAGATGTTTATGTTCTAGTACATGGAGTAGAAATGCAGAGACCAGACTGAGTGCCTAGGAAAGGTTGGGCACTGTCTAGACCAGGAGTCGGTAAGCTATGACCTGTGTGCTACATCTGGCCTGTCACCTCTTTTGATACAGCCTATAGGTAACAATGATTTTTAATATGTTTCAGTTGTTAAAGAACAGATTACAAGAAGAGCCATATTTTGTGACGTGAAAAATTATAGGATTTAAATCCCAGTGTTCATAAGTAAAGTTTTATTGGATCACCACGCTTGGCCATGTACACCTATGTAAATCTCTCTCTCCCACCTCTATGGCTGCTTCTACATCACAGTGACAACACTGAGTGGTTGCCATGGAGACAAGGTGGCCTGCAAAGCCCAACACACCTACTGTCAGATCCTTCGCAGAAAAAAAGGTTGCTAACTTCTGACCTGGGCCAAAAGTGACTGCCCCTTGTCTAGACAAGACTGGTTTGAATCTTTGGTTGACTGAAAGCAACCAGGGAGCCATCAACACGAGATTCCTTAAAATGATCCCCAGAGAGAAAAGAAAAACCTTCTAGATTGTGCTGTAGAGCCGGGAATCTTGGGTTGTTCTTGGGACTGAGCACTGGCTCATCCTGGGGTGGGGGGTGGGGCATCCCAGAGCGAAGTGGAGGTTTGGGCCTGGAGGACACAGGGAGCAGAGCATAAGACAGAGACCCGAGTCCTCCCTTCCTTCTCTGATGACTGGACTGCCCTGCATGTTGTCGCCTGCCTCACAGGGTGAGAGACGCAGTGAAGGCCCTGACTCGGGAGCAGGAGAGGCTCCTCGGCCAGCTGAAGGAGGTGCAAGCCGACAAGGAGCAAAGCGAGGTAAGGGGCTGAGCTGCTGTGCCTTCTCCGTGGTCCAGCCAGTGCTCGCTGAGTCCTTCCTGTGTGCTGGGCAGCAGGGGGGATAGAAATGCAAAGACCCTGCGTGCATTCTACCGCGGAACACATACCATATACCCAGATCGGGACTCATCATCAACTCTTCGGGGAGCAGGTGTTTACCCAGCAGTTCAGGCACTTGCATCCCACATCAGAGTACTTGGGTTTGAGTCCTGGCTCCGACTCCCGACTCCAGCTTCCTGCGAATGCAGACCCTGGGAGGCAATGGTGTCGGTTCCAGGCTTTGGGGCAGGCCCAGACCCAGCCCTGGCTATCACAACCATCTGGTGAGTAAACCAGAGAATGGACGCTCGCTCTGCCTGTCTCTCTCTCTCTCTCTCTTTCTCTCCTCTCAAATAATAATTTCTTTTAATTTTTTTTTTTTTTTTACAGGCAGAGTGGACAGTGAGAGAGAGACAGAGAGAAAGGTCTTCCTTTTGCCGTTGGTTCACCCTCCAATGGCCGCCGCGGTAGGCGCGCTGTGGCCAGCGCACCGCGCTGATCCAATGGCAGGAGCCAGGTGCTTCTCCTGGTCTCCCATGCGGGTGCAGGGCCCAAGCACTTGGGCCATCCTCCACTGCACTCCCTGGCCACAGCAGAGAGCTGGCCTGGAAGAGGGGCAACCGGGACAGGATCGGTGCCCCGACTGGGACTAGAACCCGGTGTGCCGGCGCCGCAAGGCGGAGGATTAGCCTAGTGAGCCGCGGCGCCGGCCTCTTTTAAATTTTTAATTTTAATATCAACTCATTTAATTTTTTAAAAAGTTTGTTTATTTATTTATTTATTTATTTATTTATTTATTTGAAAGGCAGAATTACAGAGAGAGAAAGAGAAATCTGGTTCACTCCCCAAATGGCCACAACGGCCCAAGCTGGGCTGATCCGAAGCCAGGAGCCAGAAGCTTCTTCCAGGTCTCCCACAGGGGTACAGGGGCCCAAGGACTTGGGCCATCTTCTGCTGCTTTCCCGGGCCATAGCAGAGAGCTGGATCGGAAGTGGAGCAGCCAGGACTCTAATAGCCACCCGTATGGAATGCCAGCACTGCGGATTGCAGCTTAACCTACTATGCCCCCGTGCCAGCCCCCATGCATAGGTTTTTAATAATATACTCTTTCCATGAACTTTTTGAAGAACTCCCATATGCCTGGCCCCACTTCGAATTCCAGTTTCCTGGGAATGTACCCTGGGAGGCCCAGTGATAACTCAAGTATTTAGGTCTGTTCCACTCACGTGGGAGACCTGCCTCCTGGCTTTAGCCTGACCCAGCCCCTGCTGGGGAATGAACCACTGTGTGTGTGTGCATGTGTGTGTGCAGGCAAGCCGGTGTGTTCCTCTCCCTCCCTCTCTCTATCTCTCTCTGTACACACACACACACACACATCTTTCAAACAAATAAAAACAGAGGAACAGGGGCTGATGTTGTAGTGCAGCAGCTTAAGGTTTCACTTGCAGCACCAGCATTTCATATCAGAGTGCTGCTTGAGTTCTGGCTGCTCGGCTTCCAATCCAGCTTCCTGCCGCTGGTCCTGGGAAGGCAGTGGTTGACAGCTCAGGTACCTGGGCCCCTGCCACCCCTGTGGGAGACCTGAATGGAGTTCTGAGTTTCTGGCTTCAGCTTGGACCAGCCCCAGCCATTGTAGCCATTTGGGGAGTGAAACGTGGTTGCAAAATCAATCTCTTTCCCTCTCTCCCCCCATTTCCCCCTCCCCTATCACTTTGCCTTTCAAATAAATAAATAAAATAAAACTTAAAAAAAAAGGGGGAACAAAAACATGAAATGATACCAATAAAAATACCTTTTTAAAAGAATGTGGCTATAGGGGGCTGGCACTGTGGCGTAATGGGCAAAGCTACTACCCTCAGTGCCAGCATCCCACATGAGCGCCTATTAGAGTCCTGGCTGCTCCACTTCTAATCCAGCTCCCTGTTAATGTGTCTGGGAAAGCAGCAGAAGATGGCTCAAGTTGTTGGGCCTCTCCACCCATATGGGAGACCAGGAAGAAGCTCCTGGCTTCAGCTTGTCCCAGCCCCAGCCGTTGTAGTCATTTGGGGAGTAAACCCAAATAAATTTAAAAAATAAGGTGGGTATAAACTAGCCTAGAACTTTTATTTTTAAGATTTGCTTATTTATTTGAAAGGTTAGAGAGTGGGAGAAAGGGTGAGAGATCTTCCATCCTCTGGTTCACTTCCCAAATGGCTGCAACAGCCAGGGCTGGGCTGGGACAAAGGCAAGAGCCAGGAGCTTTTTCTGGGTCTCCCAAATGGGTAGCAGGGGACCAAGGACTTGGGCCATCTTCTGCTGCTTTTCCAGGCCATTAGCAGTGAGCTGGATCAGAAGTGGAGCAGCCAGGACTTGAACCAGTGCCCACACTGGATGCAGGTGGTGGCTTTACCTGCTGTGCCATAATGCTGGCCCCTAACCTACAACTTTTTTTTTTTTTTTTTTTTTTGACAGGCAGAGTTAGACAGTGAGAGAGAGAGACAGAGAGAAAGGTCTTCCTTCCATTGGTTCACCCCCCAAATGGCTGCTATGGCCGGCGCACTGCACCAATCCGAAGCCAGGAGCCAGGTGCTTCCTCCTGGTCTCCCATGCAGGTGCAGGGCCCAAGCACTTGGGCCATCTTCCACTGCCTTCCTGGGCCACAGCAGAGAGCTGGACTGGAAAAGGAGCAACCGGGACAGAATCCGGCACCCCAACCAGGACTAGAACCCGGTGTGCCAGCGCTGCAGGCTGAGGATTAGCCTAGTGAGCCGTGGCACCGGCCAACCTAGAACTTTTAAACCTTTTTAGCAAAAGTCTTTCCTGCCCACTATTGAAGTTTTACATCTTTTGTGGAACCTCACTGAATACACAAAAACAATATTTTACTACTGTAAACTAATTTTATTTTTAATTTTTATCTAATTTATTTGAAGGGCAGAAAGAGATCTCCCATCCACTGACTCACCAAGTGCCCTCAGCAGCCAGGGCTGGGCCAGGCCTGAGCCAGGAGCTGGACACTCCCTCTGGGTCTCCCATGTGGGTGGCAGGGACCCAGGGACTGGAGCCGTCACCTGCTGTCTCCCAGGGTGCACATTCACAGGAAGCTAGAACTGGAAGCCAAGCCAGGACTCAAACCCAGGCCCTCTGACACAGGATCGGGTTTCCTAAGCAGCACTTTAACACCTGCCCCTACAGGTTATTTATTTTTTTTAAATAATTGCAGTTCACATCAGAAATGCACACGAACCCTAAATTGCTTCCTGAGGACTGGGGGCTTCTGCGGAAGATGATTTGAAAATGTTTTTCTTGGCAGTGACGATCAGGTAGTATTTGACTAGACAGAGATGAGAGGGAGGCCATTATGGGAAATGGAGGAAAACGTGAGTGCTTAGGAAGCCAGAACCTCAGAGCCGTTGAACTTGGCGGTGAAGGGTTTGCGATAAGGCCTGGGTCAGATGGCGGAGGTCTTGAGTTTATGCACTCTGTGAACAATGAGAAGCGTCGATGATGGTTTTCAAGGAGGGGCGACACGTACTTAAAGAAGATTCATCTCACAGCCCTGTGGAAAGTTACACGGTTATTCAGTAGTGGAAGAAATAACATGGGCATGGCGACAATGGAGGAAAAAAAATGGTGGCAGCCAAGATGGAGGATGGAGATGTGAAAGGCTCTCCGGGGACCACTGAGAACAGAGGCGAGCCTGGTACCAAGGCAGCCGGCCTGCGTGATGCGGGAAGTAGCTAGTCCGCTGCACCGAAATGAGAGCGGAAGTGGCTGGAAGGGGGCAGGAGGCAGCACACACGGCGTCGGGGAGCCTGTAGGACACCCAGGCTGTCGTTGTCATTTAAGAGGAAGAATGGCGAAGCAGAAACAACACAGGGGATGCCTTCATCCGAGACCCCAGGCTGTGATGCTGGAAGCAGATCAAGTGTCCCTTATCCAACACGTGTGGACCGGAAGCATCTCGAATTCCCAGTTGCTTTTTCCTTTTGATTTTGGCATATTTGCATGTACTCGAGATATCGTAGAGGTGGAACCCAAGGCTAAACACGAGATCCATTTAGGCTTCTCATACACCTTACGTCCACAGCCTGCAGATAATTTTATATGATATTCTAGGATGCCTGCATTTTGACCGTAACCTGTCACATGAGGTGAGGCGTGGGATTTCCCACTCGTGGTGACCTGTTGGTGGCTCGAACAGTTTGAGATTCTGGAGCGTTCTGAATTTCAGATTTCCAGGTTAGGAACACTCAGCCTGCACTGCATGGCTTTTGGGGAGCTGGAGATGAGCTGTCCAGGACTGAGTCCCTCTGACGTGAGGACCCAAGACAGGCTGTAGGGCACGAGCTTTGTGTTAAACCGGGCAAGAGAAACCCCGGCTTCTCTCATCATCATTCCCCCTCCCTGACCACCCCAACACAAATGCCCCTGTCCTTACCCACCTCCTGCTCCCATCAGGCTGAGCTCCAGATGGCACAACAGGAGGCCCGGCGCTTAAACCTGGAGCTGCAGGAGGCCAAGGGCCGGCAGGAGGAGCAGGGCGCCCAGGCCCAGCGCCTGAAGGACAAGGTGGCCCAGATGAAGGGCGCCCTCAGCCAGACCCAGCAGCGGGTGGTAAGTGAAGGCCCCTGGGCAACAGGAAGCAGTGACTGTTCTCTGGGACAACAGCACAGGCCCAGGTCCTGGTGCCAGGTGGGCGGAGGGAGCCGGGGGCCTCCCTGGTTTGCAGGTGATTCTGGGAGCTCTGATCTCTGTCTCCTTTTCTCCCCTGGAGGCTGAGCTGGAGCCTCTGAAGGAGCAGCTTCGAGGGGTCCAGGAGCTGGCCGCGTCCAGCCAGCAGAAGGCCGCGCTCCTTGGGGAGGAGCTGGCCAGCGCAGCGGGAGCCAGGGACCGCACCATAGCCGAGCTGCACCGCAGCCGCCTGGAAGTGGCCGAAGTCAGCGGCAGGCTGGCAGAGCTCAGCCTGCACGTGAAGGAGGAAAGATGCCAGTGGAGCAAGGAGCGGGCCGGGCTGCTGCAGAGCATGGAGGTAGACATCCCCACGGCCACCGCCTCACTTCCGTGGGGCCTGCTGCACGTACTCAGGCTCCCTGGGAGGAGAGGGAAGGGGTTGAGAGCCTCAGAGGACTTTGGGGTAGAGAGGGACTTCAAGGTAGGGTTATGTATTTGAAAGGCAAAATGACACAGAGAGGGAGAGACACAGAGGGGAGATCTTCCATCTGTTGACTCACTTCCCAATTGGCCACAATAGCTATGTCTGGCCCAGGCTGAGGCCAGGATCCAGAAACCAACCCTATCCTGATCTCCCATGTGGGTGGCAGGGACCCAGGTATTTGAACCATCTGACCTTGCTTTCCCAAGCATGTTAGCAGGGAGCTGGATTGGAAGTGGAGCAGCTGGGACCCAAACCAGAACTTCAATACAAAAGGCCAGGGTTGGTGGTAGAAGCAGAGGCTGAACCCACTGCGCCACAATGCTAGCCCCTGGAGAGGGGCTTTGAGGAAAGGCATGCCCCCTCCCTAACCAGGGCATCCCAGTGCTGTTTGCCATAGCACCAGCCTTGGGTCCCATCCTGGGCAGAAAAACGTTTACCGTCCCAGGCACCAGGCCGTACCACGCCACCCACACAGCAGTTCGCTCTCGGGCCCGGGGGTCTAGCAAGTGAGGAAGGCAAAAAGGAAGTTCCTGCAAATGCAGTTCAGTGAAATACAGCGGGGGACGCGGCGAGGGGTGGCGTGCTTGCCAGTGGCATCCGTCTGTCCCACCCCCGGCCTCCCATTCTTTTGTGCCACCCCCCAGGCAGAGAAGGACAAGATCCTGAAGCTGAGCGCAGAGGTCCTACGACTGGAGAAGGCGGTTCAGGACGAGAGGGCCCAGAGTCAAGTGTTCAAGACGGAACTGGCCCGGGAGACAGATTCCAGCCTGGTGAGGCAGCAGCCCGCAGTCCCGTGCTGGGTCCCCTGGGGCGGCGCTCCTCCTCTCTCTCTCTCTCTCTTTCTCTCTCTCTTTCTCTCTCTCTCTCTCTCTCTCCCTCTCCCTCTCCCTCTCCCTCCCTCTCACCCTCTCCCTCCCTCCCTCCCTCTCTCTCTCTCTCTCTCTCTCTCTCTCTCTCTCTGGCATGGGCTCAGAAGTGCTAAGTGCCCACCCCAGTGTGGGGAAGCGTCTCAGTCTCACTCGCACGCCTCCCAGCCCTCCCTGCTGTGTCCCTTCCTACTCTCAGGACACACATCTGGGCCTGGTCAGGGCGACTTAGGGAAATCATGTCCCCTTGGCACAGCCAGGGCCTGTGCAGCCAGCCTAGAGGTCGTCACCAGGGTCCACACTAGGACTCGGGAGGCCCGAGGGAGGAAGAGAGTCGGGGCTTCCCTGTGTGTGCTGCAGCAGGAGGGGAGCGGAGGCCTGGGCCGACCTGGTTCCAGGTGGTTGGTTGGGGCTCCTGAGTTCTCGGAATAACATTCTAGGCTCCGGGTTCCATGTGGCTTCTCCCGCAGGTGCAGCTGTCAGAGAGCAAGCGGGAGCTGACCGAGCTGCGGTCAGCCCTGCGCGTGCTGCAGAAGGAGAAGGAGCAGCTACAGGAGGAGAAGCAGGTGAGAACCCAGGGCTCAGGCCGCGGGCGCCAGAGCTGAGGACTGGAGGGCAGGAGGCCGGGCCGCTTCTTGTCGCCTCTCAGCTTAGCAACAGGCTCTCTCCGAGGGTCCAGGGGCTGGCGGGGTGCTGTCTGCTTGTAGCAACTGACCCGGCAGGACAGGGGAGGACCTGGCAGAAGGGAGAGCCCCTGGGGAAGCGGCCTGTCCTTAAGTGGGCCCACCTTTGGGGGAGGCATCCAGTCCCGCAGAGCCAGAGTCCGTCTCATCTCGGATGCAAGGAAAGGCTCTTGGGGGCCCAGCCTGCAGCCCCTGTCCCTCCGCCCTGCCATTCCAGGAGCTGCTCGAGTACATGAGAAAGCTGGAAGCCCGCCTGGAGAAGGTGGCTGACGAGAAGTGGAATGAGGACGCTGCCACGGAGGACGAGGAGGCCACGGCAGGGCCGAGTCCGTACACCCCAGTCTCACGACCCCTCTGCCCAGTCCTCCCCGTCAGGGCCGCACGGGAGCCGCCCAGGCAGCTGTGCCTGCCCCAGGCCCTGGCGCCTGTAGAGCGTAACTGTCGCCCCTCATCCAGGGCAGACAGAGCCGTCGGCCCTCTAACCGTGCGTGCTTCTCTCTTCACCCACCTGCTTCCTCTCCCCCAGGCTGCCCGACCGCCCTGACAGACTCTGAAGATGAGTCCCCAGAAGACATGAGGCTCCCACCCTATGGCCTGTGCGAGCATGGAGACCCGAGCCCTTCTCCTGCCGGGCCCCGAGAAGCTTCTCCCCTGGTCGTCATCAGCCAGCCGGCTCCCATCGCTCCGCACCTCTCGGGCCCGGCTGAGGACAGCAGCTCGGACTCGGTGAGCTGGGAGGGGCTGGGGCCGAACCTGAGCGTCCCAGCCTCCAGAGCAGGAAGCCTTAGCCGTGCAGGGCTCTCGTGACTTCCGGGAGAGGAGGCAGGCGCAGCCCGTCCCCGTGACCGCTGATGGACGCAGCCCCCAGACCCCACCCAGCCCCGCAGCCTCACTGCTCACAGCGCCTGTGCCCTTCTCTCCTTAGCCACCTGTTCCCGTAGCCCCTCTGGGCACGGCCCAGCCTTGGCAGCTCTTGCCTCAGCGGTCCCAGGGTGCTGCTCCCCCGCCTCGGGACGCCCCCGAGACCCTACCCTGATTGTTTCTTTGGCGCCCAGGAGGCTGAAGACGAGAAGTCAGTCCTGATGGCAGCTGTGCAGAGCGGGGGTGAGGAGGCCAACCTGCTGCTCCCTGAGCTGGGCAGTGCCTTCTATGACATGGCCAGGTGAGTGCACCTGGGGAGAAGGGGCGTCCCCGCCTGCAGTCGCCTCCTTGGCCTCAGCCAAGAAAAGGGGCTACAGGAGCCGTGGCCCCAGCAGCCGACTCGCCTCTCCAGTCCCGGGGCCTCAGCTCAGGCTCCCCCTCTGGTCGGCGCCCTCAGAGGCCCTGCCTTGAACTGGCTGTTCTAGCACCATCTCCCAAGGCGCCCAGGTTGCCCTGCAGCCCCCTCCCCAGCCACCAGGGAGGAGCCGAGGCTCCTCAGGGGGAAGAAGGGAGGTGACCAAGGCCCCAGAGGACGGGAGCAGAGAGAAGACTGGGGTCCCGCGTCCTTGCTGGCTTCCCTGAGGGACCCTGGGGGCGGGGAGTCTGCAAGGGCGGGCAACTCGGGCTTTAGACTCTGCCCTCCTGTTTCTGCCATGGGTAGAGGGGCCAGGGTGTGAGGAAGAGAGCTGGCACCGCACAGCCCCCAGCTCTGGCTGCACGGGAGCTGGGCTGCGGCCCAGAGGGGGGCTGCTGCCACGCTCCTCGGCTGCAGCGGGAAGATGAAAGACGATGTCAGACTCATTTTCGGCCTCATTAGGCAGCAGACAGAGATGGAGGGAGGAGAGAGGCTGGGGGCTGGGCCTGCACTGCAGAGACCAGCCCAGAGCGGAGCAGAGCTGTCGGGTGCCTGGAAACCAAGGCTTCCTTCCGGGATGGTGCCTAGAGGGACGCGGGCAGAGAAAAGGGGCCCTGATGCCGCGTTTGGGACAGGGTGAGGGGACCCACGGCTCAAGAAGGCAGCGGGGCACCCAGCCCTCTCCTTTCCCCCCTCCGTCTCTCTCCAGTGGCTTTGCAGTGGGGGCCCTGGCCGAGGCCAGCGCCGGGGACCCTGCCACACCACCGTGGAGGGAGTGCCCCATCTGCAAGGAGCGCTTCCCTGCCGAGAGCGACAAGGACGCCCTGGAGGACCACATGGACGGACACTTCTTCTTCAGCACCCAGGACCCCTTCACCTTTGAGTGACCCCAGCACCTCCCCTGGTACACGGACGCGTGCATGCACACACACACACACACACACCCCTACACTCAGGTCTCACGCCCCTTCCCCGACACCCTGGGCTCCCTGATATTCTGTTTCCTAAGAACTGCTCCTGTGGGCCCTGCTTTCGTTCGAGTTTCCTAAGTTCATCCTCCCCTCCTGGGCTCCTGCATCCCCGGCAGCAGCTGAGCTCACCCCGGAAGTGGTGTTGGCAGAACCAGGATGGAGGAGGCCTTCCCTGGGGGGAACCACATGGTTCCCTCCTAGCCCTGGCTGCCTGATTCTCACACGGCCGCCGAGCTCACACACTCACACTCACACTCGCACTCCCTTCTTTGATGCCCCAAAGCCAATTCCAGGGGCACCCCTCCCCCTCTTATTTGGAATTTGTTTGTTCACCTGAGTTTTCTTGGGCCTGCAGAGAGGCAGTGGCGTGGGCATCCTGGCCGCCCCAGGCCTGCTTCAGTTCTCAGCTGCATCTCCTCTTCCTGTTGCCCCCTTGCCTTCCACGCCCTGCCCAGCCTTTCCCAGCCTTTCCGCCAGCCTTAGAGATCCAGTTTGGAGGTTTCTTTTGTATCTTTAAGGATTCCTGTACCCTGACTCCTGCCCCCCCCCACCCCCGTAGTCTCACGTGGAAAGAAATAATGTATTTGTGCCTTCTGTGAGGGATGGGGGAGCAAGTGGCCCCAGGGCTCCCCACTTCCCAGCCCTCCTCCTTCTCCACGTCCCCCACAGCAATAAGAGCTTCCCACACCCATATTCCTCCCCCGATGTGTAGTTTGAACAAATATATTTATATGATATATAGCGCCCGTGTCATCAATGTGTTCCTGTCGCGAAGTGGCTCGGCCTCTGGCTCCCGCACCCTGGTGAGGGAGGGGTGGGGGCTGGGCCGTTGTCCCCTCACACCGCCTGGCATGCTGGCCACCGTGGGAAGAGCAAGAGCTTGGTCACAGGTGGGAGGCCTGGCTCCCGGAACCCCTGCAGTGAGGAGGTAGAACGTGTGGCTCTGCAGTGGCTGCACCCAGGGGTGGGTGTGTGCTATGCAGGGGGGCAGGGCTTCCACAGTTACCCTCCAGAGCAGCTGTCACTGTACCTTGGGCCAAAGGACAGGCATTGTTCCTGCCAAGAGTGTGCTCCTTTGGGGGTCGGTGAAGAATGCCCTGAGCCCCACAGCTGAGGAGGTCTTTCTAGAACGCCCGGCCCCAGCTCCCCTCCCCCTCGGCCGCCTCGCCTCCTCACACAGGCGGACGCACACGCTGCAGTCACACAAGCACATCCATCCACTCCAAGCAGCTTCGCAGGCTAGACAGACACAGCCACAGCATCGTAAAGCATTTATTAAGGAGCCGCGTGCTCACCCAGACGCTCGGCAGGCTGTGCCCGAGCCCGTGCCTGCAGCCCGCAGCCCCCACCCCGCTCTCCATCCCGGGAGCCCCTTGATCAGCCGCCCCTGCATTCCCGCCAGGGCCCCTGGGTGGGCCACCCCCTGCATTGCCTCTCCCCATCCACCTGAACCCCTCCTGTGCACCCTTGCGACAGCCCCACCTGGGTGAAGTCTCACATCCTTCCTCCTTCCTTTCTGTCTCCTAGCAACCCCTGCTCATTCCCTGAATCCCTTCCAAGGAAATTAGAGATAATGGATCTCTCCTCTCTCCATCTCAACCTCTCTCTATTGATCCTCCTTTAATGAAAGTTAATTATAACAATGATTTAATTAATAGAATCCCTCTCTTCCTTTATTGCTTCCCGTATTAAGACTATTAATAAATACGAGCTGGGCTGACAGAGGCATCCATCACTCGCCTGGGATCACCCCCTCCCTCATCTTGCCCTCCCCCTCTCCCCCTCCCTCTCTTGGCCTATAAACTTGCCGGGGTAGTGGGGGTTAATCAGAGAGGAATTATGAGCCAACATCCCCAGCAGGAGGTGCGTTTAATGAAATCACTTGTGATTTATGTCACGGGAGGGAGAGTGGTGCAGAGGCTAGAATCTGGGGCCCACACATCCAGGCTTCCAGAAGGGTGCCCCCCACCTAATGCAAAAGAGGAGGACAGGAGACAGAAACGGGGATCCCGGTCCTCTGCTCCCACCCCGCAGTCCCTGCCCAGCCACGTGCCCACAGGAGCCACGCACTGGCTGCCCAAGGCCATTGACACGCAGGCGCTCACGCCCAAAGCAGAGACTGGGGGTATTTAGAGCTGTCAGCCGCTCCCCTCTCTGTCCCTTGGCTGTCTCTTGGGGGTGCAGCCTGCACTTTCAGAACCGGAGTCCTGCAGCGGTTTGGGGCTGTTTCTTGGCCTTTCTCATGCTTTGCCTACCCCAGTTTCCCAGGCACGCCCCCACATTGAGGGAACTCAGGAAGCAAGACAGCTGGGCTTGGCTCTGACCCCAGCCCCGGCCCCAGCCTCCTCACCACGGCACTCGGTGCTCAGCCTTAATGCTTCCTTCCAGAGCGGCTCATCCCTGCTTCCCACAGCCGCGCAAGGGCTGTGGCCCTGCAAGGACTTGAGGCCCCCGTGTGAAATGGAAAGTCAGAGCAAGTAGCAACACAGGGATGCGTGTACTGCGTCTGCACGCCTCTGAGCACACGCCTTCCTCTCAGCTCAGAGGACACCGCTTCCATGAAGGCTTCCCTGACTGCCCTCAGTTATGCTCTGAGACACCACCCGTGACACTTGGTAAGAACGTGCCACGTCACGTGGACATGTGCTTCTGCTCTCCAGTCTGTAGCAGCCCGAGCACAGAGCCTCTTTGTGTTGCGAACACCCAATGCAGACACTGGCATGTACGTTCAGTCCTCCCAAAATAATCTCACATTCTTTTAATGAAATAACTTCATATATACAAGATACATATGTAAAGAATAATACAGTGAGGGGCCGGCGCTGTGGCGTAGCAGGTAAAGCCACTGCCTGCAGCC
Source organism: Lepus europaeus (assembly GCF_033115175.1). Taxonomy (NCBI): domain Eukaryota; kingdom Metazoa; phylum Chordata; class Mammalia; order Lagomorpha; family Leporidae; genus Lepus; species Lepus europaeus. The sequence goes on from NC_084836.1 coordinate 66,959,530, forward strand.
CCGGAATCCCATATGGGTGCCAGTTCGTGTCCCTGCTGCTCCTCTTCCAATCCAGCTCTCTGCTAACGGCCTGAGAAGGCAGCAGAGGATGGCCCAAGCGCTTGGGCCCCTGCACCCATGTGGGAGACTCCTGGCTCCTAGCTTTGGCCTGGCCCGGCCCCAGCCATTGCAGCCATCTCAGGAGGGAACCAGCAGATGGAAAACCTTTCTCTCTGTCTTACCTTCTCTCTGTCTTTAACGCTGCCTCTCTCAAATAAACAAATAAAATCTTACAAAAAAATTATATGGTGGACATCAGTGGACTCACTTACTGGCTTTAGGTAATCAAACATGCCCAGTATCTCTGAAGGATTACATGTGGCTTGAGAGAGCAAAATGTGGGGTCAGCTGGGCTAGAGAGGAACCTGTTCAATCAGAAGCATTATGGAGTGCGCCCTAGGGGCCAGAGCAGGGTTGGGGGGACACACAGAGGGTGTAGTCCACAGCCCTGCGCTCCGATTGGCCTCACAGTTGGGATGCCCACACCCCATACTGGAGTGGCTGGGTTCAAGTCCCGGTTCGGGCTCCCAACTCCGGCTTCCTGATGATGCAGATGCTGGAAGACAGCAGTGATGGCCCAAGTGACTGGGTACCTGCCACCCACGTGGGGAGGCCGGGGTTGAGTTCCCGGCTCTTGGCTCCAGCCCCGGCACGGTGCCATTATTGCAGGTACTTGGGGAGTGGAGCCGCAAGTAGAGAGTGCTCCCTCTACCTGTCTTCCCTTTCTCTGCCTCTCAAGTGAAGGGGTACATTTTGAAAACAAACTCACAGTTTGCCAAACACAGGGAAAGAAGACAGGTGCTATGGAGGGGGTCCTAGCGAGGCTTAGCCTCCATCTGCAGCACCAACATCCCATATGGGTGCTGGCTCGAGTCCCGGCTCCTCCACTTCCAATCCAGCTCCCTGCTAATGTGCCTGGGGAAGCAGTAGAAGTCTTTGGGCCCTTGCCACCCATGTGGGAGACCTGGAAGAAGCTCCTGGTTCCTGGCTTTGGCTTGGCCCAGCCCTGGCCATTGTGGCATTTGGGGAGTGAATCGGTAAATGGAAGATCTCTCTCTCTCTCTCCCTCTCTGTCTCTCTGTAACTCTGCCTTTCACATAAATCTTTAAAAAAAAAAAAATACAAAGACCTCACTCCCTCCAAAGTCTAAATACTCAAGTCGGGTGTGAGGATCGCACACAATGTGGAAAGTGGGAGAGGGGATGTCGGCTTCTGGCATTACTCCCACATGCATTCAACAAACACTGAGGGGCTGGTGCCTCGGCGCAGTAGGTTAATCCTCGGCCTGCAGCGCCCGCATCCCATATGGTCACCGGTTTGAGTCCCAGCTGCTCCTCTTCCAATCCAGCTCTCTGCTACGGTCTGGGAAAGCAGTGGAAAATGGTCCGGGCGCTTGGGCCTTTGCACCTGTGTGGGAGACCCAGAGGAGGCGCCTGGCTTTTCAACCCAGCTCTGGCCATTACAGCCATTTGGGGAGTGAACTAGCGGATGGAAAACATTTCTCTCTGTCTCTCTCTGTCTGTAACTATACCTCTCAAATAAATAAATAAATAAAAACAAATACTGAGTGCCCACTGGGTGCCAGTGCTGCTCTGGGCATTGAGGACGTGAACAATGCAGACGGGGTGCCTGCCTTCATGGACCTTTCAGTCTAGCGCCAGACCATGAAAGTCCTGGGGAACCAGTAGGGAATCTATTGGACAAACCCAGGGGAAAAAAACAGTGCACAGCAAGCTTGGGCAGGGCAAGAGGAGAAGAGACAGAACTCCTGAGACCTGGTGATGAGGAGCTATGAGAAGTGAGTGAAGCTGATCCCAGGTGTCTGGTTTCAATGACCAGATAACACACGATGCCAGCCACTAAATAAGTAACACAAATGGAGCGATGCATTTGAGAGCAAAGGTGGTTAGGGCAATCTCCGCCTGCAGGATTCCCGACGTCTGTGAGATCTTCTGCGGGAAGCAGGTGGTTGGGTAGATCATCGAGTGCACAGCCCAAGAGAATGCAGAGCTGGAGATAGAGTTCAAGTCCCTGCAAGAGAGCGCAGAAAGCTCACCCAGGTCTCCCACACGCAGAGAAGAGGGTGAGGGGGCGCGGGCAGAAGCCAAGAACACATCAACACGGCAGAGAGAACTGTGAAGGTTGGGTCAGAGAGGTGAGCGGCAGCTCGGGAGAGATGGGGGTGGGAGGAGGGCCAGCAGCAGCAGGTGCAGCAGGGGCCAGGGAAGTGACTCCTGGAAGTCACCGATCAGCAGCCATGGGGTCGCTGTGGCTCGAGGGGACCGTTGGAGGTGGAAGTCACAGCACAGCTGCACACAATAGACCCAACTCTTCTGCTCTGTGAGAATTAGGACTACGTCTTGAGACTCATATAAAAATGTCAGCTTCTTGGCCTGCTGGTGGGTACAGCCATTAAAACGCTGCCTGGGACACCTGTATTCCATGTCAGAGTGCCTGGACTCAATTCCCAGCTCCCCTCCCCTTATGATTCCAGCTTCTGGTTCCTGTGTGAACCATGGGAGGCATCAGGTGATGGCTCCAGTCTCTAGGTCCCTACCACCCATGCGGGAGACTTGGATTGAATGCCAGGCTCTAGGCTCCTGGCTTTGGTCTGGTCCAGACCTGGCTGCTTTGGGAGTTTAAAGAGTGAACCAGTGGATGGAAGATTCCCTCTCTCTCTTTCTCTCTCTCTCTCTCTGCCCCATGCCCAAGCTTTAAATAAAATGAAAATAATTTTAAAAAACGTTTTTAAAGAGGGGTCCTGAACCAAGGTATAAGAAAAATCAAAAGTAGGAAAGGGACAGTAGGGTCTCCTACATCAGAGATCCTGCTGCCCAGGGCTGGCCAGGGAAGAGGCACACTCCAGAGTGACGGACAGCCCGCCTGTGCTGTCCACAGGGGCAGCAGCCACCCACAACAGCCATGCTCCCCAACACCCAGAATGCAGCCCGTCCACACTGAGAGGCTGTAACTGCAAACTCGGTAGCAGATTTCTAAGACTTAGTCCCCAAAACAACTTATGTAATACCACAATGATTTTATAGCTATTAGGATCGGCATGGTGACCTAGGGGGTGAAGCCACTGCCTGCGACACTGACATCCGATATGGATACCCATTCGAATCCCGGCTGTTCCACTTCTCATCCAGCTCCCTGCTAATGCACCTGGGAAAGCAGTGGAAGATGGCCCAAGTGCTTGGGCCCCTGCACCCACATGGGAGACCTGGATGCAGCTCCTGGCTCCTGCCTTCAGTCTGGCCCCAGCCCCAGCTGTTGCAACTATATGGGGAGTGAACCATTGGATGGATGGAAGACCTCTCTCTCTCTCTCTCTAACTCTGAATTTCAAAATAAATAAGTAAAACTTTTTTTAAAAAGTTTACATTGAATGCAGGTTGAAATGATAGTACATTGGATCTATTTTTGGCTAGAGTAAATTATGAGGCAGCTTCAAAAAATTCGTGGAAAATGGAATTAAAAGGTAAATTTATTTTGATGCCAAAAAAATTTTAAATCCATGGATAGTCTTTCCATAGTAAAAGTCTTCCATTAGCTTTTTTGTATATTGCTTATATGCTATTAAAATTAATTTTACCTGGTTCTTTTTCAAAGATAGCTACTAGGAAATCATATATGATACGCATGATTCATATTAAAGTTCTGTTGCACAGCTCTGGCTAAGCTCTGCCCCAGAAAGGAGCTCCTGGATGTGTTTAGGCTCCTCCATGTCCTTAGATCACTCCAAACTCCCAGCATCCCCCACCCCCTACCCCGGGCAGGAAGACAAATGCTTATAGCTCCCAGAACTGGGCTCTGTTCTGGTCTGTTTTTTATTTTATTTTATTTATTATTTGAAAGACAGAGTTACAGAGAGAGAGAGAGAGAGGTCTTCCATCCACTGGTTCACTCCCCAGATGGTCGCTATGGCCAGAGCTGCGCCGATCCAAAACCAGGAGCCAGGAGCTTCTTCCAGGTCTCTCATGCAGGTGCAGAGGCCCAAGGACTTGGGCCATCTTTTACTGCTTTCCCAGGCCATAGCAGAGAGCTGGATCAGAAGTGGAGCAGCAGGGACTCAAACCGGCGCCCATATGGGATGCCAATGCTTCAGGCCAGGGCTTTAACCCGCTGAACCACAGCGCCAGTCCCTGGTTTGTTCTTTTTAATGTTTGTTTATTTTCCTTATTTGAAAGGCAGGCTTTGGGCCTGGCCTTCTGCACATGTGATCACGGTAAGTTTTCCCGGTGGGCGCTATCCCCATTTGGCAGATGAGGGCTCAGAGGGAGCACGTGATTTGTAGGAGGGGCGATAACCAGGGCCTCAGGGCTCTAAAGCCTGGGTGATGCCTAGGACGCAGTGCTTGTCTTGATGTTGGCGATTTCCAGTTTCAGAAAAGAGGAAAAGCAAAGAGGAAGCTGAGAAATGGAGGAGGACACGGCTTCAGAATCCAGGGCCGCGGGGCAGGTGTTGTGGCTGAGTTGGTGAAGCCACCGCCCAGGACAATGAGCCCCAGTTTGTGCCCCAACTGCTCCACTTCAGATCCAGTTCCCTGCTAACAGCCTGGTAGATGCTTTGTAATTTGAGATTGTCTCACTTTACCTCTGACCCCTGGGTATCTGGAGGAATACGGAAACAGTAAACTCTAGGGGCACATTGATGGGCTCACAGAACCCCCAAACCACAAGGGCTCTATGAGATCTCTTCCTCTGGTTCGACACTGTGGTGTAGCAGGTAAAGCTGCCACCTGCAGTGCCGGCATCCCATGTGGGCGCCAGCTGCTCTACTTCCATCTAGCTCTCTGCTATGGCCTGGGAAAGCAGTGGAAGATGGCCCAAGGGCTTGGCCCCCGCACCCATGTGGGACACCTGGAGGAAGCTCCTGGCTCCTGGTTTCCGATCATCTTAGCTTAGACTGTTGCAGCAGTTTGGGGAGAGAACCAGCAGGTGGAAGACCTTTCTCTCTGTCTCTCCCTCTGTCTGTAACTCTAACCTCTCAAATAAATAAATAAATCTTAAAAAAAAAAAAAAACTGCCAGACAGAGTGGACATGGAAGTCACTAGCGTGGGCGCATGGGAGCACAGGTGTGGGGGAGCTGGGATTAGCTGCAAGATCTCCCACCCTCCTCAGTATCACGGGGTGATTCCTGGGAGTCCCCAAGTACCTGTACCACCCCTACCTACTGTCATCCATGCCCGGCCCCCTGTGAGCCCGCACATCCCCACTCTCGGGATTTAGCCAAAGGGTGTCCTGGTTGTGTTTTTCTCTCCCTCTTCTCCCCAGTCCTACCACACCCTCCTCATCTCTCATCAGCATCCCTGTCCTTTTCTGTGTGTCTGTCTCTGCTTCAGTCTGTCCCTCTCGCCATCTTGATTTTCAGTTTCTGTTATTCCTGAGGTCTGATTGCATCTGTCTCTGTCTCCCTCTCTTTCATCCGTCTTGATTTCTTGGTCAGTTTCCATTTTTTTCCCCCGTCTCTGGCCTTGCTTTCTCCCCAGCTGCTGCAAAGCCATAAACCTAGCCGGCCCTGCAGCAGGCAGCCGCCAATCACGGGGCTCCGGGAGATGGGGAGGAGGGGGGCGGCCGAGAGATGGGGGATGGAAGAGCTGGGGCGCTGTTGCTACCGCAGGGGAAGGAGAGGCTCGGAAAAGAGCAGACGCCCCTCCCCAAAGCCCGCCATCACTGCCTCCACAGCCCGCCATCACTGCCTCCACAGCCTGTGTCTGCACCGCCTCCCTGCAGGAAGCAAACCCGTGGCCCCTGGATCCATTGTAATGGTGCCCGGTGCCTACCCTGCATTCCCCAAACCGGGGCTTCTCATCCCAAACCGCTGGCCACAGATCACTTCATTCTTAAGCCCTCCCCAGGGGAGGGAGCTAAAGAGCCCTGGGGGTGTGATGGATGCTGAAACCGATCGACGCAGGGAGTGATGATGGGTGCTGAGACGGGTTCGGGGAGGCCCTGCTAGGCGAGAGAGCCCTCCTCGGCCCAGGTTGAATGGACAGATGGGCACCCCAGGCCTCCGCCTCGCTCCCTGGCTGGCCCCAAAGCAGGACCCACCACATCAATCCCTTGAGCCAGGCCTCCACTGGGGTTCGACAAGTTAGACTGCTACTTAACCCAACTCACGACTAAAACCTCCAGGGTCTGGGGAGCTGGGGTTGGGGCAGGGGAAGCATCAGTGAGAGATCTTAAGAGAAGAGCCTGGGAGGAGGAACATTGCGGTCTGGTTCTGCCAAAGGAGGCGGACCTGGAAAGCGATAATTCCTGGTGCGCCGGCGACCCCTGCTGGCTGCGCACGCCACCGCCTGGGAGAAGGTGCAGCCCGGCCGCGTGAGTGCATGCGTGTTGCATGTAACACCGTGCGTGTTGAGTGTGTCTCTGTAGAGCAGTAATGGTGCGTGCAGCGCTGCCCATGGCTATGTGAGAAAGCATTCACAAACGCCACAAAGCTCAGGCTCTGAACTCCTGGCTCCGGTCCCTGGAAGCCCAGCTTACGTCCTGCCCGGTGCCCGTGTGGGAGTACAGATGCTCTCAGCGCGGCGCTGAGGAGAAAGGGCACAGGTTTTAGAATCAGACTTTGGTGAGAGGCCTGATACCTGGCTCGTGGCTATCTGACCTCAGACAGGGTACCTTCCTGGAGCCCAAGTTCCCCACCCATCAGGGCATAAATCGTACCCATTGCACAGGGCCATCGTGAGTGGCTAGTCCAGTGCCTCTTACCCTCAAGGTCAGGTAGGGACTTCAGAAAGGCAAATAAACTTGGAGCGATGTTGACAACAATGATGGAGGCGGGGTCTGCTCACACCACTCACACAAATTGTCTTAAACATATTTTTAACACACCGCTCATTTCCTTTTATTAGCCAAGCACATCACCATCGCGTTTTATTGGGCTAGAGACATCCTGATGACACCGCAGGTATCGGGAAGGGTGGCCATATGAAGCAATAGCAAGGCATGACAAATCTTTCTATATTGTGATACATTCTCATTACTCAGGTTAATCAGGAATTACCCATTAGAACAAGGGCTTAAGATAAGTACATGACAGTCATCCACGGAGATCGAAATCTCCTGGTTTTTCAGCGGTTATCTAATTGTTATTGCCACGTGGGGGGACGATTAGTGCTGAGAGTGAACAGGTCTTCAAACATCAGAATAACTCAAGGAGATGTGACAGGTCGTTAGAAACACGTATTCTGCAATTAGAAAGAAGACAGATCTCCATTCCACCCCACCCCACCCCCCAGAACATTCTAACCCCTACAGCTGTGCCTCGACAGGGGCAGACGGCATAGCACGTGAAGGGCTCCATTTCAGCAGGGGCTGGCTGACTCCCTGGCAGGCTTACCACCCGCGGGAGGGTGACTTCGGAAGGGGCCCTCTGAGGTCCCTCCACAAGCATGCCCAGCTGTGTGACGAACACGTAGCTTAGCATTCAGGAGGGTCCATGCCTGTGGCATCACTGCCATACCCATGGTCATGATTTGCTGCCAGGGGGTGGGGTGGGCAGCAGTAATAACACCAACAAGGAAAAGGCAGGAGTCTGGGATCATTCTCTCTCTAATCATCCCCGCCATTTTCTTGATATCTACTGCAGTTCTCATCTTTTTCTTGGCTTCATCTTCAAGCATCTGAAAGAAAAGCTTACTTAAGGAAACAGCTTTTTTTCATCCTTTGGTTTCCTGCCTCTAAAAAGGGGGCGAGCAACAGGGGGGGAAGGGGGAGCCAAATGTTTGTTGAGCTCCTGGGATGTGTAGATTCCCTACATTTTGCATTTAATTCAGAGAGCCTGTATCTGCTTTCCTGCAGGTAGGCACACAGGCATGTGTTGTTTTTGCCTGTGGGTAGCTGAGCCTGAAGGAACTGGTACTGAGGAGTCCTGGTAGCTCCCTTGGTACCAGAACCCGGTGTGCAGCTCCCCTGAGCACGGCGGTACCTTTGTGGGGACCCAGAGTAGCTGGGAGGTGCTCTGCTGGCTTTCCAGATTTCTTTTTTTAAAATATTTATTTATTTATTTGAAAGTCAGAGTTACACACAGAAAAAAGAAGAGGCAGAGAGACAGGTTTTCCATCTGCTCGTTCACTCCCCAATTCGCTGCAATGGCCAGAGCTGTGCCAATCCGAAGCCAGGAGCCAGGAGCTTCCTCCAAGTCTTCCCACATAGGTGCAGGGGCCCAAGCACTTGAACCATCCTCCACTGCTTCCCCAGGCCATAGCAGAGAGCTGGATGGGAAGTGGAGCAGCCGGGATTCGAACCAGTGCCCACTGTAGGCAGCAGCTTTACCCGTTCCACCACAGCACCAGCCCCAAGATTTCCATATTTCTGTACGGGCTCACTGGCTTGTCTGTCCCCGTCCTGGGACACATCAAGTCTCATCTACCTCTCAGCTTCCACGGGTGCATCGCTGCATCGCCCATCGCTGTCACAGTGCATGCACATCCATGTGTCCCACCTGCCCCGGAGAAGCCATGTGTGTCCTGAAACCCCTCCCCCCTCCTCCCAAGGAGGACGTCGGGAAGAGTCCTTGGCACCCTCCCCTGCTGGCTACCCCCTCTCCCCACTTTCCATGCCAGGAGAGATCTAATTACACAGAAATTAGTACAGAGAAGGATCGTTTGCTTTTATGGCATCCGTGCCAGGGCAGCTGTAAATCTGGAGCCATGTCGCCACCACCTCTGGGTGGTGGGCAGGCGGTAGGGGGCCTCCCACCCCCCACACTCCCTGCCCAGGACCTGAGAGCCCTAGTAGGTACCCATCTCAGAAGGCAAAGAGGTGTGACAGGAGAAGATGTGGCTGATCTAAAGAAGGTGCTTAACAGGTGCACAATAAACACTCCCTGAATGATTAGAAGGGATTCAATCCCAGGCTTGCTAACTGCTACCCGAAAGCCCCGACCCAGAGACCAAGGCATGAGCACCCTTGGTCACATTGCTCTATCTTCTAGCTCTTACCAGAGTCTTCCCCACTTCCTGACAAATCCAGCTGGGGTACTGGGGGCTCTCAGTCACCCTGGCTTCTACTTCAGAGATGCTGCACCTCTTCTCAGGCATCATCAGATGGTGCAAACAGCCCAGGGTCTGACCTTGATCTTGTTGTGCTAATTAGCTAAGTGTCCTTGGCTACCCTCCCCACCTCAGCTTCCTCATCTGGAAGAGGGCGGTCATGACAGCTACCTCTCGGGGTGTCCTCAGACACAAGGGGGAAGACATGGGACCAGAAACCTAGTGGCCCACTAATCACTGTCGTTAATGTCTTTGGAGCTACACTTGGCTTCCCCACGATGGCGTCTACTTCCCCTCCCCCATCACCACTAACCTAGCCTTTAACCAGACCAGTGCCGGCTCAAGTGCCGTGCTAAGGCAGTAGGACATGCAGACACGCCGTGCCCAACCAGGAGTGAGTGCTGGTATGCTTAGTCTTAATAAGACTCCGACACTCCTCGGGGGCAGTGTTCCATTCACAGCCACCTTACCCCCAGTTCCTACTTTGGCAATGATTATTTTGGTCCCCACTACTTTGCAAAGAGGGGGTGAATTTGTTCCTTGAGGTACTGAAGAGTCTGGTTGCAAGGGACTGAGTAGAAAGATCCAAAGATGTAGGGAATTGGAGAGGAAGAAGTAGCTGGGGGATTCGGATGGAGACAGAAGGCTTGAACTCATCCGAGAGCAAAGTTAAAAGACGCTTTAGGGACATGCAGGCTTCCAACTCCCTGCCAACTCAGTCCCCAAACCCAGAGATTTGGGGTCTCCTCCCTCTTCTCCTCTCCTCTGATGTTGGCAGCCCAAGGCAATCAGCCAAGAATTCCTGGATCTGCTCCCAGGTGGATAATGCTGGAAGACCTGTCAGGGGTGTGTGTAGTCAGGAAGGGAAGCACCCTAGAAAAGAAGGGATAAACCCCTCCCCCCCACCCCAGCCTGCTCAGGTCTCCAAGGAGCATTTGGGCAAGAGCCCCTGCTCCCACCATTCAGGAACAGAAGCCGACAGCAGGAAGTTGAGGCACATCTTCTGTGTTCCATCTCTCAGCCCCTCATCCGCGTCCCACGGAGGATGAGGATTTGGCGTGAAGGGCAGAGCGGTGGGGGGATCTCCGGCCCCTGCCTCCCCCACCCCCAACCCCAACCCAGGCTGCAGTCTCTCCTCGTTGTAGCAGAGCGAGAGCAAAGGGACGGGCAGTAAAGATGAGTGATGGCGCGGAGACAAGCAGAAATACACCATCATGAAAATGCTAATGACTCCTTGCTCTCTTTCTTTATGGTTGGAGTAATACAGACTTCAATCATAAAAACAATCTCCCAACATTTTAATGGGCTCCATCATGCCCGCACTTGTCGGTATATTTGAAGAATAAATCACCCTCCCCGCTCAGAATGAATTCGCTGTCAAACTCGGCTCCCTCGGAGAAAATGGATGGGGAGAGAGGATGGAGGGGTTTTTTTTGGGGGGGTGGTCGTCTTCCCCCAACTCCCTCCTAGACCAGATTGTTTCCTGAGATGACTAGGTCCTGAGTGGGAGGAGGAGGCTATCGGGAATTAGGGGAGTTGAGCCCGAGGGAAGGGGGCGCAGAGGCTGAAAGGAACAGACGTGGAAGACAGAAAGGGGGCAGGAGCCTTGGCGGCCCTGGAGGGAGGAAGCAAAATCTAGACAGCGAACCGAGCAAACGCGAAGAAGATGCCAAAAGCACGCAAACCCACATTATGTCTGGGCTATTGGGTCGAGTTTCTTTCAGACTGGGCCCCAGAAAAGGGCGCAGGGAAAAAAGGGGGAAGTTCGAGAGATCTCTTAGGGGGAAGAGGCGCAAGCCCAGGAATTCTGCCCTGAGCTCGCAGACTTCGGCGCCGCAAGCCACAGGTCTGGCCCGCTAAGAAGGGCCTCCAAGTCCCTGGTAATTCTCATTTCCATACAGGTGGCCGACAGCCAATGAAAACCTGGGATGCGCACACCGCGAGCAGCCAATCCCAGGGAGGGATAAGCCGAGCTGGCAGGTTTAATTGCATCTTGATTGGTTGTGATGTTGCTAGGCAGAAATCGAATCCGGGAGATTGATGGCAAGGCTGGAGAAGACAGGTGAATATGAAACTATCTGCACACCCAGACTCCTGGATTGACATTTCTCTCCCCAAGTTCCTTCACTTCTAGGACGGATAGGGTCACGGGACCGACTCGCCCTTTTTCCCTTGTCTTCAGTGGGACAGAGCCAAATAGTTACAACTTTTACACACACACCCCCAAAAAAATACACTTTCAGAGAAGTCTGGCTACTTCGAGGTTCTTCAAATCCGAAAACCCTACAGGGAGTATTTCAACGTCCCTTGAGGTCCCCCTAAGACTTCAAGCCTTCGCCCGAGCTGTAGGACCAATTCTGTGTGCTCAAGAAATGGAGAAATCCTGCCCCAACATTCTCCCGCAAGGCGAGAGATGTCCCTACCTCCAGGGGTCAGAATGGCCAGTCCCCAACACCTGAGCCCAGGCTCGCCCAAACCGGCCGCTGCGGAGCTGCACCTTGCAGTGGATCGTGTAAACCCCTTCCTCCGCCCCAACCCGGACCCCACGCACCCGCTGCTCGCCCACCCTGCAGCCCCGCGCACGCCCGCCGGCAGTCGCCCCCTTGCCGCAGACGGCTCCCGAGGGCTCGGTGCGGGAGAGGCGGGCCGCCCGCGCGCAATATGCCACCGTTTACGGCGGAACGCGCGCCAGCCGCCGATTAATTCGGCGATGATTTAGCGGGGCGGGCGCAGGGGGCTGGGCGCCTCTCCGTCACCGTGCTGTCCGGGGGCTTAATATTTGTAATTGAAGCTGATGAGGACTCCGGCTCTGTTTCTACTGATAAAAACAGGCAGGGAGGAGGGGGGCAAAAAAAAAAAAAAAAAAAAAAAAAAAAAAAAAAACAACTAAATTATGGGGCCGGGAGAAAACCATGATTCATCAAAGGTTTGAACGCTCGCCGCGTTCGAGGCCCAGTAAATCTCGCCCTGCCGGGGCCTGCCGGGGCCGGAGGATGCCTCCTCCCAGCCGCCCCTTCCGGCTCGCCTCCCGGTTCGCACGTCAATTAACTCCATAATTGGATTTGAAGAGACGTCAGGAGATTGTCCAGGGGTGCTGGGGAGGAGAGGGTGTGGCGGCAGGGACCTGGGAGGGCGGCAGAGGGGGCGCGAGCTGCAGGGACAGGGCAGGCGGTGCGGAGAGCCGGACCCGCAGGGGCGCGCCCGGGGTTGGGGGCGCCGGAGCCCGGGCCTGGCCCTCGGCTGCGGCTCCTGTAAGTCTCCCTTTTGAAGCCGAGGCGTATCCCTGCGTGGATTCTTTAGCACGTGTCTGTGCGTTGTATATGGTGTCCTGCTCTTCCCCGACACCCCAGGGTTAAAACCGGACACTTTGCTCATTCTGCCAAGCCCAACATCCCCCTCACCCAGGCGTGCGCGCACAAGCACCGGTTAGAATTCTACCCTGCAGTCAAAGCTCCCTACAGGAATACCTTCTCGAACACCCAGTACACACGCAGCCTGGCCGCTTTTCTTAGGCTCTGGGCTGCAGTCACATAACAGATGCTTCTGAAATTCAGGTGGGTCCCCAAAAAGGCAGGAAGTGTGTTGGGTTGATATTTGGGGGCATAAATTCAGGGGAGAAATGAAATCTGCCTACCACTGTGTATATGTGTGTGTGTGTGTTGGGGGGTGGGAGGGTGAGAGCGAGATTGTGAATTAACACCACCCCCCATCTCTGTAAAATTTTATGCAGGGATGGAGGGGAGGGGGAAGTGTGGGAGAGAACCATGCCGATGATTCTGAAAAACAAGACGAAGCTGGAGGCCAGGGAAGGTGGTGAGAGCCTGGACACAAAGATGGTGCAGCCAGGCTGGCAGGTAGTACAGAGGCCCCCGGGAGGACTCGGGCAGGTGCACAGGTACCCCTGATACACAGACAAGGAAAGAAAGGAGGGAGAGCAGAGCCAGATACCAACACGGTGTGGGATGGGAGGGTATAGCAGAGCAGCTTTTATTTCGGCCAGCCAATTTAAAACTCTGATTTATGCCAGCCAACTCTGCACACTCGTTTGGATAATCACCACCTTTCAAGCACACAGAAAGCAACAAGCCTGCGGATGAAGGGACGACGTGGAGATCGTGGAGAGCGTGGATTTCTACTCAGAGGTGCCTCAGAGAAGCTGGCCGCGGCCTGTTCTTTCTCATCACCTGGTCTCACTCTCTTGATGTCCATCAAGCTCCACGCTCAGACAAACCGGACCCACCCCTGCCATTCAATCACAGCCCAGTCTCGGGTATGCGCTCTCTGAAGTGACCCTTGGTTACAAGCATCCTGAATTCTGGGAAATTCTCATTTAAACCAGGAAGCGAGGGATGGGCTCACAGAAAGAAACGGGGATCGGGGTCCTTCTCCTGTAGCCCTCTTTTCCTGTAGTTATACCCCTGATTGCACAGAGACAGGAAAGATGAGATTTGGGGGTCACCCCCAGACGTACGCAGCTGAGGCTGCTGGAATGAGCAGGGGACTTGCCCAGAGGACTCAGCTTTGAGTCTGGTGCTGTTGTTGATGTGATCAGAAGGGCCTGAAGCCCAGAGAAGTGAGAGGACTCTGAGTTCACACAGGGAGCCAAGGGCTGGGCCGGCTGGAGAATTCACTGTCTGGATAGTATCGTGTGCAGTGAGACTTCCTGTATCTTCTTCACTGAGTGTGGTCAGGATTTAGATTAATTCATGTAAGAAGCTGGCAACCATCTAGCACATAGTAAGTGTCATTGTGATGGACATAGTTTTCATAGCCAACCAACACGAATGACACAATTGGCGAAAGGTATTCACTAATGCCAGCAAAATGCTTTGTCGTTAAATCACGAGTGAACATGGTCTTAAAAAGCAGTGAGGTAAGCCACCACTTGGGATGCCCCATGTCCCGTAGCTGAATGCCAGAAACGGAGAACCACCTCTGCTTTAGATCCAGCTTCCTACTAACGTACATCCTGGGAGGCAGCAGCAGGTGGTCCTTGTTCTTGGACCCCTGCCACCGTGTGGGAGACCTGGATGGAGCTCCTGGCTCTTGGCTTCAGCCTGACTCAGTCCTAGCTGTTGCTGGCATTTGGGGAGTGAACCAGCAGATGGAAAATCTCTCTCTCTCTCTCTCTCTATCCTTCTCTCTCTCTCTCTCCCTCCCTCTCTCTTTCTCTCTCCCTCTCTCTCTTTGTCTGGCTTTTAGATAAATAAAAATAAATAAATAAACCTTAAATTTACTTTTCAAAAGACAGTAGGCTTTTGCTTTGATTGCTCTAAAGATCACTTCTCCCCCTCGCAGGAATCTTCTAATTTTAAGTCTGCTAGATGTAGGTACATAGGGTAGGGGACCACCTGGCACAGCTGTATCAGTCGCTCGTTATTCAGTTGTTTCATTAATGAATTCACTCATTGGATGACTATTTGAAAAGCACAATGGTTCATCAATCCATCAAACCTATATAAGAAGTCCCATTATGTGCTCAACAATTTTATAGGCAGTTATCAAACCATGAGCCCATTACATTATTAGCTCCTCCAGTCACACACACACACACACATTTTACATATAAAAGATATACAACATGTACCTATACACACATATAATCTTTGTATCCCCAGCACTTAACACAGTTCAGGTGTATGGGAACTTAATAAATGTATAACGGATGACTATATAGACATCATGGGAAATGGAAGAGAATTAGACATATAGTCCCAGCCCATGATAAGTCTAAATTCTAGTTTGGGAGACAATACTTGCGAACATGAAAGAGAACAATATAAAGCAGTCAACAGTGAGAGAGTAAGTAAGTTATGGGAGATGCAGCTCAGGACGTGTGGCAGGGATGCTAACACGGGAGGAGCCAGACCCAAAGAGAAGTCAGAATGAGGAGGGAGGCGGGCATTCCAGCTGCAGGGAGTAGCAGGAGTGACAGCATGGCGTGAGATCTCTGTGCCTGCTTCAGAACAGTGACTGAGCCAGCGTCAGAGGGCCAGCCTCTACATTGGAAAGAATTCGTGTGTTTGCAACCACACGTCTCTGATGATGTTCATGGTTGCCGAGATGTGCTGTTTGGATTTTCTGTTATTTGGGATTCTTCATACCTTTTCTTCCTCTGTCTTAGCCTGAAAAGCAAGAATCAAAACAGCAACCAGCTGCCACCCTCAGCAAAACAGATTGTAAAAGCAATTAAGCCATTTCCATTTCTCATTCGTCGGCATACAATCAGCTTACTGAGAGCGGGCATTAGCATCGCAGGTTAAGCTGCCGCTTGGACAACCTCATGCCATTCTGGAGCGTCAGTTCTAGTCCCAGCTCTTCTGCTTCCGATTCGGCTTTCTGCTAATGTACGTGGCAAGGCAGTGATTATGGTCTAGGTATTTGGGCCCCTGCCATCCACGTGGATGGAGTTTGTTGTGGGCATTTGGGGAGTGACTCAGTGGACGGGAAAACATCTGTGTGTGTATGTGTGTGTGTGTGTGTGTGTGTGTGAGAGAGAGAGAGAGAGAGAGAGAGAGAGAGACTCTGCCTTTCAAATAAATAAAATAAATCTTCAAAAGATATTCTTTAAAAACCAAATACCAGGTGCTTTGCACATCTTTTTACTTACATTATTTACTTCTCACAATAACCCTGAATAATGCCCATTTTACACGTATGAAAACTGAGGCACAGCAAATCTGCCCAGGCTCCCAGAAGAATAAAGAGATACCAGAATAGCGATGAAATCTGGTGCATTTGATTTCAAAGTCTGTGCCCTTGGACCTGGCAAGAGGAACCCTCTTCTGGGTGCCCGTTTCGGAGGGTCTCCTTCTGCACCAGAGTGAAGAGAAATCAAGGCCAGGTGGATGTGTCTGCCGACAGCCTGTGCCTCTTCTCTCCTCGGCTCCAATTCCCAGAATCCCCTGCAAGCAGCAGAGCAGCCCAAGCTCTGGGAGCACAGACTGAGCTGCAGGGGCCACACTGAGTTCTGCTGGCCTGCGTGGAGCTCAGCTGTGCACCAAACTGAGTGCACATTGTTCTGTGAGGCTCCAGCTAGTGGGAAGAGCCAGGAGTGGGATGGGGATCTCAGGGTCAGACTGGGGTGGGGGGTGGGGGGGCTGCAGGAATCAGGAGTCCTAGATTTCTAAATACGAACCTTTCTGCTGACATTGATATAGTTGTCAAGATAAGACGGTAGAACATGTCTTATTTAACAGTCCGGCAGCTATCACACACAACTTTTATACATCTAGACATTTGGTACATGAGTGTATATAAGTATGTATAAGCGTATTCATACACATACATAGAGATATACTTTATTTGTTTGTAGGCCAAGAAACAGATACAGAGAGAGCTCCCATCTGCAGTTTCACTCCCTAAATGCTGACAGCAGCCAGGGCTGATCCGGGTTAAGGTCAGGAGCCAGGAACTCAATCCAAGTGACAAGGGACCAACCATGTGAGCCATCGCCTGTTGCCTCCCAGGGTGTGCAGGAAGCTGGAGTCAGGAGGGGAGCTGGGACTCCGACCGGGCCACTCCAGTATGGGATGGGCATCTCTGCTAGGTTTCACAAGCACCTCTGAGGGCCTATATTTTTATCTCATCCTGCACCCCACAAATATTTGGGGTGAGCCCACTCATTTCCCTACAACACCATGACTCGTCCTGCTGTCCTTCCCATTCCGTCCTTTGGGAAAGCCCCCAGATTTGCCCACCAAGAAATTTCCCTCTCCATCCTTAGCCTTTCCCCCAATCCACCTTCCAGCTGCCTCTGGCAGCTCCCCACCAGAGCAGGTGCTGCCTTCCTCTCGCCTGCCTGTCACAGCTCTGAGGACTCCCTGCAAGGATGTCAGTGACCATAGGGCACCCTTGTCGCTGTTCCACTGCCTGTCCTGCCATCCTCTGTCCTTTCTGCCTGGGACTCCTTGGGCTGCTTTTGGTTCCCATCCATGGCTCCCTGTCTCAGCCTCTCCGAAGATGCTGGGGAAGATCCTTATTCTTGGATAAGCCCGGTCAAGTACACAAAGCAGGACCTAGTGACTCAAGCAAGTCTGGAACAGAAGGACAGGTCCAGGGATACCTATATGGAGGTTCCCGCATCACTGGTCTACTCTACTAGGGACAGAGTAGAGACCAGGGGAAAGCTTTTTCTGTCTTTGTTCCTTTTTTTCTAAGATTTATTTTTTGAAAGGCAAAGTTACAGAAAGAGAAAGAGAAAGAGAAAGAGGAAGAGAAAGAGAAAGAGAAAGAGGAAGAGGAAGAGAAAGAGAAAGAGAAAGAGAAAGAGAAAGAGAAAGAGAAAGAGAAAGAGAAAGAGAAAGAGAAAGAGAAAGAGAAAGAGGAGAGGAGATCTTCCGTCTGCTGGCTCACTCCCCAAATGGCTGCAACAGCCAGGGCTGGGCCAGACCAAAGCCAGGAGCTTCCTCCAGATCTCCCTCATGGATGCAGGGACCCAAGCACTTGGGCCACCTTCCACTGCCTTCTCAGGCACATTAGCAGGGAGCTGGATGGGAAGTAGAACAACCCAACCAGGACTTGAACCAGCACCCATATGGGATGCCGGCACCATAGACAGTGGCTTAACCCACTGCGCCACAGCACCAGCCCCAAGGGGAAATCTTACACAAATGTAGGGTTACTGAATACAGAGCCAAGTTTGGGTTTGGGGGAAGATTTATTTATTTGTTTTTGTTTGTTAGTTTGTTTGTTTAATAAGCAGAATGACAGAGAGAGAAGGAGAGACAAAGATCTTTCAACTCTAGTTCACTTCCCAAAAGGATAAAATGCCCAGGGCTGGGCCAGGCCAAACCAGGAGCATGGAATTCCATCCAAGTCTCCCTTGTGGGTTGCAGGGCCCCAAGCATATGGGCCATTGTCCATTGCCTTCCCAGGTACAATATCAAGAAACCAGATCAGAAGCAAAGCAGCCAGGGCTCGAACCTGCGCTCCAATACAGGATATTGGTGTTGTCAATGCTTGAGCCCCTGCCATCCACGTGGGAGGCCCAGCTGGAGTTCCTGGCTCCTGGCTCCTGGCTGTTGAGGCCATTTGGCAAGTAAACCACCAGATCTCTCCCTCTCTCTCTCTCTGTCACTCTTCCTTTTAAATATAAATAAAGTGTTTTTTTAAGATTTATTTATTTATTTGAAAGTCAGAGTTACACAGAGAGAGGGGAGGCAGAGAGAGAGAGAGGTCTTCCATTGGATGGTTCACTCCCCAGATGGCCACAATGGCTGGAGCTCTGCCAATACGAAGCCAGGAGCCAAGAGCCTGGTGCAGGGGTCCAAGGACCTGAGCCATCTTCTACTGCTTTCCCGGGCCATAGCAGAGAGCTGGACAGGAAGTGGAGTGGCCGGGTCTTGAAGTGGCGCCCACATGGGATGCCGGTGCTTCAGGCCAGGGCTTTAACCTACTGCACCACAGTGCCGACCCCTAAATAGTGTTTTATATATATTAAAAAAAAAAAAAAAAAAAAAAGGCAGGCGCCGCGGCTCAATAGGCTAATCCTCCGCCTGTGGTGCCGGCACCCCGGATTCTGTCCCAGTTGCTCCTCTTCCAGTCCAGCTCTCTGCTATGGCCCAGGAAGGCAGTGGAGGATGGCCCAAGTGCTTGGGCCCTGCACCCACATGGGAGACCGGGAGGAGGCACCTGGCTCCTGGCTTCGGATCAACATGGTGCGCTGGCCGCAGCAGCCACTGGGTGGTGAACCAACGAAAAAAAGGAAGACCTTTCTCTCTCTCACTGTCCACTCTGCCTGTCAAAAAAAAAAAAAAAAAAAACTTAAGATCAGCAGAGTTTCCTCATGAGGCTCCACCCTAGTGAAATAATCCAACCCCATCACTTCCCAAAGGCCTGCCTTTAAACACCATAACTGGGTTAACTTGTTAACATCAACATAAGGTGCAGGGGATGAAACTTCTGAGCTAGTGGGACAAATGTGGTATTTGAGATGAGAACTAAAGGATGTGAGAGTGAGCCCGGCCATGTGAGAATGTTCCAGGCAGAGGGCGGAGCAGCTTCGCTCAGTGTGTCAGGATACAGGGAGCCCCCTGTAGCTGGATTCTGGGAATGTTTCTACAACAGCAGAATGCTACCCGGAGATTCTAAGTAACATAATCTGAACACATTTGCAAAGATCAGTTTAACCACTTTTCTAGAGGGAGAGTAGACTTTTGGAGCCCAGCTAAGATGTTATTATTGTGGATCAGCGAGAGATGTTAGCGGTTTGGACCAAATTAGATTTTGGAAGGAGTATGGGGTAGAAAAATGTGGGATATCTTTTTATTCTCCATGACTAGCGTGATGTCTGTCTAGACAGTCAATAAATGTTTGATGAATGAATTAAGAATTAATTGATCCAACTGAATGAAGACTCTGAGCTGGAACTGCAATCATCCATCCTGAAGCTTCCACTGAAATCTCATCCCATCTCCGCCCTGGAGGTGAACAGCACCGGCCCTAGGATACGATGCACATATCTGTTCATTCTGAGAACCGATAGGGAGATGACAAATAACGGGGCAGGAAAATGGACAAAAGACACCCTTGAGCAGGCATTTCACAGAAGAAGGAACAAGAATGGCCAATAAATACATGAAAAGATTCTCAGCCTCGTTAATAATCGAGGAAATATAAATCCAAGCCACCAGGAAATTCCATTTTACACCCAACAGATTAACTAAGGACCAAGAATTGGCAAGGGTAGGGTGGCAACCAAGACTCTTGTATACATCAGTGGGCATAAATATTGGAAGACAAATTGCAATTATTCAGAAAAGTCAGATACTCATCTATTACAATCCAGCAATTCTCTCCCATATATTCCTGAAGAAATTCCTACCCATGTATACCAGGAGAAATGTACCAAAATGTTCAAAGCAGCATTGTTTGTAATTGCAAAAATGTGGAGACAAACCTACGTACTCATCAGCAGGGGAATTAACCGCCAAGTTGGTGGGCTACTATCCATCCATGAAAATGAATCAACTACCCACACCAACATGGATGAAATCTACAAAGATTTGACAGACCGTCAAAGATGTCTATGAACAGTATCATATAACACTTAAAATGGCTTTAAGAAAAGGAAGAAGGGGTCAGTGTTGTGGTGTAGCGGGTTAAGCTGCTGACTGCAACACTAGCATCCCATATGGGTGTCAGTTTGAATCCCAGCTGCTCTACTTCTGATCCAGCTTCTTGCTAGAAAAAGTAAAGGATGGTCCAAGTGTTTGGATGCCTGCCACCCATGTGGGAGGCAAAGTCAGCCTGGCCCAGCCCCAGCCATTATGGATATTTGGGGAGTAAATCAGCAGATGGAAGACCTCTCTCTTCCTGCTTCTCTCTCTGTAAGTCTGCCTTTCAAATAAATAAATCTTTTTTAAAAATAAAAAAGGAGGGGCTGGCACTGTGGCATAGCGGGTAAAGCCACCACCTGCAGGGCCAGCATCCTATATGGGTGCCAGTTTGGGTCCCAGCTGCTCCACTTCTGATCCAGCTCTCTGCTATGGCCTGGGAAAGCAATGGAAGATGGCCCATGGCCCAAGTCCTTGGGCCCCTGCACCCGTGTGGGAGACCTGGAAGAAGCTCCTGGCTCCTGGCTTCAGATCGGTGCACCTCCAGCCAACTGGGGAGTGAACCAGTGGATGGAAGACCTCTCTCTCTCTCTCTCTCTCTGCCTTTCCTTCTCTGTGTGTTTGGGGAGTGAGTCAGTGGATAGAAAACATCTCTCTCTCTCTCTGCCTCTCTGTAATTCTGCCTCTCAAATAAATAAATAAATAAATCTTAAAAAGAAAATGCTACGGAGACTCCACTGCGTATACTCACAGAAGGCTTTAATAAAGGAAAAAGTGGCCGGCGCCGCGGCTCACTAGGCTAATCCTCCACATGGGGGCCCGCACCCCAGGTTCTAGTCCTGGTTGGGGCGCCGGATTCTGTTCCGGTTGCTCCTCTTCCAGTCCAGCTCTCTGCTGTGGCCCAGGAAGGCAGTGGAGGATGGCCCAAGTGCTTGGGCCCTGCACCCGCATGGGAGACCAGGAGGAAGCACCTGGCTCCTGGCTTCGGATCAGCACAGCACACCAGCCATAGCAGCCATTTGGAGTGTGAACCAACGGAAAGGAAGACCTTTCTTTCTGTCTCTCTCTTTCTCTCACTGTCTAACTCTGCCTGTCAAAAAATAAAAAAATAAAAAATTAAGGAAAAAGCAATGAAGCATAAGAAATTAAAAAAAAACAACAACTGCAGTGCAGTGAGCTGATATTCTCAAGGTCACATCATCAATGAGTAGTGTCCCCAAAAGTCTCGACTCCAGTTCTTAGCTAGCTGTTCATAGCACATCACAATGGCTTCTACTTTCTATTCTACCTGCGTGTCTTCCTTGGCTCAGCAGAGACAGTCCAATGGCAGAGATTAAAATCTTATTCATGCCTTCTACATGGAAATGAAGCCGGTATACAGATTCTTCATGCAAATTCAAAGAATTTTCTTCCCCAGAAAATTCTTAACAAAGAACCCTTCTGCCACCAGCTCTTCACCGATGCCTCCCTCACAAGCCGGGACACCAGTGACCGTTTCTCCTCCGCCGCCCACTGTTTTCTGTCTTTCAGAGAAGATGGCTCACTGTCCTGTACAGGGAACTGAACGAGCAAGGGAGATTAGGAAGGCCACTGCCCAGTGCCCACCCACCCAGCCCGCCAGCCAGGAGAAACCCATCCTGAGCCATCCAGGAGGAACTACAAATTTTTCATGCTCTTCTGTCTGGCAGTTCTTAACAACTTTAATTGACAAATTGTGCATATTTGTGAGTCTGCAACCTGATGGTTTTTTGATCTCTATATATACATTGTATTAAGAGTCTGCCCAGCTAAGTAACATATCCACCACCCCACACCCATGTCTCATGATTTTGAAATGAGAATGTTAAAAATCCATTTTAGCATTTTTAAAATATACAACAGGTTAACTGGGGTCACTATGCCCCACGAATAGATCACACAAAAGGATTCCTCCAGTCCAAGAGAAACTTCCTAACCTTTGATTAACATGTCCCCAGTCCCGACCCTCCTCCTGTCCACCCCCAGCAGTATTTTTTTTTCTTTTTTCTTTTTTTTTCTGTTGTGTTTTTTTTGTCCTTGCCTTTCTCTCCACCCCCACCTCCCATCAACATAGAGCCCTGAATCCCTCCGTCTGGGCTTTCAGATGGAACTGTGGCCAGCCTCAAACCCGCCTGCTTTTTCTGCTCTAAGCTACTGCACGCGTTTCCTGTCCACAGGCAGGCAGGCAGGCAGAAGCCAATCAAGCCTCTTTCCTGGTGACCTTTGCGGCAAAGAACACCCAGAATGTTGATGGGCCGGCTGGGAACCCACCCTCCTAGCTTAGCCAGTCAGTGAAAACGAGGCTCTGCCCCCACCCCCTCCCCAGGGCAGTCGACCAATCCTGAGGAAGAAAAGCTCAATCTCCTTTCTCCGTCAGCACCGTGCAGGGAGGCTGCCGACCAATGAGAACCTGCCACTGGCAGCCCTCGGAAAGGCTGGCCAATCAGGCCGTCCTTGTCCCATGGCCTGGTAGGAAAGGCTACTGCTGGCCGCACACCCTTTCCATCCTGGGCGCGCTTTCCCTCGGTGAAGGAAAGAAGGCCCCTTCCCTAAGCCCACGCGTGGTGAAGACGATTCCAGACGCTCAGCTCATCTTTTGCTCTCTTTAAATTCACCGCTCCTTCGCTCTCCTCTATGCACTTTTTATTATCTAACTGAATTCTATCTGAATGCTGCTTCAGACCCTGCAGCCACACACACACACACACACCCGTCCTCAGCCTCCCCACGGATCTCTCTCCACCAACATGTCAGCTAACTTGTTTTGCGTGATTCATGCAGTAGCTGAAAAAATTTTGTGATCGTTGTCCGGGGACTCCCACTGCAAGGATCTTGCAATAAACAGTCTTTAGGGAGCAGTGTAGAGCTGAGTTGCAACGTGCCTCACTGTTAGTAATAATAGCCATGATGGTGACGATGCTAACTTTTTTTTTTTTTTTAAATTCTTACTGAGTACCAAGGAACGTCTCACCTATATTAGCCCAGCACTGGCTGTGGGGTGCGCACTGTTACTGTTCTTGGGTAAACAGATTGCCCAAGGTCACAGCTGGAACGACGGCATCCAGAGCCTTAGGGGGGTCAGGGACCGGCCGCGGGGACCGAGTGTGAGCCCCCCAGCAGGAAGCTGCAGCCCCCCCCCCCCCGTGTGCTGCGGCGGGGAGCCCCCCGGGGGGGTGGACCCCTGCCCAGCCCGGCGCTGCGGTAAAGACCTGTTGATGAGACCCAAGGAGCCCCGGTTCCAGGCCTGCCCGGCCCGGGGCGGCGGATTTGGGGCCTTCCGGGGGAGGGGGGGAACCTGTGAGAATCCGAGCCGAGCGGGACTCGGGCAAAGCGGGGACCCCGCACCCGCCTCGCCGCGCCCGCGTCTCCCACCCCCACCCCACCCGACCCCTCCTCGCAGGAGCTCGGGGCCATAAAAATGCAGATGGAGGATCCGTGTGAAATAACGGGCCCATATAAATCCCTCTGCCGCCCGCCTGCAAGATGGATTGGCCGCATTGAAATTCCTCCGCGAGGATAATTAAACTCGGGGCCTCATCCGGGCAAAATTACATTCCTGTAATGGCGTCGCTCGGGGTCCCGGGAAATTGCTCCGCGGGCTTTCAGCGCCGGTTTTTATCGCCGGCCGGGGTGTGCCTGGCTGCGGCTCGCCTCTCCTCCGGGACCGTAAAGCTGCTGCCGTGATTTATCCTCCCCTTCTCCCAAATCCGATTAAATGGAGGAGCTCGGGGCCCGGGGCGCCGCGGGGCCCGGGGAGCCGGGAGGGGGCGGCGGGGAGGACGGGGCCAAGGAGCGGAGGACAAACGGCCCCTCCGAGGGAGGCGGATTTGGCTTTATTTACAGCCGCGGCTTGCTTTTTATTTATTTATTTATTTTATTTATTTATTTTTATGGTGAGCCTCCCCCCACCCCCACTCCGTCTTTTCTTGCACTGCGTCCAGGCGCAATGCCCTGGACGGACGGCTGGGTTTGGAAGCCGGGCGGGCCTTGCCGCCCTCCTGCAAAGTGCTTGCTGCTCAGGGCCTAGACTGGGAGAGACAAAGGGGCCTAGGGGAAGAGACGATGGCCCCGAAGCCTTCCCCCGGTTGCTTCCTCCAGGAGAGAGAGAGGGCGAGGGGCTTTGCAGAGGGCACCCCCATGAGGATGCTGCGTGGCTAGCGCCGCTCGTGGAGGTGAAACTTGGGCAGAGGCCCCGGGCACGTGTCCTTACTGCTTGTCACCCGTGCTGGTCATTCCTACTTGCTCTTAGGACTCAGGCAAGAGTTGTACTTACGGTATTTAGCCTCTTTTAGTTTTCTCAACGCTTATCAACCACATTAAAAAAAAAAATAGGAAAAGGGGAAAAAACGGCGAAGTCACTAGAAACAGCTGGGGTATTTTGCTGACTTCACCCATTGAACTGTTTCCCATACAATGGTGCCAAGGTCCAGAGGCAACTTTATTTTCCTCCTGCTACATTTTACGCACTGAACCCCAATTCCGATTGCATGCTATTTAACACTACATTTCTGAGGCTTTTTTTTTTTTTATTGCAATGTGACTGCGCACGCTCGGAAAGCAGTCCAAGATTCCAAACGCTGCGCAGGCCAAGCTGTGGATCAGCTCGCTCTGCGGAACTGGCCTCATTTCTGCACTCGGTCGCCTCCCGAGTAGTTCTCCTGTAGTTCCTCTTCTCCCACGCCAGGTGGCGCGACGTGCCGGACGGCGCCACGGAGCTGGCAGGCGGCGCTGTGGTCGACCTTCAACGTTGCCACCTCTCTATCCGTGGCGGCGGGCGCCTCGTTGGTCCGGGCCGCGCATGCGCAGAGCCTTCCCGTCGGTGTCCCGCCCTCCCCCTCCCCTCTGTCTTCTCTGCACTGGGAGCAGGTAAGGCCTTGGGGCCGCGTGCCCTGTGTGCGCGGCGCACGCGCGCGCGGGGGCTGCTCACGGCGCGCGGATGCTTTCGGGCCCTTGCGGTGCTGGGTCCCACACCCCGGCCCTCGTGCCCTCCCCGGCGCCCGGGAGCCGCCCCTGCCCGCGTGCCGGTGACCTCCAGCCGCGCGGGCCTGGCGCCATCTTGGGCGTCTCGCGGCGGGAGCGTGCCGCGGGGCTGGCGGGAGTCCGATCCGGGAGTGCCCTTCCTCCTCCTGCTCCGACCCGACCTCACTGACGCCCCCTTCTCGCCCTTGTGGCTTTTCCAGAGTTGTCACGACCCCCGGGGCTGCCCGCTCCTGCCTCGGCTTCCTCCTCTCACCCCGACACGTGGTTTTGTGCTTGCTCCGGTGCGCGGAACAGCGATGGTGGTTGGCTGTCCCGAGCGCCCGTTGCCTCTGGTCGGTTTTAGTAAAGCGGGGACGTGGCGCAAGCAGCCCCTCGGGGTTGTGGCTGCGGAGAGCCGGGGCCGCAGAGGCCGGCCGCTTGGTTTGCAGCCATTGCTTCCTCCCCCCGGTCTGGTTCTGCTTTCCCGGCTCTCGGGTGAAGCTGGAAAAAGCCCAAGAGCGGGGAAGAGAAGGGGCTCCGTCACAGGTGTGGTGAAGCCAAGCAAGTAGGAGCTCTGAGTGGTGTCCTTGCCCGAGGTGTGGGTTAACAGCCCTGCACTACCCGAGGTTGAGTGGCCAGTCCGGGCTTGTTACCCGTTGTGCTGGGCTTATTACATGCCAGCGCCACATTAAAATGTGCACATGTTAATTTTTAAGTTCACATTTCATTCCCCTATGAAATGCATTTTACAAATGATATTAAGGCTTAATTTCCTTAGGAGAAATGTTATCCCTTTTATAAAAACGTCAAGCGAATGATTGGATTTTGACCCAAGAAAATCCGATTTGGGTTAGCCTTTCGTGGATGGGCAGACGTCAGTTCTAGGTCAGATGAGAGTTGAGAGTAAGATGCTGGGTTCATAGGTTTTAGAACGTGGGGCAGTCAGTCCATTTCATTTAAGGAAGTGGCGTTTAACAAGCGTTAGCATTCACTCCGTGTGTCAGCCTGGGGCCTGTTAGAAAGCATGGACCTCAGGGGTGGAAAGGTTTGGTGTGAAGGCGCAGGCACTCTGCCTAGCCATTAAGCCCTGGTTGCAAACCCCACATCCTGCTATGGGAGCGCCTGGATGCAAGCCACAGCTTCCTGCTGATGTACACCCTGGGAGGACAGCAGGCTCAAGAACAGTGGTCCCTGCCACCTGCATTGGACAGGTGAATTGAGTTCCAGGAGCCTGGCTTCAGCCTCACCTATGGGAGGCATTTGGCAGTGAGCCAGTGGACCGAAGTACTTTCTGTCTCTGTGCCCCTCAAATAAAATCGGGCTTTAAGACCAAGCTCTTAAAGGAACACTATAGGTGTTCCTTCAAAAAAATTATTTAATTAAATGTACCCCTTACCTGTAAGAAGGATAGATTATTTGAAATACAGGGCACTTGGGCCTTATCACCAGAGATCTTGACCGGGAAGGTCTAAAATGAGGCTCAAGAATATATATTTCTTCTTTACTTTTTTTTTTTAATTTGAAAGAGTGTCAGGGAGAGTCACAGAGGGCTTCCATCCGCTGGTTCACTCCCCACTTGGCTGCAACTGGGCCAAGCCGGAGCCAGGAGCTTCTTCCAGGTCTCTCACATGGGTGCAGGGGCCCAAACGCTTGGCCATCTTCCACTCCTTTTTCCAGGCACAATTCCAGGGAGCTGGATTAGAAGTGGAGCAGCCAGGACCCAATGGGATGCCAGCATCAGGCCCCTAAGAATAGACATTTTGAATACATGTTCCATCTCCATCCCTAGAAAATTCTCATCCTGCGGGGCTTCTCCCATTGCTTGGAGAAACCCTCCCTGCCTTTAGGTCCTTAACTCACTTTCTCTCTTGAGTTCCACCAATTTAGGTACCAACCAGGTGTGAGGATTTTAGATCTTGGGGCTACAAAATTTAATTCCCCATGGTGCGATGGTGAAAACACTTCAACAGTCATTGCTAATTAGAGTAACAGCAGAGTTCCTCATTGATCTGTCTTGTTAATTAATGTAGGAAATTTAGGTGTTTTGAGAAACCAGTCACTTGCAGGTCATTCAGTGAGAAGATTAAAAGCCTGTGGACTCTAGCTGTGAAAGGAATCTCCCCCCCCCCCCCCAAACAATGAAGGGCTGAGAAAAATTTAGGCAAAGAACAGACACTCTGGGAAGATGGATCTGACAACCCCAAATCCCAAGGCTGTGGAAATGAGTAACTGGGACCAAGTGACAACTTTGGTTCAGACCAAAAGATGTCACTCGAATATATAGGGGAATCTGGGAACGGGGTGGGGTTCTCATTTCATCTCTGCTGGTGACTTGCAGTCCATGCCTTTGCCCTCTGGGCCAGTGAATCTTTCTAGAGCTGCTGATGAGGATGTAGTTGAGTGGTGACAATACTGCTCTTGTAATTCCAGCTTTCGTGCTACAGCCCCTGACAGCCTGACAATGTATGCCTGCTCCAAGTTCGTCTCCACGCCCTCCTTGGTGAGTCCCTGCTTTTTCTAGGAGGATTTTTTTTTTAAGATTTATTTTATTTATTTGAAGGACAGAGTTACAGAGAGAGGTAGAGACCAGCCCGAGTTGGTCCCCAGAAAGTAGATTATGTAGCTTTATGTCGGATCTTCTGTATTTAAGAAGCTTAAATAAGCATTGGGAAGGTGTTTGACTCAGAAGCAAGAGTGAAATTAAAAGCGACTGGATGGTGCAGGGAGTTGGTTCATCCCAAGAGAAAAGGGTGGTGCTATTAGTAGGTACCTGGCACTGAGTTTACCAGCCCTGCAGGAGTTTTTCCGTCTGATGAGAAAGCAGGCTTAGAAAGGTTTAGTGACTTCCCCGAGATCACACAGCTGCTGCGGAGCTAAGATTGGAATCTGGATCTCTGGCCCTGAAGCCTGGCTGCTACCCATGCTGCTGTTTTGGAGGCCTGGCATGGGGTCAGTCAGCAGAGGCCACCAGGGGGGTTGGCCCTGTCCTGGCCTTCTTTGTCCTGAGCTGGCCGGTACCAGTGTGCTTCTGGGGCTCAGGTTTCTCCTAATTCCTGGAAGCTATGGGCAAGATAGAGCAAAGGTGAAAAACCTCCTGGGGTCCAAAAGGAAGCAGACCGGCTTTCCTTAGAGCAAAGCCTGAAAAGCAAGGGAATGCTGTGATCCTAGAACATACTAAAAGTAAAGATGAGTGATGCAGGATTGTAAGTACAGGCATGGAAGGGGCACTGGCAGGCGAAGATCCTGCTTGGTAAGGTTCTGAAGCTCCTCTCCAGCCTCCGCTGACCTTCCTGACCTGTGTCCTTCCCGCCAGGCCAGGAGCACCTCGCAGCTGCTGAGCCGGCCGCTGTCCGCAGTGGTGCTCAAGAGACCCGAGACGCTGACAGATGAGGTACCTTAACAGGTGGAGTTGGAGCTGTGGTTTTGGAGGGTGAGCGGTGGGGAGGGTTACCTGCTAGAACCAGTAGGGGGAGTGCGCGCTGAGGACAAGCATCCTGGACTAAAATTAGTCCAGGATCAAGGCCGTTGGCTGTAGGTGGGGATGATTGGCAGTTAATAGGATATATGCACTAGTGCTGGGCGTTTGCCACCGGCAGCACACGCGCCCAGATGAACTGCTAACTGCTGTAATGGCCTAGTCGGCTGACTTCTGTGGGAGCCTCTAATTGTTCCAGGAATGTGATCGCCATGGGGCGACAGGAACAGGCTAGGGCCTCGGTTGTAACACTTCCAGACCGCCCCTGAATCTTGATAGTATTTGAAGTCCGCCTTCTACATTAAAAGATTCTGCTTGCCAGCATTTTGGGGGAGTTTTCAGTGAGTGAACCAATTTCCCCTTTGGGATAGAAACCATGACACTTGACAGCACAGAGGGTTTAAATTGTGCAGACGTTTCCAAAGCAAAAACGGGTGCCCCCCCCCCAAAAAAAAACAAACTTGACCTTCTACCTGCCTCTTCTTCACAGCGCCTGAGCAGCGTGGCAGCCCCGTGTCCCCTGACCCCACTTGTCCAGAGCCGTAGCTTCCAAACCAGCGCCATCTCAAGGGACATTGATACAGCAGCCAAGTTCATTGGGGCCGGGGCTGCCACAGTTGGGGTGGCTGGCTCTGGGGCTGGGATCGGGACTGTATTTGGGAGCCTCATCATTGGTTATGCCAGGTAAGAGAAGTTGAGCCCCCATTGCCCCCTGGAAGGGTCTGCAGAGGTCTGGGATCTAGAGCTGCAGTAACCTTTGCAATAGCTACATGAGGCTATTTTGAATTTGAGTTTTAATTAATTAACAACACGTCGAACGAACTTGGGTTTTCAGTTCCTCGTCGCACTGACCAGATTTCCAGTGCCCGGTAACCACGTGTGGCTAGAGACAGCCACAGCGGCAGTGCAGAGGCAGCAGTTACGTCACTGAAAGACGTCCTGTTGAACTTTTGTTGGGTCTAGAGCAGAGACTGGCAGGCGAAGGCCTGAAGGCCAAAGCTGAGCTAAAGCCTGGTTCTGTACAGTTGAGCTAAGAATGGTTTCTGCATTTTTCTAAAGGTTATTTTAATTTTAAAGTAGCTAAAATAGGGCCGGCGCCGCAGCTCACTAGGCTAATCCTTCACCTGCAGCGCCGGTACCCCAGGTTCTAGTCCTGGTTGCTGCTCTTCCTGTCCAGCTCTCTGCTGTGGCCCGGGAGTGCAGTGGAGGATGGCCCAAGTGCTTGGGCCCTGCACCCGCATGGGAGACCAGGAAGAAGTACCTGGCTCCCGGTTTTGGATCAGTGCGGTGTGCCGGCCGCAGTGGCCATTGCAGGGTGAACCAACGGAAGGAAAACCTTCTCTCTGTCTCTCTCGATGTCCACTCTGCCTGTCAAAAACATAAATAAATAAAGTAACTAAAATATTTTGATTGCTCTCACTACATCTGATGTTTGCCCTGATTTGATGGTTATACAAAGTGTGCATGTGATGAAACGTTACATTGTGTCCATTAGTATGTAGAATTATGTAAGAAAATCAGGGGCTGGCGCACTTGGTTATTCCTCCGCCTGCGGCACCAGCATCCCGTATGGGCGCCAGGTCTAGTCCTGGTTGCCCCTCTTCCAGTCCAGCTCTCTGCTGTGGCCCGGGAAGGCAGTAGAGGATGGCCCAAGTGCTTGGGCCCTGCACCCACATGGGAGACCAGGAGAGGCACCTGGCTCTTGGCTTCAGATTGGTGCAGCTCCGGCCATTGCGGCCATTTGGGGAGTGAACCAATGGACGGAAGATCTTTCTCTCTCACTGTCTAACTCTACCTGTCAAATAAATAAATAAAATCAAAAAAATTAAAATCAAGAAAGACAAGCTGTAAACGGCCCACAGAGCCTAAGATGGGACCTGGCCCTTCACGGAGAGAATTTGCTGCCTCTAGGCTAGAGCCTCAGGTGGTGGGGTGACTGTACCACTGTGCCCCCCGCAGGGAGTTCCCCGCTGGCACCAGGGACTGTTTTGGTCCCCAGCAGCTCTGTCAGAACTGAATCGGTGTTCTCTAGACCTGTACGTTTTCCTAACGTCCTGGGGAGATGGGTGAGCAAGACGCCTGACGATTCTGCTAAAAGCCAGTGCTGTGGCGCCTTCCCTGTTGCAGCCGAGGTGTCACAGAACGAGGACTCCAAATTATATATCAGAGTCTTTTTTTTTTTTTTTTTTTTTTTTTAAGATTTATTTATTTGAAAGGCAGAGATAGAAGGAAAGACTGAGATCTTCCACCTGGTTCATTCCCCAAATGGCCGCAACGGCCAGAGTTGCACTGATCTGAAGCCAGGAGCTTCTTCCCGGTCTCCCACACAGGTGCAGGGGCCCAAGCACTTGGGCCATTTTTCACTGCTTTCCCAGGCCACAGCAGAGAGCTGGATCAGAAGTGAAGCAGCTGCACCCATATTGGATGCCAACACTGCAGGCAGAGGCTTAACCTACGCCACAGCACCGACCCCAGGAGTCCTTTATTCTGTGTTGACTCATATCACAAACCCCACTGGCCATTTTTAGCTTAAAGCCCTGAAACTTTTGGTTATTCTGAAATGAAAGAAGTTGGTCACTGACTCTCCTGGGCTCTGGAACAGGGTTTTCTCTGTGTCCCATGAAGTTGTGAGGCTGTGTCTGAAGACTGTCTTAAGTGAATGAAGGGGAGACCACGAGCCTTTAAAATGCCCCTGCTGTTTTAGTTTGGCTTCTGTGTTTCCTGTCTTGGAGTTCCACAGCTTAACTCACTGCTTTAGAATAACCCTGTCACTCTGGCTGCCTCTGCTGTCCGGTGTGGGCCTTGGATAGGCCCAAAGGTCTTTGTTTTCTTTCTTTCTTGGTTGTTTTTTGTTTGTTTGTTTTGTTTTGTTGTTTTGTTTTTTTAGATTTATTTATCTGAAAGAGTTACAGAGAGGCAGAGAGAGAGGTCTTCCATCCACTAGTTCACTCCCCAACTGGCCACAATGGACCAATCTGTGTCTTATCAGGAGCCAGGAGCCAGAGCCTCCTCCGGGTCTCCCACACACAGGTGCAAGGGCCCAAGGACTTGGGCCATCTTCCACTGCTTTCCCAGGCCATAGCAGAGAGCTGGATCAGAAGTGGAGCAGCCAGGACTCGAACTGGCGCCCGTATGGGATGCTGACACTGCAGGCAGTGGCTTTACCCGCTATTCCACAGCATCAGCTTACCAGTCTTAAATTATGGTCATAATGTGGGTGGTCCATTGACAAGATAATGTGTGTGCTTGGGTCATTGTCCACTGCCCCCTCATTCAATCCCTGAAGAGTCCTTGGTGCATCAGGGCAAGAATTAGGGTGTGATGGCGTCACCCCTAAAACCTCAGATGAGCTTGGAGGGAAGAGTACTCTCTGAGCCGCTTAGATGTTTGCCCTCTCCTTGGTGTGGACTGGAAGCTCAGTTTTTTCTCCCCTGCTTCTCCCAGGAACCCTTCCCTGAAGCAGCAGCTCTTCTCCTACGCGATTCTGGGCTTTGCGCTCTCGGAGGCCATGGGGCTCTTCTGCCTGATGGTGGCCTTTCTCATCCTCTTCGCCATGTGAAAGAGTCGTCGCCACCTCCCGCAGGTCTTTGTCCCGTCCTCGTCTGCCCTGTGCGGTCCCATTCCTGTACCTTCCCAGGACACCTGGGGCAAGTGGTTGGCTCAGGGTTTGACAGAGGGAAGACAAATAAATACTGTATTATAAGATGCCTGCTGAGTGTCCTGTGTGCGTTCCTTCCCCGCGGTTTGCCCAGTGCTTTGGTTGAGAGTACAAGGCCTAAAGTGCGGTGTGCTGGTTCGGAACGCCACGTGGGTCTGCTGTGGTCATGTTTCAGGAAAATTGCATCCTGAACAGCTCTCCTTTCAATCCTTATCACCCGGCACGGCTGCTGCTCGCCTCAGAGCACTGGCGTCAAGCGCCGACTTGTGGGCTTGCTCTCGCGCTGCCATGTCCTCTCCGGCTCTGTCACCCGCCAGGTCTGCTGTGGGAGCTTCACGGATGTTTGCCTGTGGGCTCCCCCCCCCCCCCCCTCACATTTCCAGCCAGCGCTGCCAGGTGAATCTTCCTCACCTTCAGGACTGGTTCTGTAATTACCCATCCAAACACTGCCTGGCCTCCGCTTCCTCACGATTGGTCATTTTTCAAATGTTCCTTCCCTATCTTGCAGCCTTGCCGTGTGCCTCTGCCCATCTCTCTCCTTAAATCTTTCCTCACTTTGCTCTTCTTCAAGCTCTAGTAGCCTTACTTAGCTTGAATGCCGTCTACATCCATGAAGTCATTTTCTTATCTCTGTCCACCTCATCAAATGAGCATTAGCCCCATAAATGACTGTAGAGCATGTATCTCCTTTATAATAATCCGGGGCCATGATAAATTGTGAGTGGGTGTGCCCAGGGCACTCTGTCTTCCAAGTACGAGGTCAGTTTCTTGAGGCAGTATTGTTGGACAGCAGCCCGCCCGTAGACAAATTGCGTCTTGACGTACATCACTTGTTCAAAGATGGTGGCTGCAGATATTTCCTTTAAATAATGAACTCCAAGGCAACTGCAGGCCGCAGTTACAGGGTTGGCTGCAGCCAGTAAGGTCTGGGAGTGCCTGGGGCTGTAGAAAAGCAGATTTTCAGCAACAACAGCTTTTGTGGGATAGCACCTTGCTGTGCAACGGGTGTGCACATGATGATTGTGGACTCTACGTCAGGCACCCAGGGAAGCTTGCTGGTAAGCAACAGGCTTCATCTGGTACTGGTCTGTACATCTCTAGCCCTAAAAAATACAGCAGGTACTTCGTGAACTTTCTTATTTAATCATCTATTCCAACCCCCCTCACTTCACAAGTGAGGAAATCGACCTTGAGAGGTCAAAGGATCTCCCAGGCGTTCACAGGCAGGGATAAGCGAGCCCAGGTCATCTCTTGCTGAAGTGACTGGGTGTGTCAATTCATGTTCTTTCCAAAGTGATGATGGAGATGACCACAGAGGTGTTTAGTAACTGAAATTAAAGCTCAAGGCAGGGACTTGACCCTCGGGAAACAGGCTCCGGAAGCATGTTGCTCTGAATCCTTCACCCCCGGGGCCCTTCTGCAGTTGTCCTGGAGGGTGAGAATGATGGATCCAGTTGTCACACCATCCTCAACGCCTCTGGGCTGTGGGCCTCATGGGAACAGGGCCTGGCTTTGTCTTCTCCAGATGTAGATTCTCCAGAATCTACCTCTTACGGAATGAGGAAGAACCCTCCCTTAAATTAGAGCTACTGGTAGGAGGCTCTGCTGCCCTGGCCCTCCCCGTCCCGAGTCACCCTGGTGCCTTCTTGGGAACTGAGTTGGGCTAACCTCTCAACAAGGCAGGTGCTCAGAGACAGCCAAGCTTGATGGCCTGCACATCTCTGTTTTCTCTGAAGTCAGTGATGACTGGTTCTTCAAGAAGCTTGCCAGCAAATTTCCTTAGGAGGAGTCCAGGTGCCCTGAATCCTCTCAGCTTCAGGCCCCAGGGAGAGTTACGGGCAACCCAAATGGCCAACAACCTGGGCTAGGGGAGTGCTATGTTTTAGTAGAGAAACAGGGTCTAAGAACAGATCTTCTGGAGATCTCTTCAACTTGGATAGCATGGTGATGGAAGCCCGTCCTTGGAGTTGTAGAATAGCACCTGCTGTGAGGTCAGGAGACCCTTCCCAATCTCTAGCTCCTGTGACATGGGGCAGATCACTGAGCAGGAACTTTCTGGGACCCTGGTTTCCGTCTGTGCTTAAGTCTGGCCAGAAAGCATCTGGAGAGAGAACCCAGCCATGTTGAAGGCAGCAAGACTTGTTTGCCTCTGCTGCTTTCTCAGTTTCTTCAACAGCTGATTGTGTTTCTTGGGCACCAAGGGAGCAGTGTCAACAGGCTTGCACCATTCCTAATTAGAAGTAAACAGTGCCCTGTGAAAGTCCTCTAAATGCTAAACAGCAGTAATGAGGAGCCCAGTTCCAGCCTCCCTCTCAGGGTGGATTTAGTAGTTCAAGGTCTTCTCAAGGTCGTCAGGATGAGAAAGCTGCTCAGGAGCAATACTGGTGATCTGGCTGAGTTGGTATCCAGGAACCAGGCTAGGGCAGCTGTGTGCCTTACCTTCATTCAAGAGAAGCGAGATGAGATGGAGGACTCCAGTTGAATTCTGCAACAGGAAAAGGGAAATGGTAGCATCACACAGTGAGCAAATGTTACCCCAGTTCTCCAAGGTGTTTCTTTTAAGACTTATTGAAGGGGCTGGCACTGTGGTGTTGCGGGTAAAGCCACTGCCTGCAGTTCTGGTATCCCATATGGGCACTGGTTTGAGTCCCGGCTGCTCCACTTCCAATCCAGCTCTGCTGTGGCGCGGGAAAGCAGTAGAAGATGGCCCAAGTCCTTGGGCCCCCTGCACCCACATGGAGGACCGGAAGAAGCTCCTGGCTCCTGGCTTCAGATCAGTGCAGCTCCAGTTGTTGCAGCCAATTGGGGAGTGAACCCGTAGATGGAAGACCTCTTTCTCTCTCTCTCTCTGCCTCTCTGCCTCTCCGCCTCTCCGCCTCTCCTTCATTCTCTGTATAACTCTTTCAAATAAATAAATCTTAAAAAAAAAAAAAAAAAGATTTATTTGAGAGGCAGAGAGAGAGGTCTTCCATCTGCTGGTTCATTCCCTAAATGGTTGCAATGGCCAGAGCCGGGAGCTTCTTCCAGGGACCCCATGCAGGTGCAGGGGCTCAAGCAGTTGGGCCATCTTCCACTGCTTTCCCAGGTCATTAGCAGGGAGCTGGATCGGAAGGGGAGCAGCTAAGACTCAAACCAGTACCCATATGGGATGTTGGCGCTGCAGGCGGAGGCTTAGCCTGCTACGCCACAGCGCTGGCCCCAAGTCCTCCAAGTTCTGAGTGGTGAAACTTTGTGTTTATTGAGCCCATCTCAACATGGCATGCGTTTTCTAGTGTGTGCTTAGGACACACCTCTGGGCAGCCTGCTGTTCTCGCCATTTGATGAGAACAAACTAAAACATGGAAAGATGTTTTAGTCTCCAGTCATTTCTTGAAATTATTTTTGAGCATCTACCTCAAAGCACTATGAACATGAGTACACTGTGACCAAAGTAGCCACTTTAGAAATCACAGGATAAAAATGAATGATTGAATGAATGAACGAATAAAAGAAATGGCAGGAGATGGTATGGATAGAATACTAGGCAAGAGGTTTGGGTTAGAGATGATCTATTCCCAGTTCCCCCTCTCACTCATCATTTCTTGATATTTTCAGTGAGTACTGTGGGAGGCAGACTTTTTTTTAAGTGACTCGTTAAAGATGCCCGGATCTGATCTTCAGAGCCTGTGACTTCGCTGTCACTGCCCTGGTTTGGGTAGATGGCACTGTGGATTTTAAGATGGAGTGGGTCTGTCTAATCACATGCACCCGTAAAAGTGCAGAGCTTTCGCAGGCTGGTGGCAGAAGAGGAGAACACAGAAGAAGGGAATGAATGCGCCGCTGCTGAAGATGAGCGGGACCATATGCTGGGACCAGAAAGGAGCCTCCGAAAGCTGTCAGCGACCCCCAAATCAGCAGGCTTCACTGCCACAATTTCCAAGTGCAGTGGGGGAGGTAGAGATGAATTATTCCAGGTCCTCGCCTTCTACTTAAGCACAGACACATGTACAGTACACAAGGTGGTCAAGTTTACTTAAAAGGTGAGAAAACACACACACACTCACGGACATAGTTGAGGAATAGTCAGATGACAAATGGCTGTTCTTTTAATCTGTTAAGTGTGGTAATTTGTTATATAGAAATAGAAAGCTGGGGCTGGCACTGTTGCACAGCAAGGTTAAGCAGCAGCGTGCAGTGCTGGCATTTTCCATTTGAGCCCCAGTTCAAATCTTGGCTGTTCCACTTCCCACCCAGCTCCCTGCTAACGTGCCTGGGAAAGCAGCGGAGGATGGCCCAGGTGCTTGGACTGCTGCCACCCACGTGGGAGACCCGGATGGAGTTCTAGGCTCCTGACTTCAGCTTGGCCCAGCCCTGGTCTTTGTAGTCATCCAAAGAGTAAACCAGTAAGATGGAAGATCTCTCTCCTTGTATCTCTAACTCTGCCCATCGAATAAAATAAATACAATCTTTTTTTTTTTTTAACAAATTAGAAAGCTAATACAAGGCCAGCGCCGCGGCTCAGTAGGCTAATCCTCCACCTTGCGGCGCCGGCACACCGGGTTCTAGTCCCGGTCGGGGCACCGGATTCTGTCCCGGTTGCCCCTCTTCCAGGCCAGCTCTCTGCTGTGGCCAGGGAGTGCAGTGGAGGATGGTCCAAGTACTTGGGACCTGCACCCTATGGGAGACCAGGAGAAGCACCTGGCTCCTGCCATCGGATCAGCGCGGTGCGCCGGCAGCAGTGCGCCAACTGTGGCGGCCATTGGAGGGTGAACCAACGGCAAAAAGGAAGACCTTTCTCTCTGTCTCTCTCTCTCACTGTCCACTCTGCCTGTCAAAAAAAAAAAAAAAGATAAGAAAGCTAATACAAAGGCAACATTCTAATCTGCAGTAGAAGGAGTCAAGTCTCATCTGGGTCTTGAACAGAAACTCTAGAAGTTGACCTACCTGACCCTCTGCCTCCTAACGTCATTGGATCTGATCTAGCTCAGGAAAGCTAGCAGAGGAAAGACATCGAAACCAAGCGTGTATGCGATGCCGTTTTACCACAGCTGTTTCTTAAGTTTA
This sequence comes from Lepus europaeus, assembly GCF_033115175.1. Lineage (NCBI taxonomy): Eukaryota > Metazoa > Chordata > Mammalia > Lagomorpha > Leporidae > Lepus > Lepus europaeus. The sequence continues at coordinate 66,996,780 of NC_084836.1, forward strand.
TATATTTGAAAGGCAGAGTGACAGAGAAAGGGAAAGATAGGCATCTTGCAAGTTCAGATGGCTACAGCAGCCAAGGCTGGGCCAGACATAGGACAGGAGCAGGGAACTCCATCTGGGTCTCCCACATGGGAGATCATGATAGCACTTTGTCCATTGTCCACCGCTGCCTCCTAGACACATTAGCAGGAAGCTGGAGAGAAGCAGAGGCAGGACTCAATCCCAGGGACTCCAGTATGGGACGCAGGCATCCCAAGTGATGGTTTAGCCCACTACAGCACCATGCCTGCCCCTTTTCCCTTGCTTTAACAGATGAGAGAACTAAGTCTCGGTTTGCTAGTACTCCAGGTTATCTAGATAGGAAGGGATGGAACAGTAACCCTTGACCAAAGCGCCTTGCGTAGCCCACATGTGTCCAGGGGCCAGGATGTCACTGGAGGAGAAGACGAGACCAGAGCAGACCATTTTTGAGATTTCTCAGTGAAGGCGATGGGTTTGTTTATCTTATAATTACTGTCGCTGCTGCCATCTTGCAAATAGGTAGCATTTTGCCTACTCCTGGGTTCATTTTACCCCACTGCTGTTTTCTTGGTCCCTGCGTAGGCTCAGCTTTGTTGGCTCAGCTTTGTGCCCAAGATGGATATTTTTAACCGTGGTGGATTACAGCCTTCCAGGAACTGTGTAGCCGCTTTTACAGAAACAAACTGCATATCTTGCCTGGGTTGGGGGGGGGTTGTCCAAGCCTAATCAGACTCACGGCCCCTCCGCCCTCCATTGCTTTGCCATCCACATCACCCAGTAGTAGGAGAAGGGACTTCAGGTTTCCAAAACAGAGCTGCAAAGGGCAGCAAACAGCGAGCCCATAGCTCCCTTAGCAACAGGAGAGTAGTCCCTGGGGACTGCAGAGAGGGGAGACTGTTTAGCTCAGGGAAAATCTGTGCATTCTAAAAGACCCATACAATTTTCCAACAGCAGCTTGGCCCTGCGCAACCCACCAGATTGCAAGTCCTAGAGTCCTGGGATCGACTCACTCACACTCAATGGCTTTGGGTAACTCTTCCTGTGCTCCAAGTTCCTTCCCTGTGTGACACAGCAAAGCTCGTCTTCCTCCCTGAGATGCCATAGAAATTAATGAAATTGGGTTTCGAAGCTTCTTGTTGGAGACTTAGATTGTGGAAGTTTTCTGTCTCTGCTGTTTCTTAGTTACCAGTTTACCAGGCGTAACTTAACACTGGGATTCTCTGCCAGTGCTAAAATTAGACTGCACCACTCCGGGGTTTCCTCTCCTGCCTCCTGCTTTTGTTCTGGGGGCTTGGGGGAAGAGCCGTGCATTGCTGGAATTAAAAACTCAAGAAAATCATCTCCTAAAAACCATTTTCAACCACCTTATCGTCCTTTCAAAGGCATGGCCCCATTCTGCCCTAGATTTTGAGGATCTGCGTCCCTTGTGGAAATGGGCCTGAAAATGCCTGAGGGCTGAGAGAGGGGTGGAACAGATGGGAGCTGGGCTGGAGAGAGCGAGGCTCCCCGTCTCCCCTGCCGCCCTCCCTTCCCGGGGTAGACTTTCTGCCACCAAAACTGCGGTTTTCAGTCCCATCACAAAAGTCCCTAGTTATTCCTAAGTGTGCTTCTCTTGAGGGTAGGTGGTTTGGATATTGGACCTCTTTCCTGCCTAGGGACGAGGGAAAAAACCAATAGGCAGGGAGAGAATCAATCTTTTCCAGCTGCAACCTAGAGAGAAAAGGAACAAATTCTTCACCAGGGAAGATTGTGTAAACAGCGCCTTTGGCTGCAGACATAGATTTAGGGAAGCAAAGAAAGGGATCTTTGTTCTCCCCTACCCCAGCCAGAGCACAATCGTAGAGCTGGGATTGTTTGCTTTGGCAAGGGACTCCCTGCCCGAAAGGACTGAGCGTTCCAGAGACTGGTGAGGCCTCTGCTGGGTTTCCCTTCGGAGTGGAGGAAAGGACAGCCCTGGACCCTACTCGGTTACCTAAGGGAGTGGGGCTGGCAGGCCACAGCCCAAGGCGTCTGGCACATTCTTTCCAGCGTTGTCCGGCTCCTTCCCACCCTGCCCTAGCCTTGCTACAGTTTGTTACTTTAGTTGGCTCTGTCTTCCTGCTCTGAGGGTGCTCTTGGTCCCTGTCCTAATGTTCTATCCCAGAGAAGCTGCAGTTCCAGAGAGCAGGCCGTGCCAGGGCTCCTCTCAGGAATCCAACAGGAAGAAAGAGTTCCAAAGACACCCTAGCCAGCCTGGGACTTGCAGGCTGAGTTACACATGACCCCAACAGTTGCAGTCAAGCTTTTCCAAACCCTCCAGAGAGCTCTCACTTTCCTTGGGTAACATCAGTGTCTCACCAGTGCAAAGTAATGTTTATACAGCACCTGCTCGTGCCACACTTTACAAACGCCATTTTGTTCATTGTGACTGCTCTGTCAGGGAGACAGAATCACGTCCACTTTCTGCAGTAGGACACCAGGGATCAGCAAGATTAAATACTGTGTCCAAGGTCGCACAGATGGAATATTGTTTGCCCTTCAAACTGAGGGCTGTAACAATAGAAAGTATTGTTTCCCAGTTCTGAAGGCCAGAAGTCCAAGGTCAAGGTAGAAACAGGGTTGTTTCCTTCTAAAGACTGCGAAAAATAATCTCTTCCACACTCTCCCCAAGCTTTTAGTGGTTGGTGGGCAATTCTCAGCTTTCCTGGGCTACATGTGTGCATTCATCTCTACATGGCATTGTCTACATGTGTGTGTGTACAAATTTCCCCTGTTTTAAGGATACTAGACATACTGAATTAGGAGCCCACCCTACTTGAGTATGATGTCATCACCATAACTAATTACATCTGCAAACATTTCCGAGGTACAGAGGTTAGGACTTCAACATGTGGATGGGAGGGGACACCAGGGGAGACACAATTCTATCCATAACATGACAAATTGCTGTGCCATTTATGCTCTTTCTATTGTACTGTACTGCTTCCTAAAAATCAGTTACAGGGCCAGCATTGTGGTGTAACGAGTTAAGCCGCCACCTGCGATGTCCGCATCTCAAATGGGCACCAGTCTGAGTCCTGGCTGCTTCACTTCTGGCCCAGCTCCCTGCTGATGCACCTGGGAAAGAGGCAGAGAATGGCCCAAGTGCCTGGGCCTCTGCACCCATGTAGGAGACCCAGAGGGAGCTCCTGGCTTCAGCCTGGCCCTTCAGCCTGGCCCAGCCTCAGCTGTTTCGGCCATTTGGAGAGTGAACCAGCAGATGGAGGGTCAGTATCTCTGTTTCTCTGTGTATAACTCTGCCTCTCATATAAAATAAATGAAACTTTGGGGCTGGTGCTGTGGCATAGTGGGTAAAGCCACCACCTGCAGTGCCGGCATCCCATATGGGCGGCTGGTTCGAATCTCGGCTGCTCCACTTCCCATCCAGCTCTCTGCTATGGCCTGGGAAAGCAGTGGAAGATGGCCCAAGTCCTTGGGCCCCTGCACCCACGTGGGAGACCTGGAAGAAGCTCCTGGCTCTTGGCTTCGAATCACTGCAGCTCCAGCCATTGTGGCCAACTGGGGAATCAATCAGCAGATGGAAGACCTCTCTCTCTCTCTCTCTCTGTCCTTCTCTCTCTCTCTCTCTCTCTGCCTCTCCTCTCTCTGTGTAACTCTGACTTTCAAATAAATAAATAAATATTTTAAAAAATAAATAAAATGAAACTTTAAAAAGACAAAGATCAGAAGATGACACAGAATGCTGTTTAGCTTCTGTATTCCCCTTCAATCAAAATGTCCTATTGCTGCTACTAATTATCTTTGTAAAATGTGAATTTGATCAATCGCCCTCCTATTTAAAATCCTACAGTGACTTCCAGTGGATAAATAGACCCCGAATGAAGTCCAGACGCCTTGTGGTGTGAGCAGGGATTCTGTTTCATGCCACTCTACTCACCGCCCTCTCCACCCATCCGATCTCCATACACTCCACATAGGAACAGCTTCTTGAACACATTATGCTCGGACAATCTTTCAGACCTTTGTTTCCTCATGACTTCTCCCCATCTGTTACTCATTTCACCTCTCAGACAAAACCCAAGGCTCATCTCTTTTTCTTTTTCTTTTTTTTTTTTTAAGATTTATTTATTGGCCGGTGCCGCAGCTCAATAGGCTAATCCTCCAACTGTGGCACCGGCACACCGGGTTCTAGTCCCAGTTGGGGCACCGGATTCTATCCCAGTTGCCCCTCTTTCAGGCCAGCTCTCTGCTGTGGCCAGGGAGTGCAGTGGAGGATGGCCCAAGTCCTAGGGCCCTGCACCCACATGGGAGACCAGGAGAAGCACCTGGCTCCTGGCTTTGGATCAGCGCGGTGCGCCAGCCGCAGCGCGCCGGCTACAGCGGCCATTGGAGAGTGAACCAATGGCAAAGGAAGACCTTTCTCTCTGTTTCTTTCTCTCTCACTGTCCACTCTGCCTGTCAAAAAAAAAAAAAAAAAAAGATTTATTTATTTATTTGAAGGTCAGAGTTACACACAGAGAAGAAGAGGCTGAGAGAGAGAGAGAGGTCTCCATCCAATGGTTCACTCCCCAGATGGCCGCAACAACCAGAGCTGTGCTGATCTGAAGCCAGGATCCAGGACCTTCTTCCGGGTCTCCCACATGGGTGCAGGGGCCCAAGGACTTGAGCCATCTTCTACTGCTTTCCCAGGCTATAGCAGAATGCTGGATCAGAAGTGGAGCAGCCTTGGCCGGCGCCGCGGCTCACTAGGCTAATCCTCTGCCTTGTGGTGCCGGCACACCGGGTTCTAGTCCCGGTCGGGGCGCCAGATTCTGTCCCGGTTGCCCCTCTTCCAGGCCTGCTCTCTGCTGTTGTCCGGGAGTGCAGTGGAGGATGGCCCAAGTGCTTGGGCCCTGCACCCCATGGGAGACCAGGAGAAGCACCTGACTCCTGCAATCGGATCAGCGCGGTGCCCCGGCCGCAGCACGCCAGCCGCGGCGGCCATTGGAGGGTGAACCAACGGCAAAGGAAGACCTTTCTCTCTGTCTCTCTCTCTCTCACTGTCCACTCTGCCTGTCAAAAATAAAATATTAATTAATTAATTAAATTAAAAAATAAAATAAAAAAAAAGAAGTGGAGCAGCCAGGACTTGAATTGGCGCCCATATGGGATGCCCGCACTGTAGGCTGTGGCTTTACCCACTACGCCACAGTGCCAGCCCCCCAATTCACCATTTTTAAGCATACAATTTGCTGAATTTTGACAGATATACACAATCATGTAATGATCACAACTGAAATGCATAACCTTTTTACCACCCCAACAATTTATGTGTACCCCTGTGTAATCAATTCCCCTCCACACAGCCCTCAGCAGTGACTGATCTAACTCCTGTCCCTACTTTTGCCTTTTCCAGAATGTCATTAAAAGGCATTATATGTATGAAGACTTTTGTGTCCGGCTGCATTTACCACGTTTTGAGACTCATCTGTGCCGTTGGATGCATTACTCCTGCCTGATATTTTATTGTATGGTGAACTGTAAGCTGTTGTCCAGTTCCCAGTCGATATACCCATTTAGATGGTGTCCAGTTTGGGGCCATTACAATAAAGCCGCCATGAGTATGCATGTACAGCCCATTGTTGGGGCCTGTTTTTATTGCTCTCGGATAAACATCTAGGAATGGGATTTCTGGGCTCCATGGTAGGTGGAGATGTAACTTTATAAGAAACTGCCAAGCTGTTTTCCGAAGGAGGGACCTCATTTTCCATTCCCGCTAGCAGTGTCTGAGCATTCCGGTTGCTCCTCACCCTCCCCTCTGCACTGTCTGTATTCACTTTAGCCTCTCTAGGGGGCACACGCTGGGATCACAGGGCCGTTTTAATTTGCTTCTCGCCAGGTTGAACAATACTTAGCATCTTTTAATGTACTTATTTGTCAACTGTATTTTTTTACCTGCTAAAATGTCTGTTCAAATACTTTACCAACTTTAAAAATAGGTTGTTTGGGTGCCAGCGCTGTGGCATAGTGGGTTAAAGCCCTGGCCTGCAGTGCCGGCATCCCATATGGATGTTGGTTCTAGTCCCAGCTGCTCCTCTCCCAATCCAGCTCTCTGCTGTGGCCTGGGAAAGCAGTAAAAGATGGCCCAGGTCCTTGGACCCCTGCACCCGCATGGGAGACCTGGAAGAAGCTCCTGGCTCCTGGCTTCGGGTCTGCGCAGCTCTGGCCATTGTGGCCATCTGGGGAGTGAATCAGCGGATGGAAGACCTCTCTCTCTGTCTCAACCTCTCTCTGTAACTCTTTCAAATAGATATTATTTTTTATTATTTATTTATTTATTTATTTTTGACAGGCGGAGTGGACAGTGAGAGAGAGACAGGAAGGTCTTCCTTTTGCCGTCGGTTCACCCTCCAATGGCCACCACGCTGATCCAAAGCCAAGAGCCAGGTGCTTCTTCCTGGTCTCCCATGCGGATGCAGGGCCCAAGGACTTGGGCCATCCTCCACTGCACTCCCGGGCCACAGCAGAGAGCTGGACTGGAAGAGGGGCAACTGGGACAGAATCCAGCGTCCCAACCGGGACTAGAACCTGGTGTGCAGGCACCGCAGGCGGAGGATTAGCCTAGTGAGCCGCGGTGCCGTGTTGCAAACTTTTTAAAAATAGGTTAGTTGTTTTCTTATCATTACATTGTAAAAGGTTTTTGTGTATGGCTATTCTAGATACCAGCTCTTTATTATCAGATGTGTATTTTGAAAATATTTACTCCAGCATCTTTTCATATTTTTTAAAAGGGCCTTTTTGGAAAGCAGATGTTTTTAATTTTGATAAAGTCCAAATATATCAATTTCATATAGTTTGTGTCTGTGTCCTAAGAAATCTCTGCCTAACCCAAAATTGCAAAGATTTTCTTTTAGAATATTTATAGTTCTACGCTTCTGTTTAGGTCTGTCATCCATTGCAACATAACTTTTTAAAAAAGTTTATTTATTTGAAAGAGAGAGACTCCCATCCACCCTCAAATACCTGCAATAGCTAGGGCTGGACCAGGCCAAAGCCAGGAGCCAGGAGCTCTAACCAGGTCTCCCACATGGGCTGCAGAGACTCGAGCACTCATGAGCCATCGCCTGCTGCCTCCCAGGGTGCATATTAGCAGGAAGTGGATGGGAGTGAAGGGGGGACTCAATCCCAGGCATTCCACTACTGGGATGCCAGCCCACCAAGCAGTGGCTTAACCAGCTGCACCACAACACCCGCCCCTCAGCATAGCCTTTTTATCTGGTACAAAGTAGGAATTAAAGTTCTTTTTTTTTTTTTCCTTTTTGCATATAGCTGTCTAAATGTTTCCCTATGACAGTTTTGAATATTTTTCTCCATTGAATTAACTTGACACTTTTCTTGAAATTCAATTGACCATATACAGTTAGGCTGGTGCCTGAATCGTTTATTCTCTTCCATTGATATGTTTATCCTTTTTTAATAATTAAGATTTTTTTTTGACAGGCAGAATTAGACAGTGAGAGAGAGAAAGAAAGGTCTTCCTCCCATTGGTTCACCCCCCAAATGGCCACTACGGCCGGCACTGTGACGATCCAAAGCCAGCAGCCAGGTGCTTCCTCCTGGTCTCCCATGCAGGTGCAGAGCCCAAGCACTTGGGCCATCCTCCACTGCCTTCCCTGGCCTCAGCAGAGAGCTGGACTGGAAGAGGAGCAACCAGGACAGAATCCAGCGTCCCAACTGGGACTAGAACCCGGGGTGCCGGCGCTGCAGGCGGAGGATTAGCCAAGTGAGCCACAGCACCAGCCAAATAATTAAATTTTTTAATTTACTTTCATTTTATTAGAAGGAGAGACAGAGACAGAGCAAGATCTTCCCTCTGCTGGTTCACTCTCCAAATTCTACAACAGCCAAAGCTGGGCCAGGCTCAAGATGGGAGCCACAAACTCCATGTAGGTCTCCCACTTGGGTGGCAAGGACTCAAGATCTTAAGCCATCACCTGATGTCTCCAGGTGTGTGTTAGCAGGAAGCTGGATGAGGAGCAGAGGCAGTACTTGAAGCTAAGTACTCCAATGTGGAATGTGGGTTTCCCAAAACACATCTTAACCACTGTGCCAAACAGCTGCCTTGGGGTTTGTCCTGACCCCAACACCACTGTCTCATGACTGCAAGTTTATGGTAAATCCTGACATCTGGCAGCACAAGGCCTCCAACTTGGAGTCCTTCTTGTCATTCAAAACTCACTTCAATGTTTCCCCTCTGAAAAGACTTCTCTCGCAATTTGCTTTAGAAGACACACACCCCATGCACTCACTGGACACTCTGCTGCGGTACCCTATTTGGTGCTGCCATTACTACAAGGAAAGCCCCACCCTTGTCTGCCATGTTTCTTGCTGTATCCCCAGCATTCAGAACAGCACCTGGCAGAATGTAAGTACTTCATAGAGATGTATGCAGTAGAGGAACCCAGACCTTTGCATACGTGGTTTCTTCCAGCTTCCAAATCTCAGACTTACCTATTAAAGCAGATCAATCACAGCCTAATGGTTCCGACTCCCTCTAGTTTCTTGTGTCTTCCTCCATGTGGCTGTACATATAAGGGCTTTTCAAAAAGTTCGTGGAAAGTGTGTATTAGGAAGAAACTACACATAGATTTCAATTGTGTTGCAGCACATCTTTTAACCTCACTTCTCCATAAACTTTTTGAAGCACCATTGTATAATTTTTTAAAGCACCCCCATCTGTAAATCTGAAATCTGAAATGCTCCAAACTCTGAAACTTTGTGATTACCAACATGAGGCCACAAGTGGAAAATTCCATGCCTGACCTCATGGAATGGGTTGCAGTCAAAACACAGGCACTGGGGCAATGTTGTGGTACAGCAGATCAAGCCACTGCTTGGGAAGTCTGCATCCATCTCCTCCACTTCCGATCCAGCTCCCTGCTAATGCTTCTGGGAAAGCAGTGGATGATGGCCCAAGTGCTTGGGCCCCAGCCACCCTGATTCCTGGCTTCGGGCTGGCCCAGCCCTGGCTGTTGTGGGCACTTTGAGAGTGAGCCAACAGATGGAAGTCTCTCTCCCCTCCCTCGTCTCTCTCTCTGTGGTGTGTGTGTGTGTCATTTGCCTCTCTCTCTCTCTCTCTCTCTCTCACTGTGCCTTTCAAATAATTTTTTAAAAATTATTTGTTTATTTGACAGGTAGAATTATAGGCAGTGAGAGAGAGAGAGACAGAGAGAAAGGTCTTCCTTCTGTTGGTTCACCCCCAAATGGCCGCTAAGGCCGGCGCTGCACCAATCCGAAGCCAGCAGCCAGGTGCTTCTTTCTGGTCTCCCATGTGGATGCAGGGGCTCAAGCACTTGGGCCATCCTCCACTGCCTTCCTGGGCCACAGCAGAGAGCTGGACTGGAAAAGGAGCAACCAGGACTAGAACCCGGCGCCCACATGGGATGCTGGCGCCACAGGCAGAGGATTAACCAAGTGAGCCACGGCGCCAGCCCAAATAAAAAAATTTAAAACACACACAAATACACACAAACAAGAACATTTCAAATATTATATAAAATTACCTTCAGGGGCCAGTGCTATAGCACAGAGGGTTAAGCCCCAGCCTATAGCACCGGTACCCCATATGTGTGCCGGTTCAAGTCCAGGCTGCTCCACTTTGGATCCAGCTCCCTGCTAATACACTTGGGAAAGCAGTGGAGGATGGCCCAAGTCCTTGGGCCCCTGCACCCACATAGAGGAGACCAGGAAGAAGCTTCAGGCTTCTGGCTTTGGCCTGGCCCAGCGCCAGCTGTTGTGGCCATTTTGGGAGTGAACCAGCAGATGGAATCTCTCTCTCTCTCTCTCTCTCTCTGTCTTTCCTTCTCTCTGTGTATAACTCTGCCTTTCAAATAAATAAATAAATCTTTATAAAAAAGTTACTTCGGTGGGAGGGAGGTAGGGTGGGAAGAATCACTATGTTCCTAAATTTCTATATATGAAATGCATGAAGTTTGTATTCCTTAAATAAAGTTTCAAAAAAATCATCTTCACACTGTGTGATTAAGGTGTACATGAAACATAAAAGAACTTCAGGCTTAAATTAGGTTCTACCCTCAAGATATCTTATTACGTATATGAAAAAATATTCCCAGATCCCAAAACATTTGAAATCCAAAGCATTTCTGGTTCCAAGCATTTCAGGTAAGGGATACTCAATCCCCTTATTATATAATATAATATTATATATTATATATATTATATAATATAATAATAATCCCCTTATTATACAAATGTATATTTATATTATACATTATATTATACAAATGTATATTATATTATATAATATAATAATAATCCCCTTATTATACATATGTCTGTTTTAGCCACAGAATTGTAAGCACTGATGACATAGTAGCCACTCAATATATTTTAAAATGGGGGAATGGATGAAGTAATGGGCTCCATATGGATTATCTTATAGATTAGCATTTTGTAAGATGAGCAACTAAAAAAAAGACCTTAACAAAATATCTTGGAGAATCACTCTTAATATTGAATGTAAAGGGGCCAGCACTGTGGCATAGTGGGTGAGGCTGCCGGATGCAGTGCTGGCATCCCTTATGGACACTGGTTCAAGTCTCAGCTGCTCCACTTCCAGTCCAGCTCCCTGTACCCATGTGGGAGACCCAAATAGGCTCCTGGCTCCTGGCTTCTGATCAACTCAGTTCTGGCCTTTTGGGGAATGAACCAGTGGATAGAAGACCTTTCTTTCTCTCTCTTTGCCTCTGCCTCTCTATAACTCTGCCTTTCAAATAAATAAATAAATCTTTAAAAAAAAATAGGTGTTTTAGGTTTAAAAATATATACCTAATGTAAGTAATAACTAACATTTGCAAAATATTTACTTTGTATCAGATGGAAAGACCCAGACTGAGTGGGACCTGAAGTTTATACAATTTGGGGGGGAAGGTTCTCTTTTTTAAAATTAATTATTTATTTGAAAGGTAGAGTTACAGAGAGAGGGGGAAGACAGAGAGAGAGCAGTCTTCCATCTGCTGGTTCACTTCCCAAATGGCCACAGTGGATGGAGCTGGGCCAATCCAAAGCCAGGAGCCAGGAGCTTCTTCTGGGTCTCCCACATTGGTTCCGGGGCCCAAGGACTTCAGCCATCTTCCACTGCTTTCCCAGGCCATAGCAGAGAGCTGGATCAGAGGTGGAGCATCGCCCATATGGGATGCCAGCGCCGTGGGTGGTAGCTTTATCTACTACACCATAGTGCCGCCCCCCTGGGGAGGAGGGAGGCCTCTTTAAGAAAAAGAATGAAAAATGACAAAGTTAAGTTTAAAGCCTTGGATTTGTGCAAATGAGAGTCCATGACACCAAAGTGCCCTTAGGTTTAAAGAAAATCCATCTTGAGTGTCAGGTACTTTTCTAAGGATATATTCTAGACAACTCTGTGAAGTAGAATTCCCATTTTACAGATGAAAAGGTTGAGGCACAAAGAGGCTAAGCAACTTTGGGAAGGTCCTGCTGTTACTATGTAGGAAAGGGAGGACTGGGACCTGGGACCTCTGGCTTCAGAATCTATGCTCAAGCATGGGTTTGAGTCTCCCTGAACCTGCTGTAATATCAGGCATCCAGCACAGGCCCGGGCCTGGCACATCCCATCCAAGACACCTCTCACATCTCTAACCTGATGTGATACAGCAAAAGCTGCAGGGCATAGCTCTCCATAAGTACCCACAGCAAATTCTCTGCTAGATACCTGCACGTCTTCAGAGATAGTCCGAGGTGAAAAACTAAGAGTCTTGGATAGCTCTCTTGGATGCGGCTATTCTGCAATTCTTTTCTAAATTCCATTCTCCATTAAATGTGTTTGGCTAATAACCTCCGCCACGGTTCCTTTTGGTGAAGCCATATGGCCATTAGACATGTTGTCATGGACACAGATGAGCCACACCTGGTCTAATCAGGAAACCTAATTTCCTTTCTGTCTTAGTACAAGAGTAGGTAACAGTGCTCTTAGGATGGACAATCAGCAATCAAAATGACTGGAGGCTTCATCTTGGTTAAAGACTAATCATGAAGGCCAGTGCTGTGGTGTAGTGGGTAAAGCCGCCACCTGCAGCACCGGCATCCCATATGGGAGCTGGTTCGAGTCCCAGCTGCTCCACTCCACGCCCTCCTTCCCTTCCTCCTTTCCTTCCTTGGTGAATAACTCAGTCTAGGGGTCAGCATCGTGGCGCAGTAGGTTAGACCACGGCTTCTGATGCCCAAATCCCATATCCTGGTACCGGTTCCAGTCGCAGCGGCTCGGTTTCCAGTCCAGCTTCCTGCTAATGGCATGAGAAGGCAGTGGAAGATGGCCCGTGTCACCCATCAGGAAGACCCGAATGGAGCTCCTGGCTCCTGGCTTCAGCCTGGCCCAGATCTGGCTTCTGCAGCCTTTTGTGGAGTGAACCAGTGGATGGAAGATCTCTCTCCCTGTCTCTGTGATCCTGCCTTTCAAATAAATAAATATTAAAATAAATAAATAAATGAATAAAAATCTTTGAAAAAAACAAAAAGAGGAAGAGGAACAGAGACATGACAAAGCATACAGCAGCCAGCTTCAAAGGGCTCCCACTGGGCAAATCTGGGACAATTTGAACATAAAACTAATGACAGTAAAAGATTAAGACCCACTAAATAAAACAAGAACCCATGAGTCATCCTGATAGGAATAAATAACGAATTGGAAGAAGAAAAGAGCCTTTTCTTCCTCTAAACTGACAAGAAACTAATGTAGGAAGAAAAATGGAATTAAAATATATCGTTTAGTAACCATGACAGTAATAATTAAGCCACAAAACATCAACAAATATTAAACCTAGCGGTTGGAAACGTGATGAGGATGTTCCACAGTCGCAAAATACCTTCCCACAAAATACTCATCACAGGGGGACAAAAACTAACTTCAGAGTGGAGAAACCTGGCAGACATTTCCGCAAGCCAGGGTTCAAAGCAAACACTACCAGGCCTGCGGCAAATCAGAACAGACAGAACACACTCAGAACACCCGTTCTGTTGTGACTCCCGACAAAAGTGCACAACCCGGACCAAATCATGGGGAGACAGCTGACACACGCCCCTGCGGGGCATCCAAAACTGAGCTGCAATCTTTAAAAGCACCAAGGTCACAAACATCAAAGAAAGGCCAAGAAGCTTCCATATGGAAGGAGACTAAAGTGACAGGACAGCCCAGTGTAACATGGATTCTGGCATGGTTCTTTTTGCTCTAAAGGATATTTTGGGAACAACTGGCAAAACTTCAATGGGGTCCATAGGTGATATGGTGGTAAACATATCTAATATTAATTTCCAGGGTTCTGATGGCTTTACTGAGTTACCTAGGAGAATGTCCTACTTTGGTACACAAGAGCATTCAGAGCTAATAAGGCATCAAGTTATCAACTTACAAACAATTCCGGGGGAAAAGTTATTCCTACTATTTTTTTTAAAAGATTTATTTTTTTGAAAGGCAGAGAGAGAGAGAGAGAGAGAGAGAGAATTTGCCATCTGCCGGTTCATTCTTCAAATGGCCACAAGAGCCAGGGCTGAGCCAGGCTGAAGCTGTGAGTCAGGAGCCAAGAACCCCAGCCCTGTCTCCCACACAGGCGGCAGCGGCCCAAGCCCTTGCACCGTCTTTTGCTGCCTTCCCAGCACATTAGCAGGGAGCTGTTCGAGAAGCAGAGCAGTTGGGGCTCAAATTGGCACTCTGATACGGGAGCAAGCTCAGTGTAACTGGCTGTGCTGCAGTGCCAGCCCCTATTCACACTATCCTTGCATCTTTTCTTTATCTTTGGCATGAATTAAAAATAGAAAACGCAAATCATTTGAAACATAGAAAAGCACAGATAATAAGGTAATAGATACCTAGGCATCTCCTTACTAAGATTAAAAATTAGTAACACTTTGGCCATATCTGTTTCATATCAAGCTTGGGCTCTGTGTCCCTCTTTCACTTCTATTTCTGGTTTCTTCAATAAATGAAATGCTGGAGGCCGGTTCGAGTCCCAGCTGCTTCACTTCTGATGCAGCTCCCTGCTAATGTGCCTGGGGAAAGCAGTGGAAGATGGCCCAAATGATTGGGCCCCTACCTCCCATGTGGGAGACCTGGATGAAGCTCCTGGCTCCTGGCTTTGGCCTGACCCAACCTTGGCTGTTGTAGCCATCTGGGGAGTGAACTAGTGGATGGAAGATTTCTAACTCTTTCAAATAAATAAATAAATAAATTTTTTATTTGAAAGACAGTTACAGAGAGACGTGGAGCTAGAGGGAGAGGTCTTTCATCTGCTGGTTCATTCCCCAAATGGCTGCAACAACCAGAGCTGAGCTGATCCAAAGCCAGGAGCCAGGAGCTTCTTCTGGGTCTCCTCCATGGGTGCAGGGGCCCAAGGACTTGGGTCATCTTCTACTGCTTTTCCAGGCCATAGCAGAGAGCTGGATCAGAAGAGGAGCAGCCATATGGGATGCCGGTGTTACAGGCCAGGGCTTTTTAACCCACTGTGCCACAGCACCGGGTCCTAAATAAATCTTTAAAAAATTAAGTAAAACTATAAGAAGGGGCCAGCACTGTGGCGTAATGGGTAAAGCCGCTGCCTGCAGTGCCAGCATCCCATTTGAGTGCTGGTTTGAGTCCCGGCTGCTCCACTTCTGATCCAGCTCTCTGCTATGGCCTGGGAAGGTAGAAATGGCCCAAGTCCTTGGGACCCTGCACCTGCGTGGGAGACCTGGAAGAAAGTCCTGGCTCCTGGCTTAGGATTGGCACAGCTCTGGCTGTTGCGGCCATTTGGGGAGTGAACCAGCGGATGGAAGACCTCTTTCTGCCTCTCCTTCTCTCTCTGTGTAACTCTGACTTTCAAGTAAATCAATAAATCTTTAAAAAAAAAAAACTATAAGAAAAAATACCTTTTCTTAACGTTGGGTTTGGCAAAGAGTTCTCAAATACAACACAAAAATCACAAACTATTTCCCTCTTTCTCCTTATATACACAGGTACAGATGTGTGTGTACATATATGATATACATATATAAGATTATATAACATGTGTATGCTTCAAAAAGTTCATGGAAAATGGGTATTATGAACAAAAACCTATGCATGGACTTAAAAATATTTTTGCATCAAAATAAGCTCATTTTTTATTCCAAACCTTTTGAAGTAGGCTTGTGTGTGTGTCACAAATTTGTTATAAGGAATTGGCTCACACAGTTATGAAGGCTGAGACATCCCACCACCTGCCATGCACAAGCTGGAGACCCAGAAGAGCTGGTGATGTAATTCCTGTAAAGACCAAACACCTAAGAACCGTGAGCATCAATGGCAGACATTGCAGCAGCGCAATGGTCTGGAGAACCAGGTAAGCAGATGGTGCAAGTTCAGGTCTCAGCATGAAAGAAGACTATCCCAGCTGGAAATCAGGCGGAGTGAATTCCCCCTCACCCTACCTTTTGTTCTACTCAGATCTCCAGTGGATTGGATAAGACCCACCCACTGGGGACAGCTACCAGCCTCTCTCCCTCTACCCATTCAAATGGCAATCTCATCCAGAAATACCAACACACCCAGGATAATGTTTAACCAAATATCTGGACACTTCCTGTCCCAATCAGGGTGGACACAGAAAATTAACCACTCTTGTCAACTTGGCACTCATACCCATGGTGAGTGGTACCACTCCCACTTCTACTCCTTTGTTTCAGGACCCATGGATACTGGCTATGGAAGAAACAGCACCATATACTGGACATAAATTCAGCACACATAGGCTTTTGAAGAATCTTGTTCCAGCCCTTCAAGGTACTGCCAACTAGCTGGAACTACAGCAAGTCCCCAAAAGGTCTTTCCACCACTCTGCCACAGGATGGTAGGGAACACGGCAAGACTAGCAAATCCTATGAGTGTAGACCTCTTTTGCTGTAATCTGAGTTCCCTGATCAAAAGCAATGCTGGTGGGATACCAGGATGGTAATGAAGTCATTCTATAATTCCATAGATAGTTTAGGCACAAGCATTGCATGCAGGGAAGGCAAACCTGAACCTACAGAAAATGTCTATTCCAGTAAGAATAAAATACTGGGGGTTAGTGCTGTAGCACAGAGAGTTAAACAATAGCCTGTGATGCTGGCATCCCATATAAGAGCATCGGTTCAAATCCTGGCTGCTCTGCTTCTGATCTAGCTTCCTGCTAATCTGTCTGGGAAAACAGCAGAAGACAGACCAAGTACCTTGGCCCTGTCACCCATGTGGGAGACCAGGATGGAGTTCCTGGCTCCAGGTCCACACTTGGCTGTTATGGCCATTCAGGATATGAGCCAGTGAATGGAAGATCTCTCTCTTCCTCTCCCTCTTTCCCTGTCAGTCTGCCTTTCAAATCAATCAATCAATCAATCAATCTTTAAAAGAATGAAAACCCTGCTTGTTCTATGAGGAAGTGGACCAATGTAATTAGTCCGCTACCAGGTAGCTAACTGATCACCCTAAGGAACTGGTCACCTTGGGGACTTAGAGCTAGTCTCTGTTGCTGGCACACTGAGCACACAGTGGTGGTGGCAGCAGGTTGCCTTGGTGCCTAAGCATCTATGTTTAACAGCCCATATGTGAGTGTTAAATTTAGGTGACGACTGAGGGATGACTAGAGAATTGTTATACTTCTGGGTGTCTGTGAGGGTATTTTGAGAGCAGATTGGCATGTGGGTCAGTAAACTGATTAGGGGAGATCCACCCTCGGTGTGACTGTATACAATCCAATCAGCTACGGGGTTCAGATGGAACAGCAAAGTGGAAGCAGAGGAAAATTCTCTCTAGTTCTTCCCCCAGGTGGGGTGCATTTTTCTCCTGCTGCTGCCCTTGAACAACATCAGACTCCATGTTCGTTGGCCCTTGGACTCTTGTCCCAGCACCAGCCACCCTGCAGGGGCTCTGAGGCCTTGAACGTCAGACTGGGGTGCACATCATCAGCCTCCCTGGTTCTCAGGTTTCCTCTGCCTGCTTTTCTGGCTCTCCAGCTTACAGAAAGCTGTTGTGGGACTCTTCAGTCTCTGTGATCTCTTGTCCTAGGGCTTTCTGCTTACACAAATCAGGTAAGAACTTAGTAGGGGGCCGGCACTGTGCTGTAGTAAGTTAAGCCTCTGCCTGTGGTGCCTGCATCCCATAGGGGACCTGGTTCATGTCCTGGCTGCTCCTCTTCCAATCCAGCTTCTGTTACTGGCCTGAGAAAGCTGGGAAAGCAGTGGGCCCCTGCACCCACATGGGAGACCTGGAAGAAGCTCCTGACTCCTGGCTTCGGATTGGCCCAGCTCTGGCCATTGCAGCCATTTGGGGGGTGAAGCAGCAGATGGAAGACCTCTCTTTCTGTCTCCTCCTCTCTCTGTCTGTAATTCTGCCTCTCAAATAAATAAATAAATCTTTTAAAAAATGAGAATATAATAGGCTCCCATTATTTCACTCGTAGGACACTATGATCAACTGGCCAAGTGCATACAGATATGGGCAAGTGAGACCATTCTTATTGCTGCTTTGACTCTGCTGTCCATGCCCACCTTGCCTTTCATGGAACAGGGTCACCACTGGGCCCCTAACATCCCAGGATCCAATTAGCCCTATTGCATTTAGGTGTTCTGGTTCAGCGACTGCAGTTCCCACTGAAAAGTCTGGCCTAGAGAAGGGTGATCATAGAGCTCAAGGATGCTGGAGTCCCCTCAAAAATTCACTTTTCACAGCAGTGGTAAAAGGTATGCCTTCTGAGGGCCGGCGCTGTGGCGTAGCAAGTAAAGCCACTGCCTGCAGTGCCAGCATACCATAGGGGCACTGGTTTCAATCTCAGCAGCTCATCTTCCAATCCAGCTCTCTGCTATGGCCTGAGAAAGCAGCAGAAGATGGCTCAAGTGCTTAGGCCTCTCTACCTGCTTGGGAGACCCAGAGGAAGCTCCTGGCTCCTGGCTTTGGATTTGCCAAGCTCTAGCCTTTGCAGCCATTTGCGGAGTGAACCAGCAGATGGAAGACTATCTCTCTCTGCCTCTGTCTCTCTGTAACTCTTTCAAATAAATAAATAAATAAATCTTTAAAACAAACAAAGAAAAAAAAAGGTATGCCTTCTGGACCCTTCCAATATGGTTCAGTAGGTCTTAAATGACAAAATCCAGGCTAACATTCCAGTTTCCCCAAGGCTCTGAATCCCTTCCTTTTTTCTTCTTCTTTTTAGTATCTATTATTACACGTGTTCTCCACATTCCTGTCTAACTTAGAACACTTCCTGTCTAATTTAGAATGCTCAAGAAGTCTCCTCATGGTCACACTTTCTATCCCATACCTTTAGGGACCTGCTGGAATCTCGTTACAGAGCTAAAAGCAAACAGGGCTGGTGGAGGAGGCTCCTTAGGGGAATCATAACTGTCAGATGGGGCTGGAAAAGTAGGGAGTGGCTGCTTTCCAATGGGGGCAGGAGGCCTCATCCACTGTCAAAGAAGAGACGCCAATATTTAAGAGCCCAACGTTCCCAGTTTCAATTAGAGTCCTTCTATACATTCCCAACCCAACTTAGCAGGTTCTATCCTTTCCAGCTTAATGTCCTCACTTTAACAGTAGCCACCTTGCAAATCAGAGTTCATCTTGCGTTGTAACTCAGTCCATTGTATAAAGCTCTCATACAGAACTTTCTGTCATTTATGCAGTGCTTCAGCTGGGATTCAAATCCCTGAGCTCGCCGGCACCGTGGCTCACTAGGCTAATCCTCCGCCTTGCGGTGCCGGCACACCGGGTTCTAGTCCCGGTCGGGGCACCGGATTCTGTCCCGGTTGCCCCTCTTCCAGGCCAGCTCTCTGCTGTGGCCAGGGAGTGCAGTGGAGGATGGCCCAAGTGCTTGGGCCCTGCACCCCATGGGAGACCAGGATAAGCACCTGGCTCCTGCCATCGGATCTGTGCGGTGCGCCAGCCATAGCGCGCCAGCCGCGGCGGCCATTGGAGGGTGAACCAACAGCAAAGGAAGACCCTTCTCTCTGTCTCTCTCTCTCACTGTCCACTCTGCCTGTCAAAAAAAAATTTTTTTTTAAAATCCCTGAGCTCACCCTTTTCTTTCCTTTATTTATTTATTTTTTTTTAATGTATCTATTTATTTGAAGTCAGAGTTACAGAGAGACAAGATTTTCCATCTGCTGGTTTACTCCCCAAATGGCTGCAGAGGCCAGGACTGAGCCAAGCCAAAGCCAGGAGCCAGGAGCTTCACCGTGTCTCTCACATGAGTAGCAGGGGCCCAAACACTTGGGCCAGCTTCTGTTACTTTCCCAGGCGCATTAGCAGGAAGCTGGACTGGAACTGGAGCAGCTGGGACTGGAACCTGCTCTCACATGGGATGCCTGCATAGCAGGCGGCTTAACCCCCTGTGTCACAACACCAACTTTTTTCTCTTTTAAAAAAAAAGGGGGGGGGGGGCGGCGCCATGGCTCACTTGGTTAATCCTCCACCTGTGGCACTGGCATCCCATATAGGCACCAGTCCCAGCTGCTCCTCTTCCAGTCCAGCTCTCTGATATGGCCCGGGAAGGCAGTGGAGGATGGCCCAAGTGCTTGGGCCCCTGAACCCACATGGGAGACAGGAGGAAGCACCTGGCTCCTGGCTTCGAATCGGTATAGCTCTGGCCTTAGTGGCCATTTGTGGGGGTGAACCAACGGAAGGAAGACCTTTCTCTCTGTCTCTGTCTCTCTCACTGTCTAACTCTATCTGTCAAAAAAAACAACAACAACAACAACAAAAAAAACAACAACAACCTATAAACTTTCTTAAAAAGAGAGAGAGAGAGAAAGAAAGAAAAAAAAAAGAAAGTTACAGGGGCCACCGCTGTGGCATAGCAGGTAAAGCCGCTGCCTGCAGCGCTGGCATCCCATATGGGCACTGCTTCGAGTCCTGGCTACTCCACTTCCAATCTCTGCTATGGCCTGGGAAAGCAGTAGAAGATGGACCAAGTCCTTGGGCCCCTCCACCCACGTGAGAGATCCGGAAGAAGCTCCTGGCTCCTGCCTTTGGATCAGCTCAGCTCTGGGCCATTGTGGCCAACTGAGGAATGAACCAGTGGATGGTAGACTCTCTCTCTCTCTCTCTCTCTCTCTCTCTCTCTCTCTGCCTCTCCTTCTCTCTGTAACTCTTTCAAAGTAAATAAATAAATCTTAAAAAAGTTACAAGGGATCAGGTATGTAGCCTAGGGGTTAAGAAACCTGCATCCCACATCAGAGTACCTGGATTCAATTTCTTTTTTTTAATTTTATTTATTTGAGAGGTAGAGTTACAGATAGTGAGAGGGAGAGACAGAGAGAAAGGTCTTCCTTCTATTGGTTCACTCCCTGAATGGCTGCAACGGCAGGAGCTGGGCCATCTTCCACTGCCTTCCCAGGCCATAGCAGAGAGCTGGATCAGAAGAGGAGCAGCCAGGACTAGAACTGGTGCCCCTATGGGATGCAGGCACCACAAGCCAAGGATTAACCTACTGCTCCACAGTGCCGGCTCCTGGGTTCAATTTCAAGCTCTAGTTCTGGTTCTTGACTCTACCTTCCAGCCGATGCAGACCCTGGAAGGCAGCAGAGATGGTTCAAATAACTGGGTTCCTGCCACCAACACAGATGACCTGGATTACATTACTGTCTTCCAGCTTTGGCCCAGGCCCAGGCCCAACCAACCCCAGTCACAGAAGGCATCTGGGGAGTGAACCAATGGATGGGTGCTCTCCTTTATCTGTCTGTCTCTTCCTCTGTACTCTGTCCCTCTCCACCTCTCAGCTTATCAAATAAAGAATTATTTTTAAGAAAAAGAGAAGTTAAAAAAGTAAAAGGGCAAGCCATAGATTGGAGAAAAATATTTTTAAAAACATATATCTAAAAAAAGCACATATGTGACAAAGGATTTGTCTGTATGTAGAATATATAAATAACTGTACAAGTCAAAAGAAGACAAACAACCCACTTTTTAAAAAAAATGGGCAAATAATTTGAACTGATGATTCACTAAGAATATATAAGGATGTCAAATAAGCTCATAAAAGATGATAAACATCATTAGTCATTATGGAAATATACATTAAAACCACAATGAGAGATTATCCCACATCCATTAGTGCACATGCAACTCTCATATACTGCAAATGGGACTGAAAAAGATATAGTCACTCTGAGAAACAGTTTGGCAGCTTCTTTAAAAATTGATGATTCAGCAATTCTACTTCTAGGTATTTCCCAAAGAAAATGAAAGCATATCTACAGAAAGACTTGTATAGAAATTGTGATATATCCAGCCGGCGCCGCGGCTTACTAGGCTAATCCTCCGCCTTGCAGCGCCGGCACACCGGGTTCTAGTCCCGGTCGGGGAGCCGGATTCTGTCCCGGTTGCCCCTCTTCCAGGCCAGCTCTCTGCTGTGGCCAGGGAGTGCAGTGGAGGATGGCCCAAGTCCTTGGGCCCTGCACCGCATGGGAGACCAGGAGAAGCACCTGGCTCCTGCCATCGGATCAGCGCAGTGCGCCGGCCGCAGCACGCTACCGCGGCAGCCATTGGAGGGTGAACCAACGGCAAAAGGAAGACCTTTCTCTCTGTCTCTCTCTCACTGTCCACTCTGCCTGTCAAAAAAAAAAAAAAAAAAAGAAATTGTGATATATCCAAATAATGGAATTTCACTCAATAATAAAATGGAGTGAACTACTGATACATGTAACAGCATGGTTGAATCTCAAAACAATGATGATGAGTGAAATAAGTCACATTAGAAAGAATGTGTATTTCATTTCATTTATATGAAGTTCTAGAAAATGAAGACCAATCGGTAGTAATAGCAAGACAGTGCATGGTTGCCCAGGGACTGCTGGGGAAGGGGGTGGCCTGGGGGAAGATAGATGATAAATGAAGAGGAAATTCATGGGGGTGATTGATAGGTTTATTATCTTGATTGTAGTGGTGGCTTCGCTGGTATACACTTAGGTTAAAAACTGTCAAATTAGGGGTCAGCATTGTGGCATACTGGGTTAAGCCACCACCTATGACACCAGAATCCCATATGGCACTGGTTCATTTCTCGGCTACTTCACTTCCAATCCAGCTCCCTGCTGACAGCCTGGGAAAAACAGCAGAAGATGATTCAAGTGTTTGGGCCCCGGTCACCTATGTGGGAAACCCAGATGGAGCTCCTGGCCTCAGCCTGGCCCAGCACTGGCCGTTGCGGCCATCTGGGAAGTGAACCAGCAGATGGAAGATTTCTCTTGATCTCTCAACCCTTCTGTCTCTCCCTCTCTCTGTAACTCTGCCTTTCAAAAAAAAAAAAAAGCTTTAAAAATAATTATCAAATTATATGCTTTAAAAATGTACAGTTTATTTTATTGTCCCTCACAGCAATTTAACATGCTATGCCAGAACACTTGCCCCAAAGTTAGCCATTTAAAAAGATTTAGGGGGTTGGCGTTCTGGCACAGCTTACAATGTTGGCATCCCATATCAGAGCACAAGTCCAAGTCCTGGTTGCTCCAATTCCAATCCAGCTCTCTGCTAATACACTGGGAAGGCTATGGAGAATGGCCCAACTGCTTGGGTCCCTGCTACCCTTGAGAGACCCAGTAGAGTTCCTGGCTCCTAGCTTCAGCTTGGCCCAGCCCTGGCTGTTGTGGAGTGAACCAGTGGATGGAAAATTCTCTCTCTCTCTCTAGCTGCCTTTCAAATAAATAAGTAAAAATTTTTTTTTTGACAGGCAGAGTGGACAGTGAGAGAGAGACAGAGAGAAAGGTCTTCCTTTGCCGTTGGTTCACCCCTCAATGGCTGCTGCGCCCGGCGTGCTGTGGCCGGTGCACCGTGCTGATCCAAAGCCGGGAGCCAGGTGCTTTTCCTGGTCTCCCATGTGGGTGCAGAGCCCAAGGACTTGGGCCATCCTCCACTGCCCTCCTGGGCCACAGCAGAGAGCTGGCCTGGAAGAGGAGCAACCGGGACAGAATCCGGCACCCCGACCGGGACTAGAACCAGGTGTGCCGGTGCCGCAGGTGGAGGATTAGCCTATTGAGCCACTGTGCCGGCCAATAAGTAAATCTTTTTAAAAAATACATTTAAATAAACCGTATGAAACAAATGTATGAGAAGTGTGTCATCAGGGACTCAGTGGCAGGCATTTAGCCTAGTGGTTTTTTTTTTTTTTTTTTTTTTTTTTTTTTTGACAGGCAGAGTTAGACAGTGAGAGAGAAAGAAACAGAGAGAAAGAGAAAGGTCTTCCTTCCATTGGTTCACCCCCCAAATGGCTGCTACAGCCAGCGTGCTGTGCCGATCTGAAGCTAGGAGCCAGGTGCTTCCTCCGGGTCTCCCATGTGGGTGCAGGGCCCAAGCACTTGGGCCATCCTCCACTGCCTTCCCAGGCCACAGCAGAGAGCTGGACTGGAAGAGGAGCAACTGGGACAGAATCCATCGCCACAAACCAGGACTAGGACCGGGTGTGCCGGCGCTGCAGCCGGAGGATTAGCCAAGTGAGCCGAGGCGCCGGCCTTTTTTTTTTTTTCAGCCTAGTGGTTAAGATACTGGTTAATACACTAGAATCCCAGGCTAGCACCGTGAAGTAGCGAGTAAAGCCACTGCCTGCAGTGCCGGCATCCCATGTGGGCACCAGTTCCAGTCCCGGCTGCTCCACTTCCAATCCAGCTCCCTGCTAATGTGCCTGGGAAAGCAATGGAAGATGGCCGGAGTCCTTGGGCCCCTGCACCTCTGTGGGAGACCTGGAAGAAGCTCCTGGATCCTAGCTCTGGATTGGCCCAGCAGCTTTGGCCATTGCAGCCATTTGGGGAGTGAACCAACGGATGAAAGGTCTCATTCTATCTGTCTGTCTCTCTCTCTTTCTCCCTGACTCTGCCCTTCAAATAAATAAATCTTAAAAAAAAAAAAAAAAAAAAAAGTAAGCAAGCAAGCAGGGGAAGATGATCAAGTATTTGGGCCCCTGTCACTCACCTGCCAAATGCAACACCTGGCTTCAGCCTGGCCTAGCTTTGGGGAGTCAACCAGTAGATGGAAGATCTCTCTTTTTTCCCCTCTCTCACTCTGTCACTATGCCTTTCAAATAAATAAAATAAATCTTTAAAAAAAAGTGCCACTTGGGCACCCACATCCCATAACAGAGTACCTGGGTTAGTGTTCCGCTCCATTTCCAATCCATCTTCCTCCTAATGTGCACCCTGGAAGCAGCAAATGATGGCTCAAGTGCTTTTGTCCCTGACATGAATGTAGAGGGCCCAGGCGGAGTTCCTGGCTTCAGTCCAGCCCCGCCCTGCCCCGGCTATTGCGGGCATTTAGAGAATGAGCCAGTGGATAAAAGTCCTCTCTCACTGCTTCTCTGTCTTTCTGCCTTTCAAATAAAGAAATAAGAGACTATCTTATTTTTAAAAAGAGAAGAAATACTAAAGGGAGGAGCCAGCGCTGCGGCACAGTGGGTTAATCCTCTGCCTGGGGCGCCAGCATCCCCTATGGGAACCAGTTCAAGTACCAGCTGCTCCACTTCTGATCCAGCTCTCTGCTATGGCCTGGGAAAGCAGTAGAAGATGGACCAAGTCCTTGGGCCCCTGCACCCACATGGGAAACCCAGAGGAAGCTCCTGGCTCCTGGCTCCTGGCTTCAGACTGGCACAGCTCCAGCTGTTGCGGCCATCTGGGGAGTGAACTAGCAGATGGAAGACCTCTCTTTCTGTCTCTCCCTCTCACTGTGGCTCTCCCTCTCAAATAAATAAATAAATAAAATCTTTAAAAAAACTAAAGGGAGGCCGGCGCTGTGGTTTAACAGGCTAATCCTCCGCCTTGCGGCGCCGCACATCAGGTTCTAGTCCCGGTCGGGGCGCCGGATTCTATCCCAGTTGCCCCTCTTCCAGGCCAGCTCTCTGCTATGGCCCGGGAAAGCAGTGGAGGATGGCCCAAGTCCTTGGACCCTGCACCTGCAAGGGAGACCAGGAAAAGCACCTGGCTCCTGGCTTCGGATCAGCGAGATGCACCAGCCGCGGCAGCCATTGGAGGGTGAACCAATGGCAAAAAGGAAGATCTTTCTCTCTGTCTCTCTCTCTCACTATCCACTCTGCCTGTCAAAAAAAAAAAAAAAAAAAAAACTAAAGGGAATCTTCACGGTGAAATGAAAGGACACTAGGCAGTCATTCTAATCCACATGAAGAAATAGAAATAAAAAGCACCAGTAAAGTTAACCATATACATAAACACAAAGATATTTTTGTGTAATTTTGTCCGTAACTTTTTTTCTCCTATGATATTTGAAAGGCAACTGTATAAAACAATCATTGTAGACCTATGTTAATGGGAATACAGTGAAGAAATGTGATTCATATGATGATAAGAGGACAAAGGAGGATTTAGAAAAATAAAGCTGGACACCATTTGTATACTGTTAAAACTAAGCTGTTATTAACACACAATAGAGTACTATAAATTAAGAATTTATTGCAATCTCAAAAGAATTAAAATAGCACACTAGAAATATCTATTTAACATAAATAGACAACAGTAATGGTGGAAGGGGGAAAAGGCATACAGAGAATAAATATCAAATGGCAGGTATAAATACTACCTCATCAGTAATTAGACTAAGTGAAAATGGGGCCAGTGCTGTGGTGTAGCGGGTAAAGCAGCTGCCTACAGTGCCGGCATCCCATATGGGCTCCACTCAAATCCCAGCTGCTCCACTTCGGATCCACTCTGCTATGGCCTGGGAAAGCAGCAGAAGATGGCCCAAGTCCTTGGGCCCCTGCACCCATGTGGGGAACCCGTAAGAAGCTCCTGGCTTCAGATGAGCCCAACTCCAACCGTTGCAGCCATCTAGGGAGTGAACAAGCAGAGGGATGCTCTCGCTCTCGCTCTCTCTCTGCCTCTCTGTAACTCTGCCTTTCAAATAAATAAATCAATCTTAAAAAAAAAAAAAATCCACAACAGGCACATCCACAGAGACAGAGCCTCGTGATTGCCAGAGGTTGGCGCAGGCTAAATGATGAGCGACTGGCAGTGAGCACGGGGTTTCTTTTTGGGTGATGAGAATAGTCTGGAATTAGAGAGTGGTAACAGTTGTGTAACTTTGTGAATATATAAAAATCACTGAGCTACGCACTATTAAGAGGTGAGTTTTATGATCTGTGAGTTATATCTCCATTCTAAAGATTTAAATTAAATAATGGGTGAAGCCAGGAGCCCAGAACTCCAACAGGGTCTCCTGCATGAGCGGCAGGGGCCCCAGCCCTCGGGCCATCTTCCATTGCTTTCCCGATACACTGGTAGGGAGCTGGATCGGAAGTGGAGCAGCTGGGGTGCAAACGGGCGCTCAGCCCCTATCACTGTATTCTTTTAAGTAGGAATTGTTTCAGGGGAGAGTAGATGGGTAAGAACCTGAGAGATTCCATGCCTCTCTCACACTTTTGTTCTCTAGGGAAAAACCACTAGCATCCCAGAGGGTGCAGTGAAGACCTGGGAGATCCCAGGTGGGGAGCTCAGAAAGCTAAACACAGATTCCATAAGCAATATTGTAAGCCTACTCTCCTTATTAATTTGTTGAACATTTTAAAGTTTTTAGTTGTGGTTAAAACACACATAACTTGGCCAGTGCCACGGCTCAACAGGCTAATCCTCCGCCTGCGGCGCCGGCACACCGGGTTCTAGTCCCAGTCAGGGCGCTGGAGTCTGTCCCGGTTGCTCCTCTTCCAGGCCATCTCTCTGCTGTGGCCCGGGAGTGCAGTGGAGGATGGCCCAAGTCCTTGGTCCCTGCACCCACATGGGAGACCAGGAGAAGCACCTGGCTCCTAGCTTCGGATCAGCGCGGTATGCCGGCCTCAGCACACCGGCTGCAGCAGCCATTGGAGGGTGAACCAACAGAAAAGGAAGACCTTTCTCTCTCTGTGTCTCTCTCACTGTCCACTCTGCCTGTCAAAAAACAAAAACAAAAACACATAACTTAAAGCTTATCATTTTAACCACACGATAAGATTTTGACTGTCACCTCTGCATTTGATGTTTTCCCCCCAAATCTTCCCCAGGGGCCGTCTCCTCCTGGTCAACCTCATGGTTTGAATGCTACTTCCTCAAAGAGGCCTTCTTTTAACAATAGGAGTAAAAAGTTTCTCTCCCACCCCCGGTCACTTTGTCTTACTCCCTCCACCCCCAAGCACTCTTCACTATTTGACATTTTTGAGTCTGTCGGTTTATTGACTATTTCCTCCGCCCAAAGCAGGGGTATCCCTGGTCCACCTGCTCTTCTCCACAGCCTAGAACAGTGCTTAGCACATGGTGAGCCCTATTACGTCTTGTGAAAGCCCTTATTGAGTAAAAAACACATGTATTACACACACACACACACATCTATAGTGTTAACTCCCTAGCAGTTTCATGTATCTCACTTGCTTACTGCAACTCTGAGTAAAATGGGATCCTAGCCATACTTTGGAAAAGCGTTTGGTCCAAGGCCAGGGGGCCATTACATGGCAGCGGGTGGACCGTGTGTGTGTGTGTGTGTGCGCGCGCGCGCAGGAGGGCTGCTTTTTCCAAAGCATTCCACTCCAGTTCCAAGACTAGCGGCATTTTAAGTGACTCTGCCCTTAAGCCTATGAGGACCCTGAAAGGCAGTAGAAATGACCAGCACATGCTTTAAGTAGCCATTTCCTGGGTTGAATGAACCCTTACCTCTCCCTCCCTCCGCCCCCCCCCCCCCACTGAGCTGCCACAGGGTGGGCACTCTACGTGCAAACAAGAGCACACAACTACTCACCTGTTTGGGGCCCTGAGTACCAGCCTCGCCTCCTCCCCAACCCTTTATAACAACTTGACGAGGTATAACCTTGTCTCGTTTTAAAAATGTGCTCCTTTGACACAGTCTCATACCCCACTGTTTGCATCTCCACCACGACCTGCACCTGTCAAGGCTCCCTCTCCTCCCGTTTCCTTCCTTTGCCGGCCCCCGGCCCCCCGACACACACACAGCCCGGATTCCACAGCCGAACACGTGTGGCCTGTGTGTACAGAACTCGCTCAGCCGCCCTCGCCAGCCCGGCCCACAGCAAGCCCCGCCCCTCGGCCCCTCTCCAACTCAGCCCCCACGGATCTCGCCCTTCCCCCCCACCCCCCACTTCTCGCGAGAGGTGAGCGCGCCTGGCCGGAGGCGAGGAAAGTATCTGCTCCGCTGAGGGGGGAAAGAAGGAGCTGGAGACAGATTGTGGGACCGAGCGCGGGCGGGCGGGAGGCGTCGGAGCTACCAGCGGGTGAGTCCTGTTCACGTTAGCTAGTCCATGATCTGACGGGAGTCTCCCCTTCAACTCTGGCCAGTCACGGCGTCCCGGGCCGGGGTCTCCCCTCCCAGTCTGTGTTGGACGGGGGCGCTGAGGCGGTGGCCGGGCCCTGTCTGAGGAAGAGGGTGGGGCGTAGGCTAAGCGCGGCCAATAAGAGAAAGGGCAGCCACGATTGGCGGCGGTGAGCGCTAATGGGAGGTCGAGTTTACCTCGCGGAGTGACGCCCCTCTTCGCTCCCTCCTCCCGCCTCCTTCCTTTGGGGGGGAAGGCGGGGCCAGAGGCCTGAAGTGTGGGGAGAACTTGGGGTAAGTAGCCCCGGGGGGCACAGGGCGTGGCATGCAGGGGGCACTTGAATCCTGTGGGAAAGGTGTTCCAGCGGAGCCTAATGGAAGGGTCCTGGAAATGGGAGGAAGTGGAGAGGCAGCGAACCAGACCCAAGGGCTTCCCCAAGAGTGGGGTTAGAGGCTTTGGCGTTGGAAAAGGCAGAAGTAATAGCCAGGAAGTAGGAATAAGTAGGTGAGAACCGGGATCCTGATCAGGTGGAGACAGGCGCTGGATGTGGCTGGAGAGATCGTGGTTAGTGATTGCAAACGAGGGTCGTAGCATTTCTGTCGAGTCCATCAGAAGAGTGTCAGGGATGCGACGTGGGCAAGAAAGTAGGGGTTTGGAGAAAATGAAGCGAATGAGTTGAAGAAGGGAGTGTGGGTGGGCTGAGCTGGCCAGGAGGCACGGCAGTGGGCAGGCTCTGCGAGCTAAGAGTAGTTGGGGGCGGTGTTTGGCTACAGCCAGGTGTCCCGGACCCGGGGATCTGGCCCCCCGACGGGTGCCCCGCCTGCAGGAACGCGGGCACAGCGAGAGAGGAGAGAAACGGGGCGCTTGCACCCCTCCTCCTCCTCTCCCCGCTTCCAGACTCACACGGGGACGTGGGCTCGGGACTCAGCCCCGGGGGGACCTCCACGCCGCTCGGGGTTGCTTGTTGTGTTCTCGGGCTGCAGTGTTTACTCCCCGGCGCACCTCCTACCCAGACTCCCGCCTCGCTCCTTTCCTAACTTCAGCCGTTGGTTTCCCGTGTAGCAGAGCTTGGTTTAGCCCTGTCACCTTATGCCTGGGTTCGTAGCGGGTGTGCAGAGTTTTCCCCCGCAAGTTCTTTCAATTCCCACGCTACATTTTTTGCAGTAGTGCAATTCCTGTAGAAGCATCAGTCCTTACAGACATTGGAAGCACAAAGACACTAAAAACTAAGTTCGTTTTGTTAAAAGTATCTTCTTCGTGCATTCTTGAAGAGTTGTTAAATGGATGGCTGCAGTCCGTATATCTGTATTTTTTTTAACGGTGTAAATAAAATAGACGCGAGTTTCAGGAAAGTGGAAATTTCTCAGTTTCTTCCTCTGTGTTTAGACTCAGAAACTGAAGATATGTCATAATATGTTAGGGTGAGGGTTTGGGAAATCAAACACAATTTCTACTTAAACATGGAGGGTGCAAGGTAAGTGGAGGCTGTTGCGAAATGTACCGTGTCTGTAAGAAAAGAAGCTAAAGAAAAGTTTGGCAGCTGTGCTAAGTAGTCTTACCAGTTTGTTCTTAATTCTGTACAGAAAAAGGAAAGGCCTTTGCCCTTTGTGTATCGTTTAATAATGCACTAGACTAATAGCAGCCGATTAATTGTTTTTGCTGTGGCGTAGATTTTCTTTTGCATTCCTTCTCTACTTTTACTTCTGAGAAGTAAAATAGTATCTGAAATAGCAGTTAAGGTGTTATATGAAGAGAAACCAGATGATGTCGTTTTGTAATAACTTTCGATTTTCAGCAGCCAATTGAAGCTTTTGCTCCTGGTAGGAAGTTGCCCCTACAGCACATTGAGACCAATTAATTCCTGACCCCTTAGCTACTGAGTTGGGTTAGTATTTTACATTAAGAGCTTTGCTATTGAACATTCAGAACATTTTCACCATTTGCCTGGCAGCAGCATTAGAAAAAAAAATCCAATGAGAGAGCAAAGTCCCTTGCTTTTGGTCTTCCAGAGAGTTTCTGATGGCTTTGACTTGGGCACTGTTAAATGTATTAAATGCGAGATTTTGTTTTTCTCACTAATGTTGCTGTCAGGTAGAAAGCTAGAGAGAGCTGCTCATTTTTCTTCTTGTGGATCGAAGTTCACACTCTGCAATAGTGTCAGTGTCGTCGTTCTTAATCACCTCTGGTTATCCTGACTTTAACACATTAACGGCTACCATTTCCATGTCTCACTCTCTCCTCGCTTCTAACCCAAAATGAAAATTATTTTTTCAACCAACTCTTAACGCTACTACTTTGCCTCAGTGTGAAGTCCCCGGCTCCGCTCGACCACAGCTGCTCTGACAGCCTCGCAAGTTGTTGCTTTCTGCCCATCAAGACTGAGCTTTCCCCAGGCTGCAGTGGGAGGGAGTCGTGTTCCACAGCGGCGGGCGTCCACGTCCGATACGGAGGAGCCTCCTCCTTCAAGGAAGTCTTAGGTGGGGCAAATGGCTCTGCCATGTAAATGACGGAGAGCGTTCTCTTTGCACTGTTGGGCAGGCTGGCATGTACTGCCCCGTGTTTCTTGATAAAGGTACTGCAGATGCAGATGTTGTTTCTTTGAGGGAAAATCAAATGCAGCATTCATTAAAAAAAGAAAAAAATGTTAATGTTGTTGTTGGTTTCTCTGAAAATGGGTCTATGACTTTGGAGTTCATGAAAAGTCTTCTGTCTCTTTAAAAACATGTCATAGAAAACAATTGTAAGATTCTCTGATGTGCACTCATTTTTCAATGTTGTCTTCCGAGTCCTGCGTTGTGGCATTCCATGTTAAGCCGCTGCCTGTGACACCGGCATCCCATATGGGTGCCAGTTTGAGTCCTGGCTGCTCTACTTCTGGTCCCAGTCCCTGCTAATGTGCCTGGGAAAGCAGCACAAGATGGCCTTGGTCCCTTGGCCTCTGCACTCACCTGGGGGACCTGGAAGAAGTTCCTAGTTCCTGGTTCCTGGCTCTGGCCTAACTTTCCCTGCCCGTTGCAACCGCTGTGGAGTAAACAAATGGATGGAAGATCTCTCTCCTTCTCTCTCTGTTTTTCCCTCTCTCTGTAACTCTTTTAAATAAATAAATAAACCTTTAAAAAATAAAAATAAATGTTGCCCTCTGCCAAGAGGCTTCTTTTGGGATCACATGTATTCATGGTATGTGAAAACATCATATTTAGAACACCAGATCGATGACCTTTTTAAAAAAAAAAAAAAGATTTATTTATTTATTTGAAAGGCAAAGTTACAGAGAGGCAGAGGGAGAGAAAGAGAGAAAGATCTTCCACCCACTGGTTCACTCCCCAAATGGCCAAAATGGCTGGAGCTGAGCCAATCTGAAACCAGGAGCCAGGAATTTATTCAGGGTTCCCACATGGGTGCAGAGGCCCAAGCACTTGGGCCATCATCTGCTGCTTTCCTGGGTTCATTAGTAGGGAGCTGGATGGGAACTGGAGCAGCCAGGGCTCAAACTGATGCTCATATGGGATGCCAGCACTGCAGGTAGAGGCTTTACCTGCTACACCACAGAGCCAGTCCTGATCATTGGCCTTTTAACCTCTGAATGCTCTAAGGAAAGGTCCCCATTCGCAGATACCATGTTTCATTATTAGATCTCTACATTTTTATTTATTTAATTTTTAAAAATTTTTATTTATTTGACAGATAGAGTTAGACAGTGAGAGACAGAGAGAAAGGTCTTCCTTCTGTTGGTTCACCCCTCAAATGGCCGCTAGGGCTGGAGCTACATCGGTCTGAAGCCA
The DNA here is from genome assembly GCF_033115175.1 of Lepus europaeus. Lineage (NCBI taxonomy): Eukaryota > Metazoa > Chordata > Mammalia > Lagomorpha > Leporidae > Lepus > Lepus europaeus. The sequence continues at coordinate 67,028,836 of NC_084836.1, forward strand.
GGAGCCAGGTGCTTTTTCCTGGTCTCCACATGGGTGCAGGCGCCCAAGCACTTGGGCCATCCTTCACTGCCTTCCCGGGCCACAACAGGGAGCTGGACTGGAAGAGGAGCAGCCGTGACTAGAACCGGCGCCCATATGGGATGCCAGCGCCCCAGGCGGAGGATTAACCAAGTGAGCCATGGCACTGGCCCTATTTATTTATTTTTAAATACTTTTATTTGTTTTATTTGAAAGTCAGAGTTCCACAAAGAGGAGCGATCTTCCATCCACTGGTTCACCTCCCAGATATCCTCAGTGGCCAGCACTGGGCCAGGCCAAAGCCAGGAGCTTCATCTGGGTCTCACATGTGGGTGGCAAACACCTAGGCCATCTTTTGCTGCTTTTTTCAGACCATTAGCAAGAAGCTGGGTTTGAAGTGGAACAACCAGGATATAAACATCCCATATGGGATGCCGGCATCACAGGTGGCAGCTTTACTTGCTGTGCCAAAATGCTGCCGGCCCCTACATTTTTATTCTTAAATGTTTATTTTGAAAGGCAGAGCGACAGAGAGAGGGAGCTCCATCTACTCTTTTACTTCCCAAATGCCCACAGTAGCTGGAACCTGGCCAGTCAAAGCCATGAGTCCAGAACTCAATCCACATCTCTCATGTGGGTAACAAGGGCCCAAACACTTGAGCCATCATCTGCTGCTTCCCAGTGTGCATTAGTCAGAAGCTGGATCAGAAGTGGAGTAGCTGGGCCTTGAACCAGGCACTCTGATATGGAATCTGGGCATTCCAAACAACAACTTTACCTCAGTATCACAACCTCCATCCCAGGGAGGCTCTACTTTTAGAACATTCTTTACATTGTGCTGAAGCTCTTTAGTTCTGTCATCTAAAGCCACAGTAAATAAACCCGATTCCTTGTCTACATGCAGACTTCACACGTTTGATGATACATATGCCCCATTAAACCACTAAGTCCCGGGGTCGGTGTCTTGCCACAGTAGGTTAAACCACTGCTTGCAGTGCCAGCTTCCCATTTTAGAGTGCCGGTTCAAGGCCCGGCTACTTCACTTCCAATCCAAATTCTTGCTAATGTGCCTGGGAGGGCAGCAGGATATGGCACAAATGTTTGGGCCCTTGTCACCCATGTGGGAGACTAGGGTGGAATTCTTAGCTCCTGGCTATTGTCTGTTCCATTTGGAGTATGTTGAGAACATTTGGAGTATGAACCAGTGGATGAAAGATCTCTGTCACTCTGCCTTTCAAACTAATACATTTTTAAAAATCAAGTCCAAGGTTTAAAATTCTGTGAATATTTTAATGACATAGTATTTATTTCAAAGTTACCATAAGTGGTATATTTATCGCTCAGTTTAAGTCTTTGTAGGTGTCCTATATATAGGATGCTGGAACAGTAGTGTTAATGCTTTCTGGTTAAATATCCTAAGTTCTTTTAGTTCTTTTTTAGTTAACATTTTTTTAAGCTTTATTTTATTTATTTGAAAGACAGAGTTATAGAGAGATGTAGAGCCAGAAAGAGAGGTCTTCCATCCTCTGGTTCACTCCCCAAGTGGCCACAACTGCCAGAGCTGAACTGATCCGGAGCCAGGAGCCAGGAGCCTCTTCTGGGTCTCGCACATGGTTCAGGGGCCCAAGGACTTGAGCCATCTTCCACTGCTTTTTCAGGCCATAGCAGAGAGCTGGATCCGAAGTGGAGCAGCCAGGACTAGAACCAACACCCATATGGGATGCTGGTGCTGCAGGCCAGGGCTTTAACCCACAGTGCCACAGCGCCAGCCCCATAGATAACTTTCTTTAGTGTGTAAACATTATATATTTAGTGTTAAAACTTTAAATAAAGTTCAGGCTTTTCATCAACTTAGTTGCTTGAGTTTTAGAATTCCTTATCTAGAGCTGAATATAACATATCAAATGTAATCTGATCAGTACAAAGTATAGGGGTTGGGATGAGCACAGATTCTTTTGTACTATACCCTATACCTCTGTTCTTTTTGTTGTTGTTGTTAAGATTTATTTACATTATTTGAAAGGCAGAGTAACTGAGAGAGGGAGACAGAGAAAGATTCATTCCCTAAATGCTTCCAACAGCCAGGATTGGGCCAGGCCAAGACAGGAGCCTGGAACTTTATCAGTCTCCTACGTGGGTGGCAGAGGCCCAGGCTGTTTGGTTATCATCTGCTACCTCCCAGGCACATTAGTAGGGAGTGCAATCAGAAGCACCAAGTAGCCAAGGCTCAAACCAGGCACTGTAGTATGGGATTTGGGCATCCCAAGCTGTGATTTAACCTGCTGTGCCACAACACTTGCTCTTGTACCTTTGTTTTTAAAGGCCAAGATCACGTTAATTTGTACAGTTGATTTTTTAAAAACATAATTGAGAATTTTATGCTTATTTCTGTAACTATCATTCTGTTACTTTGGGTTTGTTATTTTAGCTTGTTAATGTTATTTAGCCTTTTGACCATTCTCAGTATCTTAGTTTTATTGATAAATTTGATAAACATGGTGCCTGTGTTTCCATTTTAGGTCACTGGTAAAAATGTATTCAGGGTTTAAGGCTGGAACAATGTTATAACATTAGTAGATTATTATTATGGTAACATTAATCTTAATCTTTTGGATAAAATTCAGTTATCAATCACATCTTATGCTTTATATCCTCGAATCTTTATTTTCTACAAAGTTTCTAGAGATGTCCTGTTGTAAATCCAAATATATTCTATCTCTGACATTCCTCAACTCCTAGTGTAGAAACTCTATCAAAAAAGAAATAGGGCTGGCGCTGTGACATAGCAGGTTAAGCCGCCGCCTGTGACACCAGCATCCCAGATGGGCACCGGTTCAAGTCCCGGTTGCTTCACTTCAGATTCAGCTTCCTGTTAACAAGCCTGGGAAGGCTGTAGAAGATGGCCCAATTTCATGGGCTCCTGCACTCATGTGGGAGACTCAGATGAAGCTCCTGGCTCCTGGATTAGACATGGCCCAGCCCTGGCCATTGCAGCCACATAGGGAGTGAAACAACTGATGGAAGATCTGTCTGCCTCTCCCTCTTTCTGTGTGACTCTGCCTTTCAAATAAATAAGTAAATCTTAGAAAAGAAAAGAAACTGGGGGCAGGCTTTTGGCCTGATGGTTAATTAAGACACTGGTTTGTTAAGATGCCCACATTCCACATTGGTGCCTTGGTTTGATAACTGACTCCAGCTCCTGCTAATGCAAGTGATGGGGTTCCAGCCACTCACATGGAGACCTGAGTTGAGTTGCAGGCTCTCTGCTTCCACCAGGCCTAGTCAGCAACAGCAGGCATTTGGAGAAGTGAATAGTGGATGGGAGTTCTTTCTTTGCCTCTCTGCCTCTCAAACAAAAACAAAGAGCAGGGTCCAAGACCCCAGTCCAGACCTACTGAATCAATTTGCATTTAAACAAAAGCAAAAGAAAGAAATGAAGTTAGGTATTAGTTGCTTTTTAGCTATCCTGTATTACTTCTTATCACTTCAGAACTTGCCAATATCCATAAACAAATTTCTAAATTCATTTCAGAATCTTCTTGATAAATAATAGATATTTTACAGTGTCGAATTCTTCCTTTCTTGCCTCACATTAAAAAGAAGTGGGGTGGGGCAGCACTATGGCATAGAAGGTTAAGGCACTAATTCAAGTCCCTGCTGCTCCACTTCTGATCCTGCTCCCTGCTAATGTGCCTGGGAAAGCAGCGGAGGATGGCCCAAGTGCTTGGGTCCCTGCACTCACATTGACATGGGAGACCCGGAAGAAGCTCCTGTTTCCTGGCTTCAGCATGGCCTAGCCCCGGCCATTGCAGCCATTTGGGGAGTGAACCAGTGGATGGAAGATTCTCTCTCTCTCTCTCTTCCCCACCCCACTTCCCTCCCTCTCTTCTCTCTGTATATCTCCCTTTCAAATAAATGAATCTTTAAAAAAATTAAAAATAAGAAAACCAGTCATTTAAAAATTTCATTTGAAAGAGTGACAGTGAGAGGGAGAGAAAGAGATCTTCCATCTGCTAGTTCATTCCACAGATGCGACAATGGCTGGGGCGGGGCTGGGCCAAGGCCAGGAGCCCAGAACTCCTTCCAGGTCTCACTTGAGTGGCATGGCAGGGCCATCCTCTGCTGCCCTCCCAGGTACACTAGCAGGGAGCTTGATTGGAAGCTGAGCTGTTAGGATCCAAACTGGTACTGCAACAGGAGATGCTGGCTTCATAAACAGCTACTCAATCAGCTGTGCCCCAGTGCTGGCCCCCTCACATTTTTTAGTTAGGATTTTTTTCCCCATTCCTAAGATTCCTGTTTTGTTTTGTTGGTTTTTTTTTTTTTTTCATTTTTTTCTATATTTTTAAAAATAATGATACAACAATTGTATCTCTTGTATTTTTTTGCCATCAGATGAGAAATTCTCTTTTGGAAACTCTTAGAAAGAGACTTGATTCTCTAATATTTTATTTTTTTGTTTGTTTTTTTTGTTTGTTTGTTTTTTGTTTTTTTTTTTTGACAGGCAGAGTGGACAGTGAGAGAGAGAGACAGAGAGAAAGGTCTTCCTTTTGCCATTGGTTCACCCTCCAATGGCCGCCGTGGTTGGCGCGCTGCGGCCGGCGCACCGCGCTGATCCGATGGCAGGAGCCAGGGGCTTATCCTGGTCTCCCATGGGGTGCAGGACCCAAGCACTTGGGCCATCCTCCACTGCACTCCCTGGCCACAGCAGAGAGCTGGCCTGGAAGAGGGGCAACCGGGACAGGATCGGTGCCCCGACCGGGACTAGAACCCGGTGTGCCGGCGCCGCAAGGCGGAGGATTAGCCTAGTGAGCCACGGCGCCGGCCTGATTCTCTAATATTTTAAGTTAGAAGTTAAGGAATTAAACTACAGCTCATAGAACAGTTACAGTGTAGCTGCCCCATATTATTGGCATTTCCAATTTCAATCAACCTTTTCATTTTTTTTTGTTTGTTTTGAATAAAAGCCTACACCAACTGTAAACATACATACTTGCCATGTATTGGTGTAGTGTTTTGGTGTGGTGGTCTGTTTGCCAGGCTGTAGCTGAAATGATGTTACAAACCAAACAGAACATCAGAAGGCATCTCTAGGGACTTAAGACTTTTAGTTGTTGGCAGCCAGCAACTTTCCTGCATGTTTAATTTTAGACCTGACAGTTGAATTTATGCTTGAGCAATTTTAGCTGATAAATGCATTTTTAAAGTACCTTCCTCTTTTGAGGTTTTAATTTTTACTTTCATTTTTTTAAATTGCAAATTTTGAGTGGAAGTGTTTGTGCAGATTAAGGAGGCATGCTGCAAGGCAGGGACAGAATGCATTATCCATCTGATACTGTTAGTTATGAATTCTCCTGGCAAGCAGAAGGATGGGCTTAAAGACCCCTCAAAGTCCTTCCCAGTCCAAACACTCATCAATAGAAACTCAAACCAAGGAACTTACTACTGAAGAGGCAGGAAGAAAAATAGACTGTAAAGAAAATGAAATTGAAATGGTTCTGTTGACACACTGGGAAAGGATAAATAAAGAGTAAGGAATATAAATGACAAGAAATAATCATTCCTTTGAGTTAAAAACAAAACAAAAATAAACATCAACAAATATTTTCCACTGGTGTCATTCCATGTCTTAAAAATATTTTATCATGACATTGTTTTGTTAAACATTTCCCCAGTGAACACTTTGTGTTGAAAGAATGTTATTTTCTTTTTTCATAGTATTATTTTTCCTTTCATTCTCTTGTTTGTCCTTCTGTTTGTCCTTTATAAAGAAAATTTTGTTTTTATTTTGGTCTTCCCAATAAGAAACTGCTTCTATACAATGAAGCAAAAATACCGTTTAGTTTGGAAAGTAAACATTTGTTGTATAACTTCCTTGGAGAGGAAGGATGAGTGTTAGAACTCAGGAAAGATTGTGTGAAAAGATAAACTCCTTATCTACTCTTTCAGACTTTGTAGGCAGGCATTTCAGAGAGGTTCCCAACTAAACCAAAAGTGAGTGAGTGGCACAGTCTTATTGAGAATTTACAAATACTTAAGCATTTAAAGAAAAACTGAATATAAACTCACAGCTGTACTTTATTAGCTGTTTCTTGTCTTTTGGTAATTTTTACCCTAAATGTTCCCATTAGTTTCAAACCAGACTGTGCAAAAAGTTTCTCTTTTCTGTTCAGTATTACATTTTTCCTTAGTAAATATCGGTGTTACAACAATCTAACAGTAGCCAAGATTCCCCTTAAAAAGTTACTCTTTGATATTGTGGCTTGGGTCTCTGTAGAAGCAGTGTTGTTCTGCCACAGTCCTACCTTCTCACAAAACCCAACTTGCTTTGTGTGGAATTGCTCATCATAGTCCCCGATAGTAGTGTTACTATCTGAGTAATGAATATGTTTTTACACTAAACAGGTTAGATTTTTTTTTTTTAAGATTTATTTATTTTACTTGAGAGGTAGGGTTACAGACAGAGAGAACAGTCGTCCATCAGCTGGTTTGCTCCCATATTACCACAAAGGCTGGAGCTGAGCTAATCCAAACCCAGAAGCCAGGAGCTTCCTCTATGTGTCCCATGCTGGTGCAGGGGCCTAAGCACTTGGGCCATCTTCTACTGCTTTCCCACATCACCAGCAGGGAGCTGCATTGGAAGTGGAGCAGCCAGGACTAGAACTGGTGCCCATATGAGATGGTGGCACCGCAGGTGGATGCTTAACCTACTATGCCACAGCATTGGCTCCACAGGTCAGATTTTATATGGGGCTTGAAATTTACCATACAGTTAAAAAATACTTTTTTTCAGATTAAAAAATAGGGCACAGCCATTATTTTTGAAGTAGGAATTACTTGACTATTAAAAAATCAGCACAATTTATTCATTATAGCATGATTGCTATAAATGACTTGCATTGGCACCAACTGTCTTGTCGGTAATATTTGTTTAAGCTTTTTACCAAACCTCAATAGCACCATGTTAGTTTTATTTAACATATTTAAAGATTTGGTGACATAGTTGCTAACATCATATACATCTGTGTTTGGGACAGTCGTTGAGTATTGGAATACCTCCAAATAGATTCACTGTCTTTCTGATATGTGGACAGACTTAGAAAATAGAACTCTTTTTTTCGCTGGAACATCTTAGTGTTTCCATGATCATCATTGTGGGATGTTACAGCTATTTCTTTCCCAGAACTTTGTTCTTGCTGTTACTGTGTATTTAAGTTAAGCCCATGAAGATTTTAAATTGATCTTTGAAAGCCAGAGTTACACAGAGAGAGGAGAGGCAGAGAGAAAGAGGTCTTCTGTCCGATGGTTCACTCTACAGATGGCTGCAACTGCCAGAGCTGCGCCGATCTGAAACCAGGAGCCAGGAGCTTCTTCCGGGTCTCCTACGTGGGTGCAGGGACCCAAGGACTTGAGCCATCTTCTACTGCTTTCCCAGGCCATAGCAGAGAGCTGGACTGGAAGAGGAGCAGCCAGGACTAGAACCGGCGCCCATATGGGATGCCAGCGCTTCAGGCCAGGGCGTTAACCTTCTGCACCACAGCGCCGGCCCCTTAAATTGATCCTTAAAGACCAGTGTTTTGGGGGTGATTGCTGTTAGTTTGTTGTTTTCGTGATCATACTTTATCTGAAAATGAGCCAAAAAAGAAAAAAAAAGCCAACACTTTTTTTGTTTGATTTTGTTTGACATTGTACCAGTTTCCAGGAATTTTTCTTCTAAAATGCACATTGAAGCCAAATATAGATAGGTATAATGTTCTCTAGTTATTTCTAACTTTGCTTCCTGCTGTCACTTCAACAAGCTGTTGCTTCTTTGTTTTTGCTTTATTAACTTTTCTGGGGAAGAGTTCAAAATAGTTCCTTGAATCCTCCAAAAGCCTAGAAAGCCTTAAAAACAAAAACAAAACAAAAACTAGTGGAATAGTTGCCTATAGAAAGCTGTTTCCAGATAGGTTCTAAGCTCTGGCCATGTGTTGCCTAACTTATGTTTCAGCCTAATTCTCACACCCATGTGTTTTCAGTCATTTGCTACAAAACTATTTGGTCTCTTCAGCTGACTCCTTTCTTTGAAACCTGTCCCTGCATGTCTGAGCCTGAAATCCAGAAACTAAGTGCAGCCTTCTAGGTTGATCAGTCCAGGTTCTCCACTGTTTGTATATAAGTGCTGGGGCTCAGACTCTGGGGTCTCAGTACCTGTGCCTTTGTACTCTTAAAAATTATTGAAAAAAAATTATTAAGACCCCAGAGAGCTTTTGTTTATCTGGGTTGTATCTGATGATATTTAGCACATTAAAAGTTGAAACATTTTTAAATTTAATTTTAAAAGATAGTAACAGGGCCCGGCGCCGTGGCTCACTTGGCTAATCCTCCACCTGTGGCGGTGCTGGCATCCCATATGGGCACCGGGTTCTAGTCCCAGTTGCTCCTCTTCCAGTCCAGCTCTCTGCTGTGGCCTGGGAAGGCAGTGGAGGATGGCCCAAGTGCTTGGGCCCTGCATCTGCATGGGAGTCCAGGAGGAAGCACCTGGCTCCTGGCTTCAGATCGGCACAGTGCGCCGGCCATAGCGGCCATTTGGGGAGTGAACCAATGGAAGGAAGACCTTTCTCTCTGTCTCTCTCTCTCACTGTCTGTAACTCTACCTGTCAAATAAATAAATAAATCTTTAAATAAATAAATAAATAAAAAGATAGTAACAAACTCATTACATCTTAACAGAATTTTGTATTTTCAAAAAAACTAGGAGGAAGAGCTCAAATTTCTAACATCAGTTTTAACTGAAGCAACTGGATTCTCATATCTGCTTCTGCATTTGATCTGTTATGTTGTTGTTTTGCTTAAGTATATGAAGAAAACAGGGATCACACAGATATATAGTAGGAAAAGGGATAAATATATTCTTTTTGATGCAATACCAAAATCTGAAAAGTGATAGTTTTTTTGTTTGTTTGTTTTAAGATTTATTTATTTATTTGAAAGTCAGAGTTACACAGAGAGAAGGAGAGGCAGAAAGAGAGAGGTCTTCCATCTGCTGGTTCACTCCCCAGTTGGCTGCAATGGCCAGAGCTGTGCTGATCCAAAGCCAGGAGCCAGGAGCTTCCTCCAGGTCTCCCACACGGGCACAGGGGCCCAAGGACCCTGGGCCATCCTCCACTGCTTTCCCAGGCCACAGCAGAGAGCTGGATTGGAAGTGGAGCAGCCGGGACCCAAACCGGTGCCCACATGGGACACCGGCACTGTAGGTGGCGGCTTCACCTGCTACCAACAGCACCGGCCCCAGGTTTTTTTGTTTTGTTTTGTTTTTAAACTATTTATTTGAAAGGCAGAGTTGCAGAACAAGAAGGAGGAATACAGACAGATCTTCCATCCACTGGTTCATTCCTCAAACGACCAGGGCCAGACCAGAGCCAGGAGCCAAGAAATCCATCTGGGTCTCCCACATGGGTGGCAGGGGTCCAGGCATTTGAGCCATCTTCCACTGCTTACCCAGGTGCATTAGCAAGGAGCTGGATCAGAAGTGGAGCAGTGGGACTAGAGCAGCACTCATATGGGACTTTGGGGTCTCAAGCAGTGGCTTAACTGTACCACAACAGCAGCCCCTAACCTTATTTTAAGAAAACCTAGGTCCAGGGGCTGGTGCTGTAGCACAGCTTGTTAAAGCCACAGCCTGTAGCACCAGCATCCCGTGTGGGTGTCAGTTCAAGTCCCAGCTGCTCCACTTCCTATCCAGCTCCCTGCTAATGCGTCTGGGAAAGCAATGGAAGATGTCCCAAGTGCTTGGGCCCCTGCACCCATATGGGAGACCCAAATGAAGCTTCTGGCTTCAACCTGGCCTAGCCCTGGCCATTGTGACCATTTGGGTAGTGAACCAGCGGATGGAAGACCCCTCTCTCTCTCTCTCTCTCTCTCTGCCTTTCAAAATAAATACAACAAATCTTAAAAAAAAAAAAAGAAAGAAAGAAACCTAATTTCTAACATTTGAACATTCAAACAAAAAATTAGTACTTGAATAGACACAATATAAAATAATGTATTAAGAATTAACATATAAACTGTGACATTTGTCAGAATTGATGTATCTTTTTTTTAAGATTTTTAAAAATGTTTACTTATTTTCCTATACTTGAACAATGATAGGGAGGGGGAGAGAAAGAAGATCCTTCCTTTGGCTAATTCACTCCCCAAATGCCCACAACAGCTAGAGCTGGGCCCAGCTGACACCAGGAACCCAGAAGTTAATCCAGATCTCTCGCACATGGTATGGCCCAAGAACTTGAACCATTATCTGCTGCCTCCCAGCATGCATTAGCAGAAACTGGATCAGAAGCAGAGTAACTGCAACTCGAATTGGCACTCCAATATCGGGTACAGGTTTACCAAGCAGTGGTTTTACCCACTATGCCATAAACACCCGGAATATTTTAGCTAATCACATATTTTGATTACTGATAAAATGTACACCAGGAGTTGACAGACTAAGGCCAGGTAGTAAATGTGTTAGGCTTTGCAGGCATGAGGTCTGTGTTACACCTACTCAGCTGTGGATGACACACAAACAGATCAGTGTGGCTGTGTTTCAATTTAAGTTTGTTTATGGATACTAAAATTTAAATTTGTTAAATAATTTTATATGTGATAAATTTTTCTGGTTTTTAAAATTTATTTGAGAGAAAAGCAGAGATTATGCCCACTGGCTTACTTCCCAAATATGTGTTTGGGGGATAGAGGCCAGGTTTCACTGGAAGCTGGCATCTCAATCTAGGTCTCCATGTGGGTGGCAGGGACCCAATTGAGCCATCACCTGCTGCCTCCCAGTGTTCATAGTATTGGGGTAGAATCAGGACTTGAACCCTGGCATTCCAAGCTCATATGGAATGCAGCTGTCCCAACCACATCCTAACCACTAGACCAAATACTTGCTCCTTACAATTTTTTCAACCATTTAAAAAAGTAACAACTGTTCTTAGCTTGTGACCAACACAAAACTGGGTGGCAGGTTGGATTTGGCCTATAAGCTAAAGTTTGATATGTATCATAGATAAATTATGAATTTTAAAATAATTATAGTAAAACATGCTTAAAGTTACGAATATCACAGTATTCTCCCCTTGCTGTCTTTATGAGGTTTTGCTTTCTGTGGTTTCAGTTACCTGTGGTCAAATGTAGTCCAAAAATATTAAATGGAAAATTTCAGAAATAAGCAATTCGTGAGGTTTTTTTTAAAGATTTCTTTTATTTATTTGAAAAGGTGAGTTAGAGAGAGACGGAGACATAGAGATCTTCCAGCCACTAATTCACTCCCCAGATGGCTTCAATGGCCAGGGCAAGACCAGGCTGGAGCCAGGAGCCAGGAGCTTCATCTGAGTGCAGGGATTTGTACCATCTTCTGCTGCTTTCCAAGGCATGTTAGCAAGGAGCTGGATCAGAAGTGGAGCAGGGAGCAGGCCCTATGGCGTAGAAGGTAAAGCACCGCCTGCAGTGCTGGCATCCCACATGGGTGCCAGTTTGAGTCCTGGCTGTTCCATTTCTGATCCAGCTCTCTGCTATGGCCTGAGAAAGCAGAAGATGGCCCAAGTCCTTGGGCCCCTGCACCCACGTGGGAGACCTGGAAGAAGCTCCAGCCATTTGGGGAGTGAACCAGCAGATGGCAGACTTTCTCTCTCCCTGCCTCCCTGCCTCCCTGCCTCCCTGCCTCCCTCTCTCTGCCTCTATAATTCTGCCTTTCAAATACATAAATAAATATTAAAAAATAAAAAAGAAGCCAGCGCCGCGGCTCACTAGGCTAATCCTCCGCCTTGCGGCGCTGGCACACTGGGTTTTAGTCCCGGTCAGGGCACCAGATTCTGTCCCGGTTGCCCCTCTTCCAGGCCAGCTCTCTGCTGTGGCCAGGGAGTGCAGTGGAGGATGGCCCAGGTGCTTGGGCCCTGCACCCCATGGGAGACCAGGATAAGCACCTGGCTCCTGCCATCGGAACAGCGCAGTGCACCGGCCGCAGCGCGCCTACCCCGGCGGCCATTAGAGGGTGAACCAACGGCAAAAAGGAAGACCTTTCTCTCTGTCTCTCTCTCTCACGGTCCACTCTGCCTGTCAAAAAATTAAAAAAATAATAACAAATAAAATAAAATTAAAAAGAAGAAATGTAGCAACTGGGACTCGAACTAGTGCCCCTATGGGATGCCAATGATGTAGGTGGTGGCTGAACCCGCTATACAACGCTGGCCCCAATGCATAAGTTTTAAATTGCACACTACTGTTCTAAGTAGTGTGATGCAGCCTCATACCTTCCTGCCCTGGGTGTCCAGCATATCCACAGTGTATATAACACCCCTTCCTTAGTCAGTCAGAGCCATCTTATCAGACTGACCGTTGCTCTATCCCAGTGCTTACGTTCACGTAATCCTTATATTACCTGATAATGGTTCTCAAGCACCAGAGTGGTGATGCAGAAGAGGCACTGGGAGGTAAAACATGGAAGGACAAATTAACTCTGGTACTGTGTTGTAATGCTGCAGATCATATATGAAAAAAGGTGGTACATTTAAGATTCCATACTATTCATGGTTTCAAGCATCTTAGTCTGGGAATGTATCCCCTGCCCTGGAGGTAATGGGAGACTACTGTACTGAATGTTCCTGGGCAAAAGTGGTACTTCAAGAATTTATAGTCCCTCAAATTCATGTTGCTAGACATTCATTTATATAGTAAGCATAGAATAAGTTAAATTGTTGGAAATGCACAGTTCAGTGGTGTTGTCAGATAACTTTCGAGAATTACAAAAAGATACAGTATCCACTTTTGTATCTTGTTTAAAGTATCTGAGAACAGGTAACTGTGAGCAACCCCAACCTCTTGACTCCTTTGTTGCCTTTTGTTTGATAGCTCCCTGCTAAAGTGCCTGGGAAATCAGCAGTTTGGCCCAAGTGCTTGGACCTGGATGGAGTTCCAGGCTCCTGGCTTCAGCCTATCATCTGAAGAGTGAACCAGTGGATAGAAGATCAATCTCTCATTCTTTCCCTCTCCCTTTAATTCCCCAATGTTATCCTCCTCTCCTTCTGTAATTCTATCTTCAAAGAAATGAAATAAATCTTTAAAAAAAAAATCCTGATATAGGGAGAGATGTTGGCCTAAGGGGTTAAGACATCAGTTTGGACACCCATGCCTCATATTGTAGTGTCTGGGTACCATCCCAGGCTCTGGCTCTTGATTCCAGCTTCCTGCTAGTGTAGACCCTGTGAGACTGAGGCGATGGCTCAGATGATTGGGTTTCTGCCACCATGTGGGAGACCTGGGTATTTCCCAGGTGTCTGGGTACCATCCCAGGCTCTGGCTCTTGATTCCAGCTTCCTGCTAGTGTAGACCCTGTGAGACTGAGGCGATGGCTCAGATGATTGGGTTTCTGCCACCATGTGGGAGACCTGGGTATTTCCCAGCTTCCTGGTTTTGTTCCCTGGCCATTGCAGGTATTTGGGGATTGGAAGTGCAGATGAGGGCTGTGTGTGTGTGTCTACCTCTCAAATTATATTAAAAAACAAACAAACAAACAAAAAACTAGGTAACTTAAACCTTCCTAAAATTAAAAAAAAAAAAATTACCCTGGTGTGAAACAGTCGAGATTAAGGTAGTTGGGGTGTGTGTTTGGCAGTTATTGAGATGCCTGCGTCCTATGTCAGATCCTGGCTCTGCTTCCACCTCCAGCTTCCTGTTGATGTTCACCCTGAGAGGCAGCAGGTAGTGACTAAAGTACTTGGGTCCCTGCCTCCCATGTGGGAAACCTCAATGGGGTTCCAGGTTCCTGGCTTTGGCCTAGCCCAGCCCTAGCTATTGTGGGTATTTGAAGAGTGAGCCAGTGAATGGAAAATCTCTTGTCTCTTTTCTCTGTCTCTATGCCTTTCAAATAAATTTTTAAAAACTGTTAAAGATTATAGTATATATGACTTCTGTATTATCTATATGTATATATTATCTATATATTTCTATATATACTTTCTACATTATTCTCTTGAAACAATTGATTTACCTACTAATGAGATAATACATGCTAAGCTATTTTATGCTAAATAATACAATAGAAAATTAATCTAAAATTTGTGAACAGAAATTTTAGTTCCTAAATTATCCACTGTTTAGTAAAACTTCAATCTACTTTGTTTTCTGAGGCTCACATAACCTGTATTATAATTCACAGTTTACATATTTATTGGAATCTTTTCCTTAAGTAAGTTTTCTGGAGCAGCACTGAGTATCCTGTGGAGAATAAAATCTCAAGACTGCTGTGGTGATCAGCATAGTTTTGGATTCTTTGTTTAGCAGCAGCTAAATTAGAGCCTGAAACTTGGTTTTCCAAGTTGTGTGTTTCATTTATTTATTTATTATATTTTATTGATTTGAAAGAGTTAGAGAGAGAGGTAGAGACAGAGAAAGAGATCTTCCATCCGCTGGTTCACTCCCCAGATGGCCACAATGGCTGGAGCTGCACCGATCCAAAGCCAGGAGCCAGGAGCCTCCTCTGGGTCTCCCATGCGAGTACAGGGGCCTAAGCACTTGGGCCATCTTCTGCTGCTATCCCAGACCATAAGCAGAGAGCTGGATCAGAAGAGGAGCAGCCAGACTAGAACCGGTGCCTATATGGGATGCTGGTGCTTCAGGTCAGGGTGTTAACCCACTGTGCACAGTACCAGCCCCCAAAGTTGTGTTTTCAGAAGAAAACTATTTGTATTTAATTTCTCTCTTTTTAGCATAATAAGGAAATAGAGTACATATAGCTCTGTTGGAGTGCCTGCCTAAATTTTTCAGCTTGTTTATATCTGAACTGAAAGTCATTCAGTATCTGTTAAGTTTGGTTTCAGCTCTCTATTCTGTTTGTGATGTGTGGCTGGAGCAATTTCTAGTTGTTTAATGCTATAAGTACGACTTTTTTAGGTAGCATTCTTGAGAGTCTAAAAATTGGTCCTCACAGGTAACAAAGGAAGAACTATCTTGAACTGCTTGGTTTACCCTCTATATCAATATGGTTAAATTTCCACCATGTCTTTGTATATGAAACTATGGAATTATGAAAACTTTTTTTTTTAATTTATTTATTTGAAAGGTAAAGTGACACAAAGAGAGGGCGAGACAGAGAGATCTTCCATCTGCTGGTTCACTCCCCAAATTGCCACAACAGCTGGGACTGGACCAGGCCAAAGGCAAAAGCCTGGAACTCCATCTGGGTCTCCCAGGGGCCCAAGAAGTTGGATCATCTTCGGCTGCTTTCCCGTGCTGCTTTCCCATGCAGGGAGCTAGATCAGAAGCAGAGCCGCTGAGACTCGAACAATATGGGATGCCAGCTTCAAAGACAGCAGCTTAACCCCCTATGCCACAACACTGGCCCCAGAAAGGATTTTTGATCTATTTTGAACTTAATTTGCCAATTTGATTTTTAAAGATGTATTCATTTATCTGAAAGGCAGAACTAGAGAGAGAGAGATCTTCCATCCGCTGGTTCACTCCCCAAATGACCACAATGGCTGGAGCTGGGCTGATCTGAAGCTAGGAGCCAGGAGCTTCCTCCCAGGTCTCCCATATGGCTGCAGAGGCCCAAGCACTTGGGCCATCCTCTGCTGCTCTCCCAGCCCATTAGCAGGGAGCTGCATGGTAAGTGGAACAGCCAGCCCAGACCCAGCACATATGGGATGCTGCAACTGTGGGCAGTGGCTTCACCCGCTACGCCACAGCACTGGCCCCATACTTTGTATAATTTTTAAATTTACTGTCTAGTGCTTCAGAAAAGTCTGACAGGAGCTGAACTCTGCCTTTCAAATAAATAAGTAAATCCTTTTTAAAAAGTGTCTGGCAGATATTGGCCTTTTTTAAAATTCAAAGATTTTTTTTCCAAAGACATGTTTTATAAATTCAAAGGTGTATTTTTATCAGATTAACATTCTTTTTTATTATTAGATCACATAATTTTTATTTATTAAAAGCAATGGATAGGAGTTGACACTGTGATGTAGTAGGTTAGGTCTCTGCCTGTGGCACCAGCATCCCATATGGGCACTGGTTCGTACCCTGGCTGCTCCTCTTACTATCCAGTTCTCTGCTTATGGCCTGGGAAAGTACTGGAAGCTGGCCCAAGTGCTTGGGTCCCTGCACCCATATGGGAGACCCAGAAAAAGCTCCTGGCTCCTGGCTCTCTTTGGATCTGCTCAGCTCCAGCCATGGTGGCCATTTGGGGAGTGAACCAGCAAATGGAAGACCTTCTCTCTCTTCTCTCTCTCTCTCTCTCTCTCTCTCTAACTGTGACTCTCAAAAAATAAACAAAATCTTTAGAAATAAATAAAAGCAATGTATAATCATTATAGAGACTGAAAAATGCTAGAGGTACAAAGGGAAAAATAAAATCACTCATATTACCATTATCCAGAGGTAACTATTAACATTTTTAACTTAATTCTTTCATCTTTTTCTATGCTTGTTATTTTGCTCTTTTTAACAGATTAAGAATTATGATTCATGTACATCTTTTGTTTTCATTCGGTGTATGGCATCTTTTCATGTCCTTAGTTTTCAAAATGTTATTCTGAACAGTTTAAATATAGTTCATTGTGAGGCAGTACTTTAATTTCTATTTAGCCATTCTTGTTAAACATTTATTTTACCACCTCTTCTTTTTTCAGTCAGAAATATGACTGTGATGAGCATTTTAATATATAAGTGGCCTGTGTTTCTGATTTTATCCTTAGAATAGTCCTAAAAGACGAATAATATGGGGCTGGCACTGTGGCGCAGGGGTTAAAGCCCTGGCCTGAGGCGCCGGTATTCCATATGGGCGCCGGTTCTAGTCCCGGCTGCTCATCTTCTGATCCAGCTCTCTGATATGGCCTGGGAAAGCAGTAGAAGATGGCCCAAGTCCTTGGGCCTCTGCACCCATGTGGGAGACCTGGAAGAGTCTCCTGGCTCCTGGCTTCGGATCAGCGCAGCTCCAGCCGTTGTGGCCATCTGGGGAGTAAACCAGCGGATGAAAGACCTCTCTCTCTCTGCCTCTCCTCTCTCTGTGTAACTGACTTTCGAGTAAATAAATAAATCTTAAAAAAAAAAAAAGACGAATAATTTGTTCAAAGAATATAAAACATTTTTAAGACACTTAATATAAATATCGTCAAATTGATTTCCAAAGATTATTCAAATATGTACTCCTAAAAGTACCATATAAAGGTGCAACTGCCCCCCCCCCTTTGTTTGAGAGAGAGAGCCCGAAAGAGAACTCTCACCTGCCGATTCACTCCCCAGTTGTCCACAATGGCTGGGGCTGGATGGGGACAGAAGCCAAAAGCTGGAAACACTATCCAGGTTTCCTAACTGAGTGGCAGAAACCCAATTACTTGAGCCATTATCACTATCTCTCAGGGTCTGCATTAGCAGGAAGCTGGAATCAGGAGCCAGAGCCTGGAATTAAACCTAGGTACTGGAGTCTTTTTTTTTTTTTTAAAGATTTATTTTATTTATTTTAAAGACAGAATTATAGAGAAAGGCAGAGAGAGAGAGAGAGGTCTTCCATCCGCTGGTTCACTCCCCAGATGGCCGCAACGGCCGAAGCTGAGCCGATTCAAAGCCAGGTGCTTCTTCCGGGTCCCCAACATGGGTTCAGGGGCCTAAGGACTTGGGCCATCTTCTGCTGTCCCAGGCCACAGCAGAGAGCTGGATCTGAAGAGGAGCAGCCAGGACTAGAACTGGCGCCCATATGGGATGCTGGCGCTTCAGGCCAGGGATTTAACCTGCGCCACAGCACCGGCCCCAGTACTGGAATCTTAACACTTGATCTGGGAATATACATCTTTTTTTTTTTAAGATTTATTTATTTGAAAGGCAGAGTTACAGAGAGGCAGAGAGAGAGAGGTCCTCAGTCTGCTGGTTTACTCCCCAAATGACTGCAATGGCCGGAGCTGGGCTGACCTGAAGCCTGAAGCCAGGAGCCAGGAGCTGGGAGCTTCTTCTGGGTCTCCCATGTGAGTGGCAGGGGCCCAAGGACTTGGGCCATCCTCTCCTGCCCTCCCAGGTCATGGCAGAGAAGGTAGATTGGAAATGGAGCAGCTGGGACTCGAACTGACGCCCTTATGGGATGCTGGCACTGCAGGTGGCAGCTTTACCTCTTTTACCTGCTAAGCTCCACAGTAGCACCAGCCCCTGAATATACATCTTAATAGCTGTGACTAAGGCTTTGTTTTCAAGGTCTGATTTAGAGTTAACTTCTTAAATACATCCCTCTTTTCAATATTTAGCACACTAACCAAAAAACTTTAAAGCTTCTTTTATGTTACTTGAGTGGTAAGTAAAGCTGGAATTGGTTGAAGGTAGTCATATAAAGAACCTTGGGTGCAAAGTAATCATAAGTGCATATTTAAAATATGTCTTAAATATGTATAGCCTTAAATATATAAATACTTGCATAGCAAATATTTTGTAGATCCGGGAGCTTTCTGCAAAACTTGAAATATCAGGTTGGATATCAACTCTGAATGCTTATTAAATAGTAGATCAATAAACATTGATTGAGTATGTGCTGTTATGAGAGGAAATACTTCCTGAAGTTTTCACATAGGTCTCTGTAGTCCACCCTGTTTCCCTTACCCCGCCCCCTCCACTTTTAAGATTGACTTATTTGACTTATTTACTTGGAAGGCAGAGTTACAGGTAAGGGAAAGACAGAGAAATCTTCCATCTGCTGTTTCACTCCCCAAATCCCAAATGGCTGCAGTGGTCAGGGCTGGGCCAGGCCAAAGCCAGAAGCTTCATCTGGGTCTCCCGCGTGGTTGGCAATGGCTCAGGCACTTCGGACATCTCCTGCTGCTTCCCAGGTTCATTAGCAGAGAGCTGGGTCAGAAGTACAGCAGCTGGAACATGAAGTGGTGCCCATATCGAATGCACGCATTAGAGGCAGTGGCTTTACCCTCTGCATTGGAACACCAGTCCTCTCATTCCTCTTTTGATCCCAGATAATGCAGCCCTTACCTTTTTAGTCATGAAATTAAAGTAGCCCTCTGTTAATCACTAACACATCACCATTTCATTTATTTAATAGTAATCATCTACTCTTTATCTAAAATTATTTTATTTACTTGCTTGTCTTATTTTTTTTTTTTCCTTAGAATGTAAATGAGCTCAATGAGGGCCAGAGACCTTACCAAATACCTGGGGCTTAGAGTATATGGTAGGCATTGAAAAAATTATTTGGTGAATTAAAAAAATTATTTTTTAAATGTTTTATTTTGTTCATTCATTCTTTTAATTTAAAAAGCAGAGAACAGATTATCTTCTGTCTGCTGGATCATTTCCCAGATACCCATAACAGCCAGGCTAGGCTAGGCTGAAACTAGGAGCCAGGAACTCAGTCTGGGTCTACCATGTGAGTGACAGGGACCCAAGTACTTGAGCCATCAACCGTTGTCTGCCAGGGTGCACATTAGAAGGAAGTAGTGTGGGAAATGCTGGAGCCAGGGCTGGAACCAGGCATTCTGATGTGAGAGTGGGTGTCCCAAGTGGCGACTTAATCATTGTGCCAAACACCTGCCCTGAGTTAACGAATTTTAAAACTGATGCAGGCCATAGTTGTGGCACTATGGGTTGAGCCACTGCTTCATCTCCAGCATGCTTTATCAGAGCACCTGTTCTAGTCCTGGCTAGTCCACTTCTAATCCAGCTTTCTGTCAGTGTAACTGGGAAGGCAGAAGAAGGTGACCCAAATGCTTGGGCCCTTACCACCCATATGGGAGACCCAGATGGAGCCCTGTCGCCTACTTCAGCCTGGCCCAGCCCCAGCCTTTGCATCCATTTGGGGAATGAACCAGTGGATGGAAGATCTCCTGTCTCTCCATTTCTGTCACTCTGCATTTCAAATAGATACATCTTAAAAAAAAGAAAATATGTTTGGAGCTATCAATAAAACTGTATTTTAAAAAATAAAACTGACAATGTGTTTGATACAAAAAGTAAGTTGTGATTATTAATTTTAAACTCTCATTGTTAAATCTTTAATTGACTCAACCACCTCGGGTTTTTTTTTTTTTTTTTAAGAATTCTTTTTTTTTTTTTTTTTTTTTTTTTTATTTGACAGGTAGAGTTATAGACAGTGAGAGAGAGAGACAGAGAGAAAGGTCTTCCTTCCATTGGTTCACCCCCCAAATGGCTGCTACGGCCAGCGCTGCGCCGATCCAAAGCCAGGAGCCAGGTGCTTCTTCCTGGTCTCCCATGCGGGTGCAGGGGCCCAAGCACTTGGGCCATCCTTCACTGCCCTCCTGGGCCACAGCAGAGAGCTGGACTGGAAGAGGAGCAACCAGGACCAGAACCCAGTGCCCATATGGGATGCTGGCACCGCAGGTGGAAGATTAACCAAGTGAGCCACAGCACCGGCCCCAAGAATTCTTTTATTTATTTGAAAGAGTTACAGAAAGAGAGCCAGAGAGAGAGGTCTTCCATTTCGCTGGTGCACTCCCCAAATGACCGCCACGGCCAGAGCTGAGCTGATCCGAAGCCAGGAGCCAGGAGCTTCTTCCAGGTCTCCCACACAGGTGCAGCGACCCAAGCACTTGGGCCATCTTCTACTGCTTTTCCAGGCCATAGCAGAGAGCTGGATTGGAAGAGGAGCAGCCGGGACTTCAAGTGATGCCCACATGGGATGCCAATGCTGCAGGCTGGGGCCTTTACCCACTGCACCACAGCGCCGGCCCCAGTGTTTTTTTCTATACTTTGGAGTTGCCAATGAAAGAATTTGATAAATACCCATAGACAGTAAGAGAAATCGCCAAGGTTCTAACTTATATCTACACTGATCAACCTCTACCTAATTGATCTTGCACTTTAATCCATAATTATTTTTTTAAAAAGATTTAATCATTTATTTGAAAAGCAGAATTACGGAGAGAAAGAGAGAGACAAAGAGAGAGTTATCTTCCATCTGCTAATTCATTCCCCAAATGGCTGCCATGGCTGGGGCTGGGCCTGGACAAAGCCAGGAGCCTGGAATTCTGTCCTCTATGTGTGCAGGGTACAAGTACTCGAGCCATCATCACCGCTTTCCCAAGTGCAGTAGCAGTGAGCTGGATGGGAAAAGAAGCAGCTGGGACTTGAACTGGCACCCATCTGGGATGCCAGCATCACAGACCATAGCTAACCTGCTGTGCTACAATGCTGTCCCCAAGCCATATTTAACCTGACTTCTCTCATGCCAGATAAGTGAAAGATTGTTTTCTTGGCAAGGACTTACTGCTTTTAGTTTAATGTCCATTTTTGCCTGGCAGTTAATAGTTCCTTTGTAGTGTTTTTCAAATCAAGGAATGATGGCCAGTTTAAATTCCTTCTGGATTTTCATTAACCTTTGATAATGATGGTGTGTATACATCCCTACTTTTTAGACCTATCCATGTCTGCTTTTTGTCATTAGGTTCCTAACAAAAGACCCCTAAATGTGTTTGTACATAGTTTTTATTCCTTTCTTAGAGCTGAGCTTCTTATTAATGCCATTTGATTACTAGAGAAATACATCACAATGGGTTTTGTAGCTCTCAGCGACAGACTCCATCCTCGTCCTATAACAATATATAAATCAATAGATGCATAGAGAAAGAATATTTTTTTACTTGCATGTTGACTATTTTAGAATCTACCTTTGGCTCTGAAAAAAAAACCTGATTTTGGGGAAATAATCTCAACTATTAAAAATCAATTCCTAAACCTTGAGTTTTCTTAACCTCTCTCCCAGTCAGTATTCAGATAACTTTCTTTTGAGTAAACACTGATTTTTATCATTTGTGCATTCTGGTCACTGTGCATTCACGAGCCTTTCTCTCCGCGGAGCTTGGTCCCTAGGACAGGCTTTTAGTGCATCTTTGTTTTCCTGTACTAAGATCCTTGCTGAAAGCATCTCACTTACCCTTGCCACTGCCTCTAAATGTGTGTTTCCCTCTTCTGCCATTTTCTGTTTAGTTCTGTAAAATGCTTGTGTTTCATCCTGAAGAATGGATAGAGAGGGAAGTGACACACAGTGAATGCCATGCCCACACACGGGATCTACTTGTCAAGTAGTACAGGTGCAAGTGAGTTGTGAGTTAAGTTCCAGTGAGTGGCAACGTCGTTATTCAGGATTCACTTTTTGTCTCAGCCTGGTTATACTCCAGAAATATGTTACTTTTTGTTTTGAAACAGCAGCAGTTTGACCTGTCTGGTGATTTAAGATGCGTTTAAGTGTTAAATAGAAATAAGCAATGACATTCTTTATTTGTAGCAATGGATGCAGCAGACTGGAAGTGAATTTTTTTTAAGGTATTTGTTAGCTGAAAATTTTTTTAATGGGAAGATATCATTCTTATTGTTAAATATTTAAATTTTTTAAAAAGACAAAGCATTTTAAATTGGAAAAAAAATTAAAAATAAGAGTGGTAGAAATTACAAGGTGCAAGAGATTGAGGGAATGATTTAAGAACAATTGTGGGTATTTAAGAGAGAGACCCTTTTTTCCTTCTATTGTGATCTCATTCCCTTTAGTGAAAATGGTAAAACAAAGGCCACCAAATTGGGAAGGAAGCAGGAAATCCTAGTAAGTGGATGTCAGTTGAATATTTAAGAGCAATGAAAATGCTTACTTCTGTTAGATTTTTATGCTTTTTCTCCCTCATTTTTTTTTTTTTTTTTAGAAAGGCATAGTTCTTCACCTCTATTTTCTGATAAAGATGCCATTACATAAAATTTGGAAGCCATATATTGTAATGTGATTGTGCAAGCCAAGTTAAATTTTGAATTTTGTAGTTTGAGGAACACCGTTCCAGAATTTATTTAATCACTTTCTGTACCAGTTCTGCCTCACATCTCAGTGGAAACCCTTTCTTGCCTCAAAATAGGTAGAAAATGAGAACCAAGGTAAAAGTAAAAGATCCTCCTAGGCCCTTGTGTTTTGTCTATTCTAGTCCTTATAGTTTACTTCCTGGTTGAAAATGCATTAAATAAAATCATCATTTTAGGAAAAATAGGTTCTGGGTTTGGGAAGTGAAATTATCTCAGCACAACAGTTAGGAATTTTTCTGGAGAGGAATTGCTTTCCACAAAGGCTCTGTGTTTTCAGCCATAATGGCTTTGGTGTTTGTGTTTATTTACTTGGTTTTTGTTTTGTTTTGTTTTGTTTTTGGCACTGTGTTGAGGTTCTAGAAAGTGCTAAAAAATCATTGTGCATTTAAAACAAACAAACCAACCAGAAAACCCCCTTGCCCTGGGGCCGTGTGAAGAAGAATGAAGCTCTCATTTCCCAGTACCCAATCATCAGCTTGAGCTAGCCTCTCCTAGGAACAGAATTTATTGAAGCAATTTATCCTGGCTAAATGTGATATAAATCTGTGTACACGTGTGTACATACAGGCTCTTTCCATTACAGCAATGCTGCAGCGTCGGTTTCCTTCATAGTTAGACCGTGTTCCCGTCATGCTGAAAGATGACCAAAAAGCCCCTTCTATTTTATGGGGCACCCCACAATTTTAAACACCGATTAGTTCTGGAATTACTGATTAGACAACCAGAAATACTGGTTTCTAACCCCAGAGTGAGTCCTAAGAGAGTAGAAGAGATGTTACCTAACTACTCTCTGAGTTTTAAGCATGGTTTTTCGATTACCAGGTTCATTCTAGCATATGAACATTTTATTTTAACATCGGCCTGAGATTGGCCTGACATTTCCGAGACACAAATTTTAAATTTGGTTTCAGTTCTGAAGTTATGTCTAGGCTTATTCAAATCGTGGTTTCTCTCTCATCTTTCTTGTTCGTATTCTTTTGGATACCTTTCTATTTTATGGAAGGAAGGCTATTTGAAAAATATCTTTTAGGAGTTTATTCTGTGTAAAATTATTTTTCCTCCCATGTTGCCCCATTTTCCTCTTCTACCCTTCCAAAATGCTGTTTATCTTTTGGGAATATTTTATCTGTGATTTGCATTCTAAACCGTACTATCTCTATCTCTATTTTTATTCCTACTTGGAATATGAGAAATTTCCCCCAGCACATTGAGATTGGAATTACTATTCTTTGATGAAGAATTTCGATCAACATTTCAAGAGTTCAGCTTGGATAATTTCAAAAACAGTATACATTCTATGAAATTCTTCAGAGAAATCGAGGGGATGGGCAGTGATGCCTTTTAGTGTCATTTCTTTATCCCCTGCAGCAGCGCACATCTGTTGGCTGCAGTAGAGCAGCCGAAGAACCCTGGCCGAGAGCAGCACAAACAGCCGGAACATATTCACCCAGTAAACCCCCAAAGAGTCGACATTTGTTTTATTGCTGCTTTTAAAAACCTCGCCATAAATAGAATCGGGGAGGGGGGGAGGGCACCAATATTTCTCCATTTGCCACAGACGATTGGTGGGGGGAGAAGGAGGCTCCCAGTGGGGAGAGGAGGTTTTTATTTTTATTTTTTTATTAATGAAAATCATTTCCCATGTAGCCCAATAGGATGGGTGCTTTGTTTTCTTTGGCAATAATCTGGGATAAATGACCCTTGCCAACAGTCTCATAGTTTATCCACCAGGGAGCCAGATTATAGCCCTGTAAAATGGAGCACCCCTCCTATAATCCCTTAATTAATTAAATGACAAATTTTGGTCTTCTCTAGGTTAGAAATATGGCTTCCGCATTGAGCGTTCAGTGGATTTATTGACATAGGGAACTGCACTGGTTGTAATTCAGCAGACTGGAGAAGTGTGTTGTATACTGTAGCAGAAAGAGGGAAAACATAGCAAAGGTTGAAATTCCTCAACTATTTAGGTCAAAATTTTTCTAATTAAAAGTTTCAATTGAGGCGCAGTGGATCATGTGCCACCTGTCTAATGGGTCTCCCCAAAGAAGCCTGTGTTTACAGCTCTGATAGATGGCATTCCTGGAACACCTGTTTCTAGGCTTGATATTTTTGAAGCACTGTTTTTTTTTTTTTTTCTGCTCTAGCGTATTTAACATAACTTTTCCCTACCTCCCACTCCTCAGCTCCGCTCTGCTATATGAAATATGGGAGACGACAGACCGTTTGTGTGCAATGCCCCGGGCTGTGGACAGGTACGTTTACAATATACTTTATTGTGAATGTCTCGTTGTGAATCAAAGTGGCTGTTTTATCACTAAGGCAAAGAGTTTAAAGCCGGTGTTTTACGTGATCACTGGAGGTAATCAGATCAGAGGATTTGCAGTGTGTAAATCCAAGTTATGAGGAGGTGTAGGCACTCTACCATAATGAAATCTGCCTTGCTCTCTGCCATATTATTCTACTAGTGGTGTTTGTTTCCTGGCACATAGTGTTGAAGAATACATGTTGCTCTCTCCTCCATTCTAAAGCGATCCATCTAAATACAAAGCAAGTTTAGAAATATCTTCTCCTCAACCTTCATGGATATAAAAGTCAGTTGAACACAGTTGGAGAAGCAGCTGAGGATGTATCCATTCATTGTGAACCCCAATTTGTCAGAGTCTATTTGGATTTTTTAAATAATAAGAAAAAATGTTTCCTTTGACTGTTGATCCAGAAAATTACTGTTAACAGCTAAGGCAGATACCTATTTAGGAAAGAAAAATGCAATATAGAACCTGAGCTCTCACAGCATTACATAAACATTTTCCCTAAGTGATGCCATGAAATGCCTTGTTCTCTGTGTGTCGGCTGCTATGTAATTGTTTGCATATGTATACATCATGTCAGGTATTTTTCATCATATGTTTTTAAGTGACTTTATTGTAATTGCTTTTTTTTTTCATTTTATACATTCTTAACTCTTTTTTCCAGACTGTCTCCTATTGCCATGTTCCACAAAGGATGAAAAAATGAATTCAAAGAAGGTTTTAACTGCCTTCATTAATTCATTTTATAGACCCTGAAGGGTTGGCTTTCAGCTCAGTAAAGAAATGTCATGTGACTGTCTAGTGACACTTACTGGTGGTATGTGATATTGCAGACTAGTTCTATTAAACATTGTCGTGGCTCACTAGGCTAATCCTCCGTCTTGCGGCGCCGGCACACCGGGTTCTAGTCCCGGTCAGGGCACCGATCCTGTCCCGGTTGCCCCTCTTCCAGGCCAGCTCTCTGCTGTGGCCAGGGAGTGCAGTGGAGGATGGCCCAAGTCCTTGGGTCCTGCACCCCATGGGAGACCAGGAGAAGCACCTGGCTCCTGCCATCGGATCAGCGCGGTGCGCTGGCCGCAGCGTGCTACCGCGGCGGCCATTGGAGGGTAAACCAATGGCAAAAGGAAGACCTTTCTCTCTGTCTCTCTCTCTCACTGTCCACTCTGCCTGTCAAAAAAAAAAAAAAAAAAAAACATTGTCAATACTTAGACAAAAGAGCTAAGTTCCAGAGATTCCTAAGAATTGGAATTTGAGAAACAGATGAGGTGGAGGAGGTGGTTGACAAGGAATGGACCGAGGAAGATCATTCCAAATTCTAATAAATGCTGAAAATTTCAGCAAAGGTGCTATCAGGGCCATTGTACACTGCAGGATTCTGCATCCTAAGGTATATTTCTTTCATTGGCAAAGTTTTCAACTTTATTATTAACTGATTCCTTATGTGGTTTATATTATATTTTATATATCTACAAAATAATCCAGTTGAGAAAATGGAGTGAATTTGTTTCACTTTTCAGGTAGTCTTATTAAAATACATATCTGAAATGATTTTTCTAAATTTTTGTATTTGAATTTGATAATATTATTTACTGTGACTCCCACATCTGGCACTCTTTTCACTTCTTTACTTGAAAACTATACATTTTTGTGAAAGGGTTTATTTTTCCTATTCTTACCAGTGCTTTCCTTCACTTATTGTTTAAACTCCTTAACTTCTATACCCCTTTATATGTGCTTAAAACCACCCAGACAAGGACTTCTCAAAGAAATAAAAATAGGAATATACAAGAAATAAGGAAAAACATCTCTAGCTCCTTCAGGAAGATACAAGTCACATCTCTGCAGCTGCTTTGTCAAAAGAGTAGCACTTACTTTGTGAGGTTTCGGAGATTGCAGGAATCTGTGAAATTTATGTTTGTTTCTTTGTTTTTGTTCTGCTTACCACCACCACCCCCCGCCCAAGTAGGAAACAGTAGGAACTTTTTACTTTGGTTCCTCCCTGCATTGTTGAGTTCTGTTTGCCTAAGCCTTTCCTTCCCCTTCTTTTTCCTCCCATTTCTGAATTGTTTGTAGGTTGGTTATTAGGATTCATTATAGCCTCTGGCTTAGGTCTTGAATGCTGTTTTTCCCTCAGGGAGAGAGTGAATGTAGAACTCAGGGAGGTTACCACTCTCTTTTGGATTCAAGTTACTTTAATTAAAAAAAGAAAAAAATTGGTAGCTACAGCTTAATACTTTTTAGGTTTGACTTTTTAGATAATGTGATTCTCTGCCTCCTTTGTATGTAAGAACTTTATGGTCAGGTGAGCCAATAGTTCTCAAGTTATATTCAGTCTTCTTCCAAGTTCCTCCCAAAGCCTGTTAACAAATAACTTAAGAGTGGGGTCCTTATAAGGTTTACTTTATGTCATATGAAATAGAGAAAACCCAGCAGAGAAGATAAATTAAGTGAAGTTAACTGCCCTTGGTCTGTCATCCAGCTTCCTTACGTCTCTGGAGAATGGTTTCATTCTGGAGCTCCCTTGAGACCTTTAAGCTATTTATAATCAACTTGTCATTGCCTCTAATTCTTCATCCCAGAAATGATAGAATAGTAAAAAGGCTATGTATGTCCCAGGAGGGGTAATAAGGACCATGGTAATTTTTGCGAGACATATTTGGAACCTACCATAGCAGTCTCAAAAAGCTCAGTGGCTTCTATCTACCAGGTAGAGGAAGAAGGAATGAAAGCAAATTACAGTTCAGGAGACTGTGTTACAAAGCAAAGAAAGATCAGAATCTTGGATTATTTCAGTATCTTTTGTTGCCTGCATAGACTTTACCTAGTGTACCTCTAAACTCAAACCATCCTATGCCTTAGTGTTAAAGGAAGGTGGAAGGAAAACTTACCCAAAATAGACTAGTGGGTTATGCTCTCCACTATATAATCAAAACCACCAGGCTTTCAATAGAGACGTAAACATGTTTTGGTTGCTAGGTCTTTAATGGCTGTTATTTTTGGATTCTGTTCATGATCCATTTCCCAACAGTTAGTCTGATGTGACACAGCTGAGTGCTAAATATGCTGCATGTACTTTTAAAAAAAGATGGCTGCTGAAGGTTGTAGTGTCTACATTCTTACCAGAAAAGACAGGTGCTACGGTTTCTTAGCCCTCTTATTATTTTCTTCTGTTGAGAGTTTCTCATAAAGAAGATCTTGGGGAAAGCAGTGTTCCTGCTAAGACGTCTCTATGGAATGTGGGTAGAAGAGTGGTTAGTAGAGCTGCCTCCTGAGAACAGGTCACTGTTGTGAAGGCAACAGTGCCCCAGACACCCTTTTGGCAGAAGACTGGTTGAATTCGAGCTGTATGCATTTTGGAATGTTTATGACATAGCATCTATTTAAAAACATGATGCCTATAAAATGCTGTTTCCTCTATGATAATAGAAATACAAGGGAACTTCAGAAAGTTGGTGGGAAAATGGGATTAAAAGATATGTGTATTTTGGTGCAAAAATTTTTTTTAAATAAATGCAGATGGGAGTCATCAGAAAGGTCATGGAAAATGCATATTATGAAAAACCATGGTCTTTTGTTTGTTTTGTGACAAAACAGTAACAGAGAGAGAGAGAAGAGAGAGAGAGAGAGAATCTCCCATCTGCTGATTCATCTCTCAAATGCCTGCAATGCCTGGGACTGGGTCAGACCAAAGACCAAAGCCAGGAACTAGGAACTGAATCTGAGTCTCCCACGTGGGTGGAAGGGACCCAGCCATCAGGACGGCCTCCCGGGATGTGCATTATCAGGAGGCTGGAATCAGGGATGGAGCTGGAATTCGAACATACACTTAGATTTTTAATAACCTATGGGGAAACTTTTAATTGAATAAAGTTGTTCTAGGGGCCAGGCTTGTAGCACAGCAGGTTAAGTCACAGCATCACTTATGGGTGCCAGTTCAAGTCCTGGCTGCTCCACTTCTGATCCAACTCCTGGTGATATGCCTAGGAAAGCCGCAGCAGATGGCCCAAATGCTTGAGCCCCTGCACTCCTACATGGGAGACCCTATCATTGTGGCCACTTTGGAGTGAAGCAGCAGATGGAATATCTCTCTCTGTCTCTGTCTCTGTCTCTCCCTCTCTAACTCTGCCTTTTCAAATAAACAAAATCTTTTCTAAAAAAATCCACCCTGCAGCATATTTTAAAAAAATTGTTCTATTATATATGGAGACAGGAAAAAATATTATCTTCTGTCTTTAATATTGAATTTGACATGTTATTTTATGTGGATAAAGTGGCATGACTTCTCTTGAAAAAAAATTATTTATTTATTTGAAAGGCAGAGTTATAGCGAGGGATCTTCCAGCCACTGATTCAGTCCCCAAATGCCCACAGCAGCTGGGGCTGGGCCAGGTCAAAACCATGACCCAGAAATTTCATCTGTATCTCCCACATGGGTGGTAAGAACCCTAGTACTTGGGCCATCACCTTCTCTTTCCCAGGTACATTGACAGGAAGCTGGATCAGAAGTATGGAGTAGGGGCTGGCTTTGTGGCAAAGTGGGTAAAGCCACTGTCTGGGACGCTGGCATCCCATATAGATGCCAGTTCATGTCTTGGCTGCACCACTTCTAATCGAACTCCCTGCTAATGGCCTGGGAAAAGCAGTGGAAGATGACCCAAGGGAGACCTGGAAGAAACTCCTGGCTCCTGACTTTGGCCTGATTCAGCCCTTATTGTTGTGTCCATCTGGGGAGTGAACCAGCAGATAGAAGACTCTGTGTGTGTCTCTCCCTCTTTGTAGCTCTGACATTCAAGTAAATAAATAAATTTTTAGGGGAAAAATAAGTATGGAGTAGCCGGTTCTTGAACCACACAGTCCCATATGGAATTCAGTCACCTCAAGCAGCAGTTTAAGCCACTGTGCCACAGCACCCACCCTTAGATGACTTGGCTCTTGAATGCTTTTCACCTAGTTTTTATTAGCAGGAGTCAACAAATTTCAGATTCGTATACCTTTCTCTGGTTTGTAGTAAATTATGCAGATTTAAATAGCCTTTCTGTATAATCAAGCCTTATATTAGCTTATTTAGAATGTCTGTTCCTTAAGAACTGGAAGACATTTCCTCCAAGGAGAGGCTACTCATGGACAGTTAATATCAGTCCATTATTACCCATTGAGAAAGGTTTCTGTCATAACTACTGTGGATCAACTTTCATTATATTCTTAGAATTGTATCTACAAACTATGTTGGATCTGCTAAAAACTATTTAAAAATTTAAAATATAAAAAAGACCTGGCTTTAATGTTTAAAATATTAAATAGTTAAAAGAAATTGTTTTTTAAAAGTGTAAATTGAAAAAAATGCAAAAATCAAATTTAATTCATAATGTTTTGTCTTTTCAGTAAAATTATCTTCTAAATAAATATCCTACTAGTACACATATTTTACTATTCTAAAATTATCTAATAGAATTTTAGGTAAATTATAAATTATAATTGGTAAATGTCAAAATTTTTATCTAAAATATTTAAATAAAGTTAAATATCTAAATTTTTTAAAAAAGAAAAATCCTTTGGTTATGTGTCTGTCCGTTGTGACCCTGAGGGGCTCTTCCTCTTTTTTGTCCCTGAAGATATGTACTGTCAGGTGTTCTCTTTTTCTCCCAGAGGACACTTAGGTACCAGATTATCTTTATACCTTTCTGAGACATCAAACGTGTGACTAACTCATAACCTCTGGGCCTGCTTTTCTTTTCTAAGGCCAAGAATAGCAACAGAACCCTGGTTGTGGTGGAATTGAGGGCAGCTTCCTATACTTCCTTATCTTGTCATATAATTGGAATAATGTTTATGGTGCTGTAGTCCTGGCTTCACTTGGCATTTAACCAACCTCCAAAGCTGTTTATTGCTTCGTGTCCTCTGCTTCCATGAACATTATCCCTTAAATCTCTATTGCTCTGTAATATATGAGGCAACAAATAGCTCCTGTGATTGGTTAAATGCTGGCATGCTGCAAAGGTATATGTTTTATTGCCTACATAACACAGATCTATAGAGATGATTCCTGTTATCCCAGTACTCCCATTAAATGGGCTGTACTGGTACTGTGGGCCTCTGGGTCTTTCATTCTGTCCCTTTGGCAAGTTTCCCTATTAACTGGCATGAGCACGAAAGAAAAGCAAGGAAAAATGAGTTGATGGTGATTACTAATTCTTTATGTTAGGGGAGCATCTTGAATAGCAAGAGAAGTGGTTTGGTTGATGGAGGCCAGTGTGGCGGTATATGCTGTGTTTACATGCTTCGACAGGTGAAGGCAATTTCAGGCAAACAAACAAGCCTTTCTTCCCCACACCCTGCCAGGACTTTAAAAAAAATTCAAATTTTATTTAATAATTCATATTTCATTCAATAATTCATCCAGTTCCCATCTGGTAAGAGTGGCTGCATGCTGTCAGGCAGCTGAAAATACAGTGCAGTGTGCACAATTAGGCCAAATGCTAGCCTTATTTTTTGTAATACATTGACTTTGCAGTAACTTTCAGTGCACTGCAGTTTTGTCTGTAACCCTGTGATAGAAGCAGACAACTGTTACATATCCTGTAGACAAAACTGGGACTGGAATTTTTAAAATACAGACATGCTAGAAGCAAGGAATTAAACTCAAGTTTCTTTTCAGATCTGGTACTCTTGAACTTCCCCTTAGAAACATGTGGTTGGTTATTTTAGTTTTTTTTATGTTGTATTTATTAGGGTGTTACTAAGTACATAGCAGATTAAAAGCATCCTTGCTCCAGTCTGGCAACAGCAAAAAAGGTGTGTGAACCTAATTGGAAGTATTCTCAGGAAATTAAGGTGAATTTTTTTTATGTATTCACTTTTGTGAATACATTTTTCCCTGGATACAGCTTAGTATTCAGAATGGGAGCCCAGAAATTATTCTTAGAGCATTTCTGGTAGGAAAAAAAGAATAAAATCCTGTGTGTTTGTATCACAGATCTTCCCAAGCAGAAGGGCTCTTTTCTGGTCCCTTCTACAAACTGCTGAGTGTATAAAGAGCCTTCTGGATCCGAGAGCCTGTCCTTCCTTTAACCCTCTTTACCACCCTTGGAACACCACATGTAGCTAGGTTGTTGCCTCACAAGATTTCGCGATTATATGAAATTCTTATTTTTTTATCAAACAGTCTTAGAGCTAATGCAGCAGATTAAAAACCAGCCAGTGCACTCCCTCTCTCTGGTTAGCATGTTTCTTTAATGCAGACTGACTTGCTCAGCAGTCGCATTCTGTCTGAAGTCCTTGTTAGGGCCCCTCTGTATGTGGATTCATATCACATCTGTGTGTACATCTACAGTGCTGTATAAATAATAATAAGTAATCACCAGATGGCCTATAACTGCTCCTTTGGACCCGCTGGGTCTCTTGAAGCTGTTAGTAAAGTCTTCTGGCATTTTGCTGGGGAAAACTTGTCATAGATTTATTTCTGAAAAAATTCAAACTCACAACTGGGTGTTTAGGACTAGATATTGCTGTCTGTGTTGTAAATATTTAACAGGCTTTGTACAATGACAAGTAGAAGCGCCATTACTAAGCACGCACAGTGGCTGTGGAGCTCTTTCTCCTCCCAGCCAGTTAGGAAGGAGAAGAAATGCCAACAAATTGTGCATTATGAGCAGGGTGCAAGAGGTGCTCTCTAGAGATCTTTCTGAAGGAAAGAAAGAGAACCCCAACATTCTGCTCAAAGGATCTAGACTGGGCCAACAGCAGCATTCTAAACATATTCCACTGACTTAAAACCCAATACTCCTTTTAAATTATAATGCTTTAGGAAGAAAAAAAATTCAGCTGGAGTTTGGTTACATTCAGATCAAGGTTTTGGTGTTAATGGAGTCTTTATAGCCAAATGATAAACCCCTTTGAAAGGACTGCATTTGAAGCATCAGTGGATATTTGGTTATGTCTAAAAATTTAACATATAATTGTTTACCAGTGTTATTTACAATGCAGACATCTTTATTTTTGTCCTCTCTCCTTTAATTTTTATAAAAAGGCTATGTATTTTGTTTGGGGAGAAAAATCTTCTTCTGGTTTTCTGCACATAATTTTCTGTACTATGTTTCATTACTGCTGATCCCTTTGCTTCAGTGCCTACTCCAGGGTACTTGCTCAGTACATTTTTAAAAGTCAAACTAGAACTTATTACCTCTAAATTTTAGTGTTTTTATTTGCTTTCTTATCATAAAATTACCAAAAATGTTTTAAACAGAAATTGAGTATCTTAACTCTTAAGCCTATTTTTCTTTTATCTGTTGAGGGTTGACTCTGCTTAATCATGGGACTGTCTTTCCCTTCAAAGCACATGGCTGCTGCTTCTGAGTTAGGATGTGTAGAAAGCTTTTCTCTTTCATAATCTCATTTTGAAGAAATGACATACAAATTGTGAGAGGAATGCTATTAATGGTTTGTTGTAGGGAGATTTTGCTTTTTACATTTTCTCACAGAATTTTCCTGGTAAGGATAGAGTTTCAAAAGGAAAAGCATCATGGAGAAAAGATGGAAGCTTTGGGGTTTATGTCTTTGTAACAGTGTCTTTATGTTTTTACTTTGAAATTTCTTTGTGCAGCGACATACGCTATCCAAGATTATGCTTTGGTAAGACTTTGGTCTATTTGCAATTGTCATGTGAAAGTACAGAGAGAATGAGAATGACTTTTGTGAAATTAGCTCATTCCCAGTCTGGCGTACCATGTGCCCTGTATGTCTGTTGATTATGCCGGCAGCTTGAAGTGCCGAACCAGCTTCTGCTGTAAAGACTAAATTTGCCAGCCATCATTACAGCTTTTAAATCTTGTTTTTTCACGTTGATGATGTCAGATTTTGGGCAAACATAGCTCTGTCTTTAGATCCGAAGTGGAATTTGCAATTCCCAGGGATGGAAGGAAGGAGTTCTTTGCCTTTGAAAACTTGAGTGGCTGTGCAGGGAAAGTCAGCAGAATAAATCTGCAGCCTTGCCGTGTCCTTTGAGTCATTGTAGAAAACTGAGTGCTGTGTTTGGCATTCAGCAGATTGGCTGTCAGAACTGCAGCTCTGCTTGTCAAAGACATGGTCTCTCAAAGAGCCATTTATGTTATTCCAGAGAGAACCATCCTGTGGCGAAAAGGACCACCTCCCTTCTCCTCCCCAGGGTCAGATCCTCTTTGGTACTATGCAGTTATCCCTGGATTTCCCTGAAAAATAGCTCAGTCTACTATAAAGACTGACACCAGCACCGGTTGCAGTCGTGGGTGCCGGGACAAGCTCTGATTCTTTAGCCAACAGATGAGGCATCAGGGTGACACCATAAGTATGCCGGAGGCTTAATGGTGGTGATTTTTCTGCTAAGAATCTCAGCGTCCCTTGTAAGCATCTTAGCTTCTCTTCTCTTTCTCTGAGGAAAATAAATTCATTTGAGGTTTTGCACACGAGTCACTCTAAAATGCCACAGTGAGGCCGGCGCCGCGGCTCACTAGGCTAATTCTCCGCCTTGCGGCGCCGGCACACTGGGTTCTAGTCCCAGTCGGGGCACCGGATTCTGTCCCGGTTGCCCCTCTTCCAGGCCAGCTCTCTGCTGTGGCCTGGGAAGGCAGTGGAGGATGGCCCAAGTGCTTGGGCCCTGCACCCCATGGGAAACCAGGGGAAGCGCCTGCCATCGGATCAGCGCGGTGCGTCGGCCGCAGCGCGCCAACCGCGGCGGCCATTGGAGGGTGAACCAACGGCAAAGGAAGACCTCTCTGTCTCTCTCTCACTGTCCACTCTGCCTGTCAAAAAATAAAATAAAATAAAATAAAATGCCACAGTGAAGGTTGTCTTTCATCTTTCTCAAGCTTCTTTCCCTTGCTTTAGTTGCTGGCCTCTCTAGATTGAGACTGAGCCCTAGAGTTTAATTTTTTACTCTTTCCTTTCTCTTATACAGCTTATCTTCACTCTTACTACCTGATGGGGATTATTTATTTATTTTTAAGTTCCAAATTCAGGGGTCAGCAGAGCCATGTTCCCTCCAAGTCATTTTGTTTTGTTTTTGAGAGACAAGGAGAGCAGACAGACAGACAGATTTTCCATCCTCTGGTTCATGTCCACAACGGCTGGGGCTGTGTACCAGGTCAAAGTCAGGAGCTAGAAACTCCTGTGTGGGTGGCAGGAATTCAACCCTTAAGGTGTCATGTACTGCCTCCTAGGGTGTACATTAGCAGGAAAGTAGAATCAGAAGTGGAGCTGGCAGGGCCAGCTTGGTGGCCTAATGGTTGAAGCCACCACCTACAGCATCCCATATGGCACCAGCTGGAGTCCCAGCTGCTCTACTTCTGATCCAGCTTGCTGCTAATGTTCCTGGGTAAACAGTGGAAGATGACCCAACTCCTTGGGCCCCTGCATCCATGTGGG
Organism: Lepus europaeus; assembly: GCF_033115175.1. Classification (NCBI taxonomy): domain Eukaryota; kingdom Metazoa; phylum Chordata; class Mammalia; order Lagomorpha; family Leporidae; genus Lepus; species Lepus europaeus. Next base: position 67,064,364 of record NC_084836.1, read on the forward strand.
AGACCTGGATGAAGTTCCTGCCTCCTGGCTTCAGCCTGGCTTAACCCCAGCTTTTGTGGCCATCAGGGGGAGTGAACCAGTGGATGGAAGATTGCTCTCTCCATATCTCCCTCTCTCTGTAACTCTGCCTTTCAAATAAATGAAATAAGTCTTTAGGAAAAAAAAAAAGTAGAAGAAGTAGAGCTGGGACTTCAACCCAGGCATGCATGAATAGGATGGGAAAGTCCCAAGTGGCATCTTAATTGCTGCATCAAATGCTTGTGCTCCATACCCCTCCCCCATTTGAAAAACTTTATTTCAGGGATGGAGAAACAGAGAGCAGGAAAGGTCCTATCTGCTGGTTTACTACTCACATTCCCACAATGGCCCAGGCTGGGCCATACTGAAACTGAGAATTCCATCCAGGTCTCCCATGTGGGTGGCAGAGACTGAACTTGAACCATCACTACTGCCTCCTAGGGTAAACATCAACAGGATGCTGAAACTGGGAGTGAGCTGGGACTAAAACTCAGGCACTCCAGTATGGCATGCAGGTGTCTTTTTTTTTTTTTTTTTAAGATTTATTTAGGCCGGCGCCATGGCTCAACAGGCTAATTCTCCGCCTTGCGGCGCCGGCACACTGGGTTCTAGTCCCAGTCGGGGCGCCGGATTCTGTCCCGGTTGCCCCTCTTCCAGGCCAGCTCTCTGCTATGGCCCGGGAGTGCAGTGGAGGATGTCCCAAGTGCTTGGGCCCTGCACCCCATGGGAGACCAGGAGAAGCACCTGGCTCCTGTCTTCGGATCAGCGCGGTGCACCAGCCGCAGCGCGCCGGTCGAGGCAGCCATTGGAGGGTGAACCAGCGGCAAAGGAAGACCTTTCTCTCTGTCTCTCTCACTGTCGACTCTGCCTGTCAAAAATTAAAAAAAAAATTTTTTTTTAAAGATTTATTTATTTATTTGAAAGGCAGAGTTACAGAGAGGCAGAAGCAGAGAGAGAGGTCTTCCATCCACTGATTCACTCTGCAAGTGGCTGCAATGGCCGGAGCTGTGCCAACCTGAAGCCAGGAGCCAGGAACTTCCTCTGGGTCTCCCACATGGGTGCGGGGACCCAAGGACTTGGGCCATCTTTTATTGCTATCCCAGGCCATAAGCAGAGAGGTGGATCAGAAGAGGAGCAGTTGGGACTAGAACCGGTGCCCATGTAGGATGCTGGTTCTTCAGGCCAGAGCTTTAACCCACTGCACCACAGCGCCGGTCCTGACTCTTTCAAATAAATAAATCTTTTAAAAGAAAGTTATACATTTACAGAAAAATTTAATAAAAAGTGCATAATTAAATCTATTCCCTCATTCTACCCTTTAATAATATTTTGTATCATTTGTACATTGTTACAATTGGTGAGCCAATACTTATATATTATTTTAATATATGTATTTATTCATTATTAATATTATACATTATTATGGACTAAAGTCCATAGATTTCATTAGGGTTCACTCTGTGTGTACGTTACATGAGTTTTGCTAAAGATATAAAAACATGTATCCATAATTATAATAGAAGTGACATTTAGTACAGCTGTTAAGTCACCATTTGAGATGCCTGCATCCCATAACAGAGGACCTGGTTCGAGTCCTGGCTGTTCCGCTTTCAATACAGTTTCCTTCTGGTGCACACCTGGGAGGCCACAGATTATGGCTTAAGTACGTGGGTCCTCCCATCTACATGGCAGATCTGGATTGAGCTCCAGACCCCTGGCTTCATCCTGGTCCAGCCCTGCCTCTTGTGGGCATTTGGGGAGTGAACCAGCCAATGGAAGTTATCTTTTGTCTCTCTGCCTTTCAAATAAAACAAATATTTTTAAAAATTAAGTAAGAGGCAGGCATCCTAGCACAGCATGCTAATCCACCACTTGTAATGCTGGCATCCCGTATCAAAGTGCTGGGTCAAGTCCCTGCTGCTCTATTCTGATCCAGCTTCCTACTGACGTACCTGGGAAGGCAACAGATAATGGACTAATTACTGAGGCCCCTCTACCCACACGGGAGACTCTGATGGAGTTCCTGGCTTCCGGCTTTGACTGGCACAGCCCTAACTCTTTTTTTTTTTTTTTTTTTTGATAGGCAGAGTGGACAGTGAGAGAGAGACAGAGAGAAAGGTCTTCCTTTGCCGTTGGTTCACCCTCCAATGGCCGCCGCGGTAGGCGCGCTGCAGCCGGCGCACCGCGCTGATCCGATGGCAGGAGCCAGGTGCTTCTCCTGGTCTCCCATGGGGTGCAGGGCCCAAGCACTTGGGCCATCCTCCACTGCACTCCCTGGCCACAGCAGAGAGCTGGCCTGGAAGAGGGGCAACCGGGACAGAATCCGGTGCCCCGACCGGGACTAGAACCCAGTGTGCCGGCGCCGCAAGGCGGAGAATTAGCCTAGTGAGCCGCGGCGCCGGCTCCAGCCCTAACTCTTACAACCATTTAAGGGGTGATCTTTTTAATTGAAAAAAACAAAACAAAACAAAACAAAAAACTTTAAAGAAAGTTTAATAAAGTTTAAAAAGTTATAATGTCACACGGAATAATTTCACCCACCTAAACAATCCTTTGTGCTCTGCCTGTTTGTCCCTGTGTCCCTCCCCTCCTCCTCCCAACCCATGATAAGCATTGATCGTTTTACTGTCTTCTGCCCTTGCCTCTTTTTAGAATGTCATGTAACATGAATCATACAATACTCCCATTTTATTTTTTGTATTTTAAAAGATGTATCTATTTATTTGAAAGGCAGAGTAACAGAGGAAGGTGGAGAAACAGAGAAGAGAAAGAGAGCTCTTCCATCCACTGCTTCACTCCCCAAATGCCCACAACAGCTGGCACTGAGCCTTGCTGAAGCCGGGAGCCAGGAACTTCATCCTGATCTCTCACGTGGCTGGCCATCATCCATTGCTTCCCAGACTCATTAACAGGAAGCTGAATTGGAAGCAGAGTAACTGAGACCTGAACTTAACCCCCTGTACCACAATGTCCACATCTCGTTTCTTAAAACTTGTGAGCAGAGAACAATATGGTTAGAAATGGAAAAAGGAGAAAGAAAAGTAGTTATGGGAGACTCCACAGCTCTAAAATCCCTAGGAAACTCAAGAATTTATCCAGGAGAAATTTAGGTGATCAGCCTTTCTTCTCTTTTGGGAGTCTCACTGATATAGGAATTGGCCTGCCTAGTGACAGTTTTCCTGGTTCTAGTTGTTAGGAGCAAGGACAGAATGAACACTACATGGGCTGCATGTGGGGAATCCAGGTATTAAGGCTTGGCACAGCAAGAAGTACAGCATGTGACCCCTCTTCCTATGATGAGGCTGAGGACAATAAAGTCCCTTTGCTTCCTGTCTCCCATAGATAGCCTTATATATGTATGACCAAAAATAATCTGTACAGTTTAAAGGTCAACAGGAAAGATTCCCCACCCAAAAACAAACCCCTACACTTTTACTAAATAATCATGTAAATTAGTAAGTTCTTGAAAAACTGTGGAGCACTTTATGGAGTCTGTCATTCACACTTGAGTATGGATTAGTTTAACCTCAGTTACAATATTGGCTACATAAAGAAATAGAAACTTTTATTTGTAGTTCAGGGAATATTAAATGAGAACTGGCTTAGGTGAAATGTTCCATGAACAAAGGAGATCTCTCAGTTCAGGAAGATGTCAAAGATAAACAGATCTCAGTTTTGTTTTGGGCTATCTCATCTTCTCTTATTAGAAGCTAGTTGAGAAGTCTAAATCCTAAGAAAGGCCCCCATAAACACTGAAATCAACTTAACTCTTCTTGGAGAGAAAAAGTTATTTCCTCTTTTTCTTACTCTGGAAAGTTTAGATTGACAGAATAAAGAAGTTCAGGAGTTCAAGTGTCTTATCTACCTCAATTCTAACTCATTGCTATTGGGTAAGATCTCTTTTTCACAGTGTTGTTCCTGAAACTCAACTCCTATTCAAGTGTCCCTAAAAGCACGGGCAAGACATCAGCAGATCTAGCCTCCTACCCTCAGCTCAGGGTTTCCTTGCCCTTCCCTTAGGATGGCTAAAACAATTCACTGAGTGGAGAATGTGATACAACTGGCTCTTATTTGCATCTCCAATAGATAAAACTCTGTTGGGAAGTATCTTCCAGAGTGGCTTGTTTAAGGAACCCAGATTTGTTTAGGGAATTCAAAGTCAAACAGGCAGGAAAATTTCAGGTCTGGGGCAGAGTGTAACCACCACCTACATTTAACCCCTGAGACTTACTAAAACCCACTGGGCCGCCATAAAAATTGGCATCACTGACCAATCAAAGGAAAACTACAAGTATCACTGACCAGCCAAGAACTTGGATGCAAGTTGGACATATGCCTCTCAGCCTCCATTTTGTTCTATGGTAATCTTCACCCCTAACTCCTCAGGGAACCCAGGAATTAAGCAATAACCACTAAACTCCTTGCTCTGTGCTTTGCAATAAATACCTACTTTCTTCCATCACCCTAATGCCAGTGATTGGCTTTCTGTGCATTGAGCAAATGGACCCAGGCTTTGGGGTTCTGTAGCATTGCCTGCAGCTAGTTTGGGGGATTGTTCTGCAACATTTTTATACCCCATTTTTAAGATTTTATTTATTTATTTATTTATTTGAGGGGTAGAGCTACAGACAGTGAGAAGGAGAGAGAGAGAGAGAAAGGTCTTCCATCTGCTGACTTACTCCCCAAATGCCCTCAATGGCCAGAGCTGGGCTGATCCAAAGCCAGGAACCAGGAGCTTCTTCTGGGTCTCCCACATGAGTACAGGGGCCCAAGCACTTAGACAATCTTCTGCTTTCCCAGGCTATAGCAGAAAGTTGGATTGGAAAAAGAGCAGCTGGGACTTGAATCTGTGCCCACATGGGATGCTAGCGCTGCAGGCGGAGGATTAACCTATTGTGTCACAGCAGCAGCCCCTACCCTATTAGATTTTGCTACATCTTCCAGTCTTGGCCTTAAATATTAATTTTCTCACCTATTGAACTAAACTGACTCTGTGATGAAATGAAGCCTGGGAAGGCTTTTAGCATGATATTCAGAATTAACATCAGAATTAATATTCAGAATTAACATCCATTGCCAACAGATCTGAAAGTATTTAAGAAAGTTGGTGGAGGGGTCAGTGCAGTGGCCAGTGGGTTAAAGCCCTGGCCTGCAGTGCTGGCATCCCATATGGGTGCCAGTTTAAGTCCTGGCTGCTCCATTTCCCATCCAGCTCCCTGCTAATGTGCCTGGGAAATCATCAGAAGATGGCCCTAATGCTTGAGCCCCTGCTACCCAAGTTAGAGACTGGGTAGAGTTCCAGGTTCCTAGCATTGGCCTGGCTCAGCCCTGACCATTATGGCCATTTGGGGAGTGAACCAGAAGATGGAAGATCTCTGCCTCCCTCTGTCCCCCTGTAACTCTGCCTTCCAAGTAAATAAATAAATCTTTTTAAGAAAACAGAAAAAAAAATAGTTAACCAATTTCAGAGATCTAAGTAAGTGTATAAATAAGTTTTATAAAACACCATATGAGATTCAAAGTAGTTATTCTATTTTCAGTCTTTTTTTTCTTCTAGGTTTTTACCTAGATAATTGCAAAAGTGAAAGAGATTTTATTTCAGCATTCTATTACTTTGTGTGCCCTTGAAACTCCAGCTAGACAGGGCCTTGTGGAGATTGTACTTTTAGTTAAACACATTTGCCCAGAAGAGAGAGAGTGTGTACACAAACATAGCAACTGTTGGCAGAGCAATAGTTAAAGGTTTGAGCATACTGTACCTTGTTGGTGATTCCTTTAGTCCTAAGGGAGGCATTTTGCTCCTCCATGGACCATAATCAGATTGTCAGAGTAGAATGGCTTTTTGTTTTTCCTTTATCTAGTAAAATGCAATGGGATAAACCTTTCTGGGAAGTGATTTCTTCCTGCACTGCATGAATAGAAGGTGGAGGATGCTGTCTCTAAAACAAAGGGGAGGTGATGATAGAAAAATCCGTGGCTAAGACATAATTGGTTTGGAGCTCTGTCAAGGATACAGCGATTCTGCCTGGAAGCTGGACTTTCTGCTGTGCTGTGTGCATCTGTCTGAACAGTAGAATAATATGTGATGAGTGCTCCAGCTTAACTTTTCAAGTTCTTTTCTGGGTACTCTATGAAAATACATATGCAATAAGGGATCTATTTTTATTTAGTGATTTTCCATTTTTTACATTTCTACTCTTTTGCTTTTTATGGAAATAATACATTTTATTTTTTAAAACAGTTTTAGATTCCCAGCAAATGGAAAGTATATAGAGCCCTCATATACCTCATGTCTCCACAAACATAAGCTTCCTCATCTATTAATATACTAAACCACAGTGATATATTTGTTAGACTGGATGAACCTCCATAGATCCATTGTCACCCAAAGTCCATACTCTACATTAGGACTCACACTGCGCATTAGGATTCACCCTGGGTATTGTCTGTTGCATTGGTTTTAACAAATGTGTCTGCCATTGTAGTATCATACAAAATAGTTTTACTGCCCTAAAAATCCTCTGTTATCTGCCTGTTTGTCCCTCGCTCCTCCCCTGAACTCTAGTAACCACTGATCTTTTTACTGTTTTCATAGTTTTACTCTTTCCAGTGTCAAGACAGTTCAAATCATATAGTATATCTTTCCAGATATAACTTCTTTCACTTCGTAATATGCATTTAGCTTCCTCTGTGTCTTTCTATGGCTTAATAGCTTTTTTTAAAAAAAAAAAAAAAAAGATTTGTTCACTGATTTGAGATGCAGTGTTACAGAGAGAGGCAGAGAGAGAAAGGTCTTCCATCCACTGGTTCACTCCCTAAATAGCTGCAACGGCTGGAGCTGCGCTGATCTGAAGCCAGGAGCCAGGAGCTTCTTCTGGTTCTCCCACGTGGGTGCGGGGGCCCAAGGACGTGGGCCATCTTCTGCTTTCCCAGGCCACCAGCGGGAGCTGGATCAGAATTGGAGTAGCTGGGACTCTAACTGGCACTTGTATAGCATGCTGGCACCACAGGTGGAGGCTTAGCTCACTACACCAAAGCGCTGACCGCATAACTATTTCCTTTTATTGCTGAATAATATTCCATTGTCTGAATGAGTCACAGTGCATTTACTCACTCACCTGCTGAAGGACATCTCAGTTGCTTTTAAGTTTGGGCAGTTATGAGCTATAAATATCGTTGTGCAGGCTTTTGTGTGGCTGTAACTTTCTTGTTTATTTGGATAAATATGAAGAAGCATAATCTCTGGATCATATGGTGAGTATGTTAGTTTTGTAAGACGTCTCCCCAGGCTGGCATTGTGGCGTAACGGGTAAAGCTGTCGCCTGTGACGCCAGCATCCCACATATGTGCCAGTTCAAGTCCCGGCTGCTCCCCTTCTGATCCAGCTCCCTGCTGGTGGCCTGGGAAAAGCAGTGGCAGATGGCCCAAGTGCTTAGCCCCTGCCACCCATGTACGAGACCCGGATGAGGCTCCTGCTCTTGGCTTCAGCCCGGCCCCGCCCTGGCTGTTGCACCCATCTGGGGAGTAAACCAGCAGATGGAAGATCTCTCTCTCTCTCTCTCTCTCTCTCTCCCTCTCCCTCTCCCTCTCTCCCTCCACCTCTCTCTGTAACTGACTCTGACTTTCAAATAAATAAATAAATCTTTTTTAAAAAAAATCTCCCAGCTGTCTTCCAGAGTGGTTATACCATTTTGCTTTGAATGAGAGTTGTTACTGCTCCATATCCTTGCTAGCATTAGGTGTTGTCAGTGTCTGATAAGTGTATAGTGGTATTTTGTTCCTGTTTTAATTTGCATTCCCCTGATGACATGATGTTAGCATCTTTTCATAGGCTTTCTTGCCATCTGCGTTATTTTCTTTGGTGAGGTGTCTAATCAAGCCTTTTGCCCACTTTTAAACCAGATTGTTCATTTTCTGATTGTTGAGTTTCATGAGTTTTTTTTTTTTAAATACAGTTTATGTAACAGCCCTTTATCAGATGTATCTTTTCCAAACATTTTTTCCTAGTCTGTGGCTTGTCTTCACATTTTCTTTCACAGAGCAGAAGTTTTTAATTTTAATGTATTTCAGCGTATCAATTTGTTTCTTTCATGAATCATGCCTTTAATGTTATATCTGAAAAATCATTTGCATACTTAAGGTCACTAAGGTTTCCCTCTGATCTAGAAGTTTTATAGTTCTGGGTTTTTTTTTAAGATTTATTTATTTATTTATTTGAAAGACAGAGTTACAGAGAGGTAGAGACAGAGAGAGAGGTCTTCCATCCACTGGTTCACTCCCCAGTTGGCCACAACAGCCGGAGCTGCACCAATCTGAAGCCTCCGAGTCTCCCACGTGGGTGCAGGGGCCCAAGAACTTGGGCCACCTTCTACTGCTTTCCCAGGCCATAGCAGAGAGCTGGACCAGAAGTGGAGCAGCCGGGACTGGAACTGTTGCCCATATGGGATGCCAGCACTTCAGGCCAGGGTTTAACCTGCTGCACCAGAGCGCCAGCCCCATAAAACACATAGTTAGGTGTTCTAAACTTAGGACTATCATCTATTTCAAGTAATTTTTGTAAAAATTGAAAGGTCTGTGTTTAGATTCTTTGGTTTGCATATGGATAGCCAGTGTTCTAGCACCATTTGTTGAAAAATACTTCTTTGCCCCATTATATTACCTTTGCTCCTTTGTCAGGCATCAATTAATCATATTTATATGGGCCTATTTTTCTTTTTTCCATATACTTAAAAAGCAGAGCATTTTTTATTTACTTATTTTTAAAATTTATTTATCAGGGCCAGCACTGTGGCGCAGCAGGTTAAAGCCCTGGCCTACAGTGCCAGTATCCCATGTGGGCACCGGTTTTGAGTCCTGGCTGTTCCAGTTCGATCCAGCTCCCTGCTGATGAATCTGGAAGAGCAGTGGAGGATGGCCTAAGTGCTTGGTCCCCTCCACCCACGAGGAGACCCAGAAGAAGCTCCTAACTCTTGGCTCCTGGCTTCAGCACAGACCAGCCCTGGTTGTTTGGGGAGTGAACTAGTGGATGGAAGACTCTCTCTTTCTGTCTCTACCTCTCTCTGTAACTCTGCCTTTTGAATAAATAAATAAGTAAATCTTTTTTTAAAAGATTCTTTTTTGAAAAGATTTATTTATTGTGGCCAGCTGTGGTGCAGCAGGTTAAAACCCTTTCCCGAAGCACCGGCACCCCATATGGGCGCTGGTTCTAGTCCCATCTGCTCTTCTTCTGATCCAGCTCTCTGCTATGGCCTGGGAAAGCAGTAGAAGGTGGCCCAAGTCCTTGGGCCCCTGCACCCACATGGGAGACCCGGAAGATGCTCCTGGCTCCTGGCTTCAGATCAGCACAGCTCCGGCCATTGTAGCCATCTAGGGAGTGAACCAGCAGATGGAAGACCTCTCTGTCTCTACCTCCCTCTGTAACTCTGTCTTTCAAATAAATAAAGTAAATCTTTAAAAAAGTATATTTATTTATTCAAAAGGCAGAATGAGAGAGAGAGGAGAGAATGAGTGAGCTATTCCATTCACTGGTTCACAACATGGCTGCAACAGCCAGATTTGGGCCAGGCTGAATCCGGAGCCAAGAACTCTATCGGGGTCTCCCACATGAGTGGCAGGGGCCCAAGTACCAGGGCCATCTGTGCTGCCTTCTCAGGTGCATTAGCAAGAAGCTGGATCAGAAACTGAGCAGCTGAAGAAGTGGCACTCTGATATGGGAGGCTGGGGTTGCAAATGGCTTCTTAACCCACTGTGCCACATTGCTGACCCTTTGTTGATTCTTTTGAATTATGTCATTTGTAAACAAAGACAGCTTTATTTCTTCTTTCCTAATTTGTATACCTTTATTTTCCATTCGTTGTTTAAACTAAGAGTTCCAGTATGATGTTGAAAAGCAGTGGCAAGGCTGGTGCCGCGGCTCACTAGGCTAATCCTCCGCCTGCGGTGCCGGCACCCTGGGTTCTAGTCCCGGTTGGGGCACCGGATTCTGTCCTGGTTGCTCCTCTTCCAGTCCAGCTCTCTGCTGTGGCCCGGGAAGGCAGTGGAGGATGGCCCAGGTGCTTGGGCCCTGCACCCGCATGGGAGACCAGGAGGAAGCACCTGGCTCCTGGCTTCGGATCAGCGCGATGCGCCCGCCGTAGCAGCCATTTAGGGGGTGAACCAATGGAAAGGAAGACCTTTCTCTCTGTCTCTCTCACTAACTCTGCCTGTCAAAAAAAAAAAAAAGAAAAAAGAAAAGCAGTGGCAAAGATGACATCATGCCTTGTTCCTGATCTTAGCAAGAAAGCTAAGATCTTTTGTTCATAATCTGCCTCCCTGTCCTTTTAATATCCATGGACTCTGTGATGATTCCTTCTTTTATTTTTCATTATTAATAATTTATTTTTTGCCTTAGTTCCCCTACCTTAAAGGCTTCTTGATTTTATTAACCATCTCAAAGAACCACCTTTTGACTTTTCTTGTTTTCTCATTGATTTATATTTTCAATTTCATTGATTTCTGCTCTTATTTTTACTGTGTCTTCTGCTTACTTTTGATTTAATTTGCTCTTTTTTTTTTTCTAATCTGCTATCCATTTTCTAGTTTCCAAAGATAGACATTTAAATATTGATTTTAGGTCTTTCTTCTTTTCTGATAATAGAATTCAATGCTATACATTTCCCTCTAATCACTGCTTTTGCTGCATCCAATAAATTTTGATAAAGTTTTCATTGGATTCAAACTTTTTTTAAGTTTTGCTGGAAATTTCTTATTTGACCCACATTTTATTTAGAAGTATGTTGTTTAATCTCTAGGTCTTTTCATATTTTCCAGCTCCCTTTTTGTAATTGATTTCTTGTTTAATACATTTTGGTCTGAAAGCAGACATTGTATGATTTCTATTTTATATTTGTTAAGGTGTGTTCTGCAGTCTATCTTGATGCAAATTCCCATATAAGCTTGAGAAAAGCATATAATCTGCTGTTCTGGATGACATTGTCTATAGATTTTAATTATATCCAGTTGTACTGTTAAATTTAAAAATTAAATTTAAAAATACCCTTACTGATTTTCTACCTGTTGAATCATGTCCATTTCTGATAGAGGGGTGTTAAAAGTTTCACTCATATTAGTGGATTCTTCTGTTTTTCCTTGCAGTTCTATCAGTTTTTTGCCTCACTAATTCTGGGTACATACACAAGTAAGGATTATTATACCTTTTTGGAGTACCAACCATTTTATCATTATATAGTGTCCATCTTTGTCCCTGATATCTTTTATTGCTCTGAAGTCTACTCGGTCTAAAACTGATGTAGCAACTCTCAGTTTCTTTTGATTAGTTTTAGTATAGTATATCTTTTACCCCTTTATTTTTCATTTATAAAGGTACTTAAAAGTTTGTGGAAAATGAAGTTAAGAGATGCTTATTTTGGTGCAAAAATATGTTGAAATCCATGTACATAGTTTTTTCATAATAACACATTTTCCATGACCATTTTAAAGCCTCATATGCATGGATTTCAAAATTTTTGTACCAAAATCAATTTAATTTTTAAAAATTTATTTTCATGTAATCTGAAAAGTAGAGAAATAGGGATCTTTCATCCACTGGTTCACTCCCCAGATGGCTGCCATGGCCTGGTCTGGGCCAGCCCAAAGCCAGCAGCCAGGAACTCCTTCCAGATAGCAAGGGCCAAGACACATTAGCAGGAAACTGGATCAGAAGTAGTGGAACCAGGGCTTGAACCAGCATCTTCCCATCTAGCTCCCTGCTCATGCTTCCTGGGTGAAGCAGTGGAAGATGACCCAAGTGCTTGGGCCCCTGCACACACGTGGGAGACCTAGAAGAAGCTCCTGGCTTCAGATCGGCCCAGGTCCAGCTGTTGCAGCCGTTTGGGAAATAAACCAGTGTATGGAAGACTTTCTCCTCTGTCTTGCCATCTCTCTGTCTAATTCTCTGTCTCTCAAGTAAATAAATAAACTCTTTTTAAAAAGAAAAGAAAATGGACTAGGATACTTCCCAAAAGCTTTAAAGTAGAAGGAGGCAAGTTAGCTTGCTGGTTGTCATGTAAAGCAACAGGCAGTGTCTCATTGAACTTAACCTAGGAGGCTGACATTCTCCTTAATCCCTTTTGGGCATGATATCTGGGGGTGTAGAATTGATTAAAGTTCTGACTAGGGCTTTATTTTCATTCAAATTGAATTCCAAAGGACAGAAAAAAAACCTTTACTGTTCGTTGAACAGAAATTTGAGTGTTGCTTATAAACCTTGCATTGTGTTATCCTTTAAGAGTACACCACTAAGTAAAATGGACATGATCCCTGTCTTTTTTTTTTTTTTTTTTTAGTTTGAAAGGCAGAGTTACAGAGAGGCAGAGGCAGAGAGAAAAAGAAAGATCTTTCATTCGCTGGTTCATTCCCCAGATGTCTGCAGTGGCCAGAGCTGTGCCTATCAGAATCCAGGAGCCAGGAGTTTCTTCCAGGTCTCCCATGCGGGTGCAGGGGCCCAAGCACTTGGGCCATCTTCCACTGCTTTTACAGTCCATAGCAAAAAGCTGGATAGGAAGTGGAGCAGCTGGGAATTGAACCAGTGTCCAAATAGGATGCTGGCACTGCAGGTGGCAACTTCACCTGATATGCCACAGCACTGGCCCCAATCCATGTCTCTTTAAGGAACTTATCACCTTCTGCAGTTAACCTCAACCTCTGTCACCAGAGGTTGGTTCTTCTGTTAACTTTTCTATAAGCAGAAGTTAACTCTGATCCTGCAAATAGTAAAAACGATGAATGTGAAATATGATTCTTCCATAAATCATAAATGTTACCTTTAATCCTTCTCAGATTCTGCAAATAGTAAAACCATGAATGTGAGCCGATTGTCAGTTCCTTTCCTCAGTGTTTCTTTCTCAATCTACTAAGACTAAATGCAGACTATCTTGTTTTTCTCTCATCCTGTCTTACTGTGTGTGGACCCCTCTAGTTACCCTATGCTTATAGATTTCACTGTGCTAAAACATCTGAGATATTTTACTTGAAAATCAAATGTTTGGTGATAGGGAGTTAAGAGAAAAGGGTACACATAAAGTCCAAGGAGTGTATATTGGGTATGAACTGAGAGGCCGGTTTGATTACTCAGAAATTCTGTTATTTTACTCCCAGTTACAGTGAGACTCCTCAGTGCCTCCCAGACTCACCCTCACCCCCAACATTATAACTTTGTCTACATACTATACAAAAGTAGTATTTCAGGGGGAAAAAAAAAAAGGAAGCAAATCTCTTTAAATGAAATTTCTTACAGTTAGAAAATTCAGATGATTGATTACATACATGCATAGAGGGTAGCAATCACACAGGCTGGACAACAACATTTCTGACTAATGCTGTTAAGTAAATTGTTCCCTGAAGTATACCCCATTGGAAGAAGACATCATCTCTGGGTCCTCCGTTATTTCAGAATATCAGGTTTGTGGCAGGGACAGGGAGGATGGCGGGTGCAGGGTGCCTCTGAGAAACTCTTGCCTGGTAAAGCAGAGGCAGTGCTGGTGTCTGCTTCCCACTGAGGGATGTTCATCTTCAGGAGCAGACAGGCAGGGGTTTACAACTGTGTGCGAGTGCTTGGAATCGTGGCCCTATTGTTGTCTTTCATCTGCCTGCTCTTAGAATGGAGATAATTATGCTTAGATTATGAGAAGACTGTACTTCTGTTAGTTTCCAGTAGCTGCTGTATCAAATTAGGCAAACTAGGTGGCTTAGAACAACACAAATGTTTTGTCCCACACTTCAGGAGGCCAGAAGTCTGAAATCAAGGTATGGGGCAGGGCCGTAGCCTCCTGAGGGAGCTCTCTGGGAGGATTCTTTCTTTAACTCTTCCAGCTTCTGGTTGCCACTGATAGGGACCCAAGGCCCTAGAAAGGAGAGAAAAAAAACAGCAAAGAAAATGGCCATGAGTAACTCTCCAGGAGCCTCCAGGGAGGGGGAGACAGGAGACTGCAGAAACACGTACAGTGTAATCTTCAGATGTTGTTGAGTCACCTGTACCAAACTGATGGAGAACTCTGCAAACTTCTGTGCAAAACAGACTACTCCAGTGTTGGCCTCTGATTGGTCCACATTACATGCCTTATTAGCATACAGCTTGACCAATCAGGGAGAACCTCCCTGCTTTAGAAACAAAAGTACTTTCCAGGCAGTCTTAAGAAACAACCCTGGGGGACTGGTGCTATGGTGTAGCTGGTGAAAGCTGCTGCCTGCAGCGCCAGCATCCCATATGGATATCAGTTAGTCCCAGCTGCTCCACTTTCCGTCCAGCTCCCTGCTAACGCGCCTGGGAAAACAGAAGATGGCCTAAGTGTTTGGGGTCCTGCTGCCTACGTGGAAGACCTAGAAGAAACTCTGGGCTCCTGGCTTTGGATTACCCCAGCTCCAGCTGTTGTGGCGATTTGGGAAGTGAACTAGTGGATGGACGATCTCTCTGTCTCTGTAACTCTGCCTTTCAAATAAATAAATAAATCTTTGTGGGGGCGGGGGGAGACAGCTGTGGGCAAGCAGCCCTATAGGCAGCCAGCCCTTCAGGCAGACAGTGCCTTTCGGGGCAGGCCCTACCAGCTATTCTTTCCTCATTCTGCGTGGTCACAAGACAAAGAACCTGGCACAGAAAAGCAGCAGCACTTCTTGACGGAGCCAGCAGAGAAGAGAAGCTGTAACGCAGACGGCGGCAGCACTTGGACCCCGCAGAGAGGAGAGGGCTCTAACACAGAGCTGCAGCACCGAGGAGCTCTGCTGTTCCTGAAGAATCTGCCACCTCGCTGCTGGATGAGACACAGACGCCTCCCACCCGCCACGCCTCCTGTACCACCAACACCAGAACTCCCACAGCAACGCCGCGGTGCTTATGTGGACCCCACCATGCCAGTCTCCACTTCCATCTTCAATAACATTTCCTCCTCTCTGTGTGTCTAATCTTCCTTTGCCACTTGCCTTAAAGACAGTTGTTATGGGGGCCAGCACCATGGTATAGCGGGTAAAGGCGCCGCCAGCAGTGCTGGCATCCCACATGAGTGCTGGTTTGAGTCCTGGCTGCTCTACTTCCAATCCAGCTCTCTGCTATGGCCTAGGAAAGCAGAAGATGGCCCAAGTCCTTGGGCCCTGCACCCGCATGGGAGACCCAGAAGAAGCTCCTGGCTCCTGGCTTCAGATCGGCACAGCTCTGGCAGTTGCGGCCACTTGGGGAGTGAACCAGTGAATGGAAGACTTCTCTCTCTCTCTCTTTCTGCTTCTGCCTCTCTGTAACTCTGCCTTTCAAATAAATAAATAAATATTTTTAAAAAAAGACACTTGTTATGGCATTAAGACAATCTCCCCATCTCAAAATCTTTAACTTAATCCCTATATAGTAATTAGGATATGGGCATATATTTACAAGATGTGGATTGAATTGTGTCCCCCAAAATTTATATTGTGAAGCCCTAATTCCAAATACCTTAGAATGTGACCTTATTTAGAAATAAGGTCATTGCACATATAATAAATATGAAGTTATACTGGAATAGGGTGGACCCCTAATCCAATACAATTGGTGTCCTATAAAGAAAGGAATTGAACAGAAATGCACACACACACACACACACAAGCACCATGTAGGCTCCGGCATTATGGCATAGCAGTTTTATATATATATATATAAACTGATATATATGTGTGTGTGTGTGTGTGTATAAAGAGAGAGAGAAATCTGTGTAGCTCTTTCAGATAAATGAATTTAAAAAGAAATACCATGTAGGGGCTGGCGCCATGGCTCACTTGGTTAATCCTCCGCCTGCGGTGCCAGCATCCCATATGGGCACCAGGTTCTAGTCCCGGTTGCTCCTCTTCCAGTCCAGCTCTCTGCCATGGCCCGGGAAGGCAGTGGAGGATGGCCCAAGTGCTTGGGCCCTGCACCCGCATGAGAGACCAGGAGGAAGCACCTGGCTTCTGGCTTCGAATTGGCGCAGCGCCTGCCTTAACAGCCATTTGGGGGGTGAACAAATGGAGGGAGGACCTTTCTCTATGTCTCTCTCTCTGTCTATAACTCTACCTGTCAAATAAAAAAATTTAAAAAAAAGAAATACCATGTAAAGATTGAATGTATGCTGCCTCAAAGCAAGGATCATGAAAGATTGCTGGCACACCACCCAAAACTAGGAGAGATGCATGGAATAACTTCTTCCCGACATCCTTCAGAAAAAAACTAACCCTCGGGGCTGGTGTTGTGGCATAGCAGGTAAAGCCGCAGCCTGCAACACCAGTGAGCTCCCTGTTAATGCGCCTGGGAAAGCAGCACAGGGTGGCCCAAGTGCCACGTGGGAGACTTGGATGAAGTTCCTGACTCCTGGCTTGGGCATGGCCCAGCCCTGGCTGTTGCAGCCATTTGGGGAGTGAACAGCAGATGGAAGATATTCTCCCTCCCTCCCTCCCTCCCTCCCTGTGCCTCTCTGTAACTCTGCCTTTCAAATATATAAAATAAATCTTTAACATAAAACTAAGCTGCTAACACCTTGATTTCGGAGTTCTAGAGTGCAGAATAAGTAGTCATTCCCGTTTTCTAGGCCATCCAGGTTTTGGTATTTTGTAATGGCAGCTCTACCAACTACTAAAGGAGCCATCCTCAGCTACCACACTATGGTTGAAACCTGCACTTGCTGAAGTGCGTTGCTATGTGGAGATGAGTAATAGGAATTCAGAAGTTTTAGCTCCTCCCTAGTACGCATCAGTATGTGTAATGCCCTTTGTATTTATCCTTTCTCTCCTGTCTTCTCTGAAAAGATGAAGCTGTTGCAATGTGATATGAAGAGTAGTAGGATCCCATAGCACCTCCTAGTTTGTCTGCATTTTAATATGATAGGGTAGAGGTTCTATGTAATTGGAACAATTTGTTATCATTTTAGACCACAATCAAAAACTGAGTTTGGATTTCTTAAAAAAATGTCTCTGTGAGAGACTTAGTGCACACAAAATGTTTGTTTCTCCAAACTTGAGAAGCCTGGGAAGAGGCCTCCAGTGATTAACTAGCCCGTGATTAATAGTCTCAATTCAGTCAGATCCCTGTCAGTCTCTGTCGGTTCAATGCAGCTTTAAGACTATTAGGATAACTACAACGTGCAGACACTGTGCTTGCTCCTGGTGACAGAAAGATGTATAAGACTTCACTGTCAAAGTGGAGTCATACTGTGATGTGGTAACCACAGTAATACAAGTATTCACAAGTGCTGAAAGGCCTGGTGGCTGTCAGAGAAGGCCTCGTGGAGGATATGGCACCTTCTTCAAGGAAGAAGTGAAACTTTAGCAGGTTTGAAAGGTAAATAATATTTTGCCAGAGAACATGAAGAACATTCTGCACATAAAGAGAACAGCAGATGTGAAAGATTGAAGCTGTGTGATGTGTTCAGAAAAAAAATGCAGGTAACTTGATATTGACAAAGTATAAGCTGTGGTGGTGATCAACAGGAGATGAGGCTGGGCCGGGACAGTCTCCCAGCCCGTGTTCTGTTGGATCACTGTGACTGTTATTCTTAGGCAGCATAGATTCCATTCTTTTCCTCTGCCTTCATGCCTTCTTTTAATGTAGACCACTAGTCACTGGCCAACGTCTAAAAAATACCTTTTGTGCCTAAAAAGCAAACACCCTACATTGAAGGACTTTCTTATGTGCCTCCTCTGATAAAAATAAAGTTACTTCATCAAAACTTTCCAGGTTGGAGTGAGCACTTGGCTTGTGGTTAAGATGACTATTAGGATACCCCCATACCATATTGGAGTACCTGAGTTTGAGTCCCAGCTCTGCTCCTGATTCCAGCTTCCTGCTAATGCCCACCCTGGCAGCCAGCAGGTGATGGCTCGAGTGACTGGGTCCCTCCACCCGTCAGAGGACCCAGATTGAGCTCTGGCTACAGCCCCTGGTAGGGTCATTGCAGGCATTTGGGGAGGGAGCAGATAGCAGGAGAGTGTACTCTCTCTCTCTCTCTCTCTCTCTCTCTGCCTCTCAAACAATAAAATTTTTAAAACTTTCCAAATTAGACACAAAGATCACCAAGCAGCTGAATATGTCAACAAATCAGGCTAGGAATTTTTTTTTCTGGATTAAATTAAGGAGGCAAAGGCAGAATCAGAGTATACTACCAGTTTGTGGTTTATTCAGGAGCCCTGCCAAACCATTTGAGCCATTGTTTTTGCCCATTTCTTTATTAAACTGTACCCTATTATGTGGCTACTGAGTTTCTGGACACTTAAGCTTTGATAGCTTGAAGCAGAATTTTCGGGTTATTTTTGAAGTGAGTGTACATGTATGTCCTTGTTGCTCCGACTGTCAATTAAGTGCTTAGTTTTACAGAGTAAAGTCTGGATCCTTCCTTCCTTCAGATCTCCTTTTGGCCTCTTTCAGTACTAAATTATATAAGCCTTTAAAGATAGGAGAGAGTTCTGGTTATTGTAAGGGTTAGTTTTAGGATTTTAGAGTTTGAAGAAGCCAACGTAGCAGCTGTTTAAAAGCAGAAAAGAGTTTTATTGAAGACGGGACAGCATAGCAGAGGAAAAAAGTAAGGTCCACACCCAGGCAGTGAGCAGCAGCAGCCTGTCTAAGCTGTTTGTTGGGAGGGGGCCATGCAGACATGCAGATTCACATCCACTCCAGTAAGATGCCTTTGAATGGGCAGAAGACCCTTATTTGCAATGTATGATCTTGTCATTTGGTTATGTCCAGGGCAAGCAGGCAGCTCTAAAAGTCAGAGCTGGCAGAGTTTTAGGTCATAAAATGCTATGGGGACGTCCTCAGGGTCTTTCCTAATTGGGGCTCAGTTTGCCTGGTTTGAAGGTAGCAATTTGTGTCCCAGTGACCTATGAAGTCCAAACATTAGGCTCCATATTTTCTTCAATAGCTCTGCTCAGTTCATGGTAAGCATTCAAAAACTCCTACACTCAGAAGTACTGACTATTGCTTTTCCACAATGAGATTTTCAGCTGCTCAAGCCAAAAGCTTGGTATAGTAGAGTTTCCTCACTTGGTGGTTAAAGTCTATACTTTGCTGAATTTTTAAAGGTTTATTCATTTTATTTGAAAGGCAGAGGTAGAGAGAGAGAGTGCACTTCCCTCTGCTAGTTTACTCCCTAAATGGCCTCAACAGCCAGGAATGGGCCAGGCCCAAGCAGGAGCCAGGAGCTTCATCTGGATCTCCCACATGGGTAGCAGGGTCCCAAACACTTGGAACATCTTCCACTTCTTTCCCAGGTGCATTAGCAGGGAGCTGGATCAGAAGTGGAGCAGCTGGGACTGCATTGCAGACAGCAGCTCAACTCACTGTGCCATGATGCTGATCCTAAGGGATGTACTTTTCACACTGTATCTTTCTCCTTCCCCCCCACTTGTGAGATAAAGGAATTATACCATATGCTGTGTAACAAATTAAAACATAGAAGTTATTGGGCCAGCACTGTGGCCTAGTGGGTAAAGCCACCGCCTGTATTGCCAGCATCACATATGGACACCAATTCGAGTCCCAGCTGCTCCACTTCCGATCCAGCTCTCTGCTATGGCCTGGGCAAGCAGTAGAAGATGGTTCAAGTTCTTGGGCCCCTGCACCCACACAGGAGACCTGGAAGAAGCTCCTGGCTCCTGGCTTCAGTTTGACACAGCTCCGGCCATTACTGCTGACTGGGGAGTGAACCAGCAGATGAAAGATCTCTCCCTCTCTCTTTCTCTCTTTCTGTCTCTCTGCCTCTCCTCTCTCTGTGTAACTCTGACTTTGAAATAAATAAATCTTTATAAAAAATAAAAATACAAAATAAAAGAAGTTATTTGGTATGTTTTTCAAGGATTGAATCTCGTAGTATTCTAATAAGAATTTATGAAAAGATGAGATTAAAAATATAGATGCATAGTGTCAACAAGAACTTAATAGGGTTGTATGATAATTATTTTGATTTTTTTTTTTAAAAAAAGCTTTCCATGTTTTGTTAAGAACTACAGTTCTCCCTCTGGGAATTCTTACGGTTTACCCCCACACACACATACACACACACACACACACTCAGTGGCTCCATCTGGAAAGTAGAGTACTAAAAGGTCTGACATTAGGCAAGAGCTGTAGAGAAAGCAATTAGCCATGCACTGACGCAGGATGGAATCTGGCTGAATTGCTGTTGGGATTTCTTTGCTCCTACCCTCTAGACTTTTAAAGTTTGTTGAGCATTTAATCCATCCAAGTAAGTAGCTGCCATCTAAGGAAAGATAATGCATTTGTCCTTGTTAATTCTTAAGCATGGTTCCCAAGAGTGCCCTGGAATTTCATAAGGAGCCAGACACCAGGTGCTGAGGGAGAGGGGCAGTCAGGAGTAAGAAAAGGTGCAGCTCCACTAGAACTCCATTCTGCAGTGCAGAGTGATCTTCACCTGCCTCAGCCTGAAGGGCAACATCACAGGATGCCTCTCTCTTACTATTTTGTTTTTCCCAAAAACCCAGTTTAGAGCCAATGTTTCCAAGAAACACTGGGGCAGTAGGTGATGATGAGATAGAATAATTCATTTGGTATACTATGTGAAAGTGGAAATCTGCATTAAGGTACAGTTGATGAATATTCATGAAGATGTAGAATAAGATACTTCTTTGTATTCCATTTCTTGGTTCCTTAGATAGGAAATCAAAAAGAAGCTGTAGTCAGGCATGGTTTCAGCTGAAGTACCTGAGAATAGTTTAAAACTGTGTGAACACTTGTAACACAGAAAGTCCTTGAATAAGACTGTCCTGGCTGCTCCACTTCCGGTCCAGCTCTCTGCTATGGCCTCAGAAAGCAGTAGAAGATGGCCCAAGTCCTTGGGCCCCTGTACCCGCATGGAGACCAGGAAGAAGCTCCTGACTCCTGGTTTCAGGTCAGCGCTCTGGCCGTTGCGGCCGTTTGAGGAGTGAACCAGCAGATGGAAGACCTATTTCTCTGTGGCTCTCCCTCTGCTTCCTCTGCCTCTCTGCTTCCTCTGCCTCTCTGTAACTCAGCCTTTCAAATAAATGCATCTTAAAAAAAAAAAAAAAAAAAAAAAGGGTCGGCCCCAGCTCACTAGGCTAATCCTCCGCCTGCAGCACTGGCACATTGGGTTCTAGTTCCGGTCCAGTCGCCAGTTCTGTCCTGGTTGCTCCTCTTCCTGTCCAGCTCTCTGCTATGGCCCGGGAAGGCAGTGGAGGATGGCCCAAGTCTTTGGGCTCTGCACCCGCATGGGAGACCAGGAGAAGCACCTGGCTCCTGGCTTCAGATCAGCGTGGTGCGCCAGCCGCAGCGCGCCGGCCGCAGTGGCCATTGGGGGTGAACCAACAGAAAAGGAAGACCTTTCCCTCTGTCTCTCTCTCTCACTGTCCACTCTGTCTGTCAAAAAAAAAAAAAAAAAAAAAAAAAAAAAAGACTTTCCACAGCTAAGCAAGTTTTTTAAGGCCCTAGATTCTTTCTGCCTCTCTGCTACACCATTTTAGCATTTACTTTTTTTTTTTCAAAGATTTATTTTATTTCTTTGAAAGGAAGAGTTACAGAGAGATAATGGGTGAGAAACAGAGAATGAGATATCTTCCATCCACTGGTTCATTCCCCAAAATGGTCACAACGGCCATACCTGGGCCAGGCTGAAGCCCATGTGGCTGCAGGAACTGAAGGACTTGGGCTATCCTCCACTGCTTTCCCAGGTGCACCAGGAGGGAGTGGGATCAGAAGTGGAGCAGTCAGGACTTGAACTGGTGCCCATATGGGATGCTGACATTCCAGGCATCAGCTTTACCTACTACACCACAATACTGGCCCCTAGCATTTAGCTTTTAATCCTGATTCTTATTGTCTCACTATTAGAGAGTGAGAAAACAAGAAGAGATGGTGCCAGGAGCTTTCCTCTTCTAGCTTCCCCTATTTTTATAAGGAGACAGAAGCTTCCCCAGAAGTGGTGCCTACCACCTCTCTCCAGTAGATCTCTGTATTTCACTGGCCTGAACTCTGTGGCGAGTTTAAGCCTCGCTGCAGAGGCTGGTAAAGTGTGTACTGTTTTAGAGTAATTGCACCCAATTTAGTTTATGTTCTTATGGGAGAAAAAAATCATAAGTGAATACTATTAAAAAGAGAAAAAGGGTAGGCATTTGGACTAGCAGTTGGGATGCCTGCTTCCCATATTGGAGTGCCTAGCTGTGGCTTCTGACTAGCTTCCTACTCATGTGGACCCTGGGAGGCAGCAGTGATGGGTCAGATGACTGGGTTCCTAACTCTCACATGGGAGACCCAGATTGCATTCCCAGCTCCCTGGTCTCACCAGGCCTAGCCGCAGCCACTGCAAGCATTTGGAGAATGCACCAGCAGGTGAGAGCCAGCTCCCTTTCTGCCTGTCCTGGTCTGTTTTCCTGTCTCTGCCCTTCCTATAAATAAATAAGGAAAAATTAAAACAAAAAAATCTAACCTTTCCCAACCTAAACTGGTAAGGAATAATACTTATAATAGTCTATGCCTTATCAATACATAGGTAATAACATTTCAAAATGCCCCCATCTCCACAGATGCCTGAAACCATGGATAGTATTGAACCCCCTATATGTACCATATACATACATACCTATGATGAAGCTTAATTTAAAAGTTAGGCACAATAAAAGATTAACAGAAGTATCTAGTGATAAAATAGGACAATGTACTATAAAGAAGTTATGTGGATGTGGTCTTGTTCTCAAAATATCTTATTGCATAGTAGATCTTTACAGTCCCGGCATGTAATTCTTTCTCCAGAACTTTCACCTTTCAACTTGAAGGCAGCCCTTCTCTGTTTCTCTTTGGCATATCCAAATTGCCAGAATCACTACTTCTATAACTTGGGGCCACTGTTAAGTAAATGAGGGTTACTTGAACACAAGCCCTATAGTTCCTTGACAGTCAGGTAACCAAGACAGCTACCAGTGACCGATGGATGGGTAGCATATTTAGGGAGAATTCTGTGGACAAAGGGATGATTCATCTCCTGAATGAGATGGAGCAGGGCAAGACAGTGAGATTTCATTAACACTGCTTAGAAGGGCGTCAGTTTAAACTTAGGAATTGTTTATTTCTGAGATTAGTGATTTAATATTTTCAGTCTTCGACTGACCACGGGTGACTGAAACCATGGAAAGTGAAACCACAGATAAGAGGATTCTGCTACGCCTCCTCTTTCCTACACTGCCAGTCCCTGTTGGAGTTGGCCTGTTTGACCTTTGAATCTCAGTGTGCTTTCTGTTGTGATGTATTGGGCATCTGCAACTTACTTCGTGTGAGACACCACCCATGGGGTTCATGAATTTTCACATTTGTCATAAGTAGGAGGGAACAAGGAACCAAAATATAAATGAATGGCTGGGTATTGCTGAGTGCTTAAAACTTACGCTTCTTAGAAGAATGGTTATATCCCTGGCCAGTGTGAAGTAGAATATTGCAGTTATATTCATCTTAGATCATAACTATGAAGACTCAACCGTTCAACGTGGACTGCATCGTTAATATTCTTTTACTATTGCCGTGTCTCTGACTTGCTTCCTTGATTGTAACATACCCTTCCAGATATTCCAGGGCACGCTGTATTTTTTTCTTTTGTTTGTGTAAGGGCACAGTTTATAAAAGAAAGAATCTAATTCCTAACACTGTTTGGCACCTATATGATGCTGATATTCTGCCTATAAAATTCAAGTACCGGGGGCTGGCGCTGTGGCACAGTGGGTAAAACCGCCACCTGAGGTGCCGGCATCCCATGTGGGTGCTGGTTCGATTCCTGGCTGCTCCACTTCCAATCCGGCTCTCTGCTGTGGCCAGGGAAAGCAGTGGAGGATGGCCCAAGTCCTTGGGCTCCTGCACCCCACCCAAGTGGAACCCAGAAGAAGCTCCTGGCTCCTGATTTAGGATCGGCGCAGCTCCAGCTGTTGCAGCCATATGGGGAGTGAACCAGTGGATGGAGGACCTCTCTGTCTCTCTCTGCCTCTGCCTCTCAGTAACTCTGGCTTTCAAATAAATCTTTAAAAAAAAAAAAAAATTCAAGTACCGGTAATCCTAAAAGAAAATGCTCAAAGGAGGTGGTTAAAATGACCACTGCTGTTAAAATGACCACTGGAATGATGCTGTTTATAAATTGGCATTTTTTGCACAGGGCATTTTAGTTGGCAACAAAATAGTGAATTGACCCATGCAGTTGTGGCACCCATGTCCTTCGCTACAACAGCAAGTATAATTCTAGCAAACTGGAATTGTGTTAGCTACCTTTCTATAACAAAGAGAATCTGGTGTTGCACAGTGTTGGGAGGAAGATACACCAATTCTCACTTATTTGTGTAACGAAATTTACTTTGGAAATGCAGATGGAAAGCCATCAGATGTTTTTGAAAGTATGTCCTGTTAAGATCTTAGCACCTAAGAATGATAAAGGCTTTCAACAGTTATTCTCATCCCACTCTATAAAATTTTACCCAATCACTGAAGCAGGAATTTGTCAGCTGCCAGAATCTCCTATTTAAAGATACACAAGCAGCCTTCCCCCAAAAAGCAAATTCCTCAGTGCACAAACGAATTTACTGTAGGTGCCAGTTGGTGTAGTGTTTTCCTCTTCTGTTTAGTTTGCCTGCCTCATTCCTGTGACAACATTTTCTCTTAGGGTATTTTGGGAAGAAGTTTCCTGTTCTTATTTTCCCTCTATAAATTACCTTGCTCACACATGCAGCATACGAGCGGCTGCTGCTGCGGGTGTATTTATTTGTTGAACAGCTCTGTGCTCTGAAATGATTCATTCAAGAACCATGAAGCATTCAAAGCAGGATGTGTGACTCACTTAGTAAACAGCCGCATCGTGAAGTAGAGAGCTGGAGTCTAGGACTGACTCAGGTAGAACTGGAAGTTATGCTGGCTTTGGGGTATGTGTGTGCATGTATTTAGACTCTTCCCTTCTCCCTGTCCTGCTTTCCTAAACATGAATGATATCGGCCGCCGGGATTAGAAGCTCTGCAGTGAGGGGGAAAAGACTTGCCAAGACTATTGGAGAAGCCTTGCCAAGACTGTTGCACACCTCCCTAAAAGTTTCTTCTTTTAGAATCCTTGTGTGTGTGTAATCGAAGTGCTTAGATCATGTTCAGAAGAGCAGTTACTCTTCCCACTTCCTGCCCAGCAGTCCTGTCACTGCGTCCTAGAGCCTGCTCCCCACAGTGTCTCAGGTTTCTGTGGCCTTCTCAGACCATTTTCTTTTGTCAAAATGTGCCCCAGCGTAGGTAGTGTAGTAGAGGAAAGCTGTTCTGTTCAGAAGCACTGCCAAGCCCAGAAACTTTGGGAAAAGGGATATTCAGGTTTCAGCATATCGCAGATGTAAGCTCAATTCCTTGTATTGTTCCTTGATAATTTAGGCATTCAAGGCTCATTTCCTAGAAGCTAAAGAAATCTGATTGTCTCCTTCCCCGTCTGTTCTTCTGAAACGCGGGAAGGGACTTGAATTCATTGTAGGTCAGGATATAACAGCATTTTTAAATGTGAGGCAAATCCACACGGAAACTTGAGTTGTGGTGGCCAAAAACAACATTTCAGGAATGAATCTGGCTAGGAGTTGAGTGCATATTGCACGAAAATGCCATTGGTCACAATGCTTTACCAAGGATCTAGCTTGAAACGGTAACATTCCTAATGCCCATATGCTTGTGCCTGGCTTAAAGTCAAAAGGCAAAAATTGAGCTTTAGTTTGGCCTGAATCGTCTTTTTGGTTTTTTTCAGCGCTACTATTTCAAAATACTTTCAGGCACCAGTCTAAGTAGGCTTAGGGAAAGAACTGTCTCTAAACATTGAGAGTTAGTCCTGCAAAGAAAAGTTACTTTTTTACTACAGTATCTGTTTTCCTTCAGATTTAAAAAGGGAAAGAGAAAGGAACTAGCTCAACACTTGCTGCATGCCAGGCAGTATGCCGTTTTACAGAACTTTTTTCATTAAAAAGGTTAAGAGCAGAGGAATATGTGTGAAAGTCTTCTGAGGTGCCTGAAACATTTCCTATCTCGGTTTGCGTGGTATTACATAGGTGCATGTACACATAAAAATTTGCTGAGGCACACACTAAAGATTTGTGCATTGCTATACACCTCCATTTAAAAACTAAAAATCATAAGACTTTATTCTTTGAAATGTATTCCTAATTTATAGTTCCCACCATTTTTGTACTTCATCAAGCCTTTCCTAACTCCTCACTGAGCTCTGTTCAGTTAGTTTTCTAGGAGGTAGGATTTTAGATTCCCCTATTACAGGAAGATGAATGGGAATGAAGTATCTTAGAAATGGAAAATTGTTACAAAACTCTATGTGCCCTGTCTATTCTGGAGCTAATACCAGTTTTTCTTTTTAATTTATTTTTTAAAGATGTATTTATTTGAGAAGCAGAGTTACAGATAGACGGGGGGAGAGGGGACGGTGGAGAGAGAGAGGGAGAGAGAAAGGTCTTTTATCCACTGGTTCACTCCCCAGATGGCCGCGATGGCCAGAGCTGAGCCAGGCTAGAAACCAGGAGCCAGGAGCTTCTTCCAGGTACTTGGGCCGTCTTCCACTGCTTTCCTAGGCCATTAGCAGGGAGCCAGATCAGAAGTGGAGCACTCAGGACTCGAACCTGGGCTGATTCAGGATGGCAGCACTTGCAGGCAGAGGCTTAACCTACCATGCCACAGTGCCAGCCCTGCTAATACCAGTTTTCACATTGACTCCCTCATAATTCCTAACATTCTCTTTAATGCTTCTTAACATTTATAAAACTAAGAAAATCTTTCTTCTTCTATTTTTCCCCCTCCATGAGGGAGTGAATATCAGAGGTAGCCAAAATCACTTTGATTAGCTGCTTTGGTGTTAATCTCTTTATTACTAATAGAGCGGTACATGAGAATGCCATTTAATGTGTTCTCCCTATTACCGTGCCTCTGTCTCCATCCTCCTAATTCCTCTCCTGCGGATTTGCAGATTTGTAGTGCATCAGCCATTTTATAAAATGAGATTGGGAGTTTTCTGCCTGTGTTGTTTTTCCTTCCAAGTTTCAGGTCCAAAAACATGTGTTGGCAGTCTGGCAAAGGAAACTTAAAAACAGCCTTTTCTTCTTCTTTCTTTCTCCAACATAGCAGGGTTTCTTTTTTTCTTCTTTTTTCTCTGTAGCAGCGTTTCTCAATGGAAGCACAGTAGACATTTGGTGTGGATAATTCTTTGCTTACTGTCCTGTGCATTATTCGGTATTTATGATCATTCCAAGCCTCTATCCCCAGTAGCATCCCTCACAGTTGTGACAAGCAAAAGTGGCTATGAATGTTTCAGGGGTGGAGGGGAGTGGCAGAGTTGCCTCTGGTAGAGAACCACTGCTATATAGTATAAATTTGGATAGGAAGATTCATGACTGGCACATGATTAAAATTCCATGGGCTCTTCAAACTCTACTAGCTGGATTAGAGCTATCCAAAAGAAATGTGATGCAGGAGCTATCTTTGTGGTGCAGCATGTTAAGCCACCATTTGCAATGCCCTCATTCCACATCAGGGTGGTCGTTCTAGTCCTGACTGCTCCACCTCCAGTCCAGCTTCCTGCTAATGTACCTGGGAAGGTAGTGCCACATAGGTACTGCCACCTATGTGGAAGGTGCTAATAGAGTTCCTGGCTCCTGACATCTGCTTAGCCCAGACCTAGATGTTGTGGCCATTTGAGAGTAGACCAGTGGGTAGAAGATCTCTCTCTCTCTCTCTGTCTCTCCCTCTCTCATTGTGCCTTTCAAATATATTTATATTGCAAACCACAAATGTGAGCCACATATATAATTTGAAAACTTCTAATAGCCATGTTAAAAAGCAAACAAATGAAATTAGTTTTTGTTTTTGGTTTTTTTTTTTTTTTTTAATTTTTGATAGGCAGAGTGGACAGTGAGAGAGAAACGAGAGAAAGGTCTTCCTTTTGCCGTTGGTTCACCCTCCAATGGCCGCCGCGGTAGCACGCTGCGGCCGGCGCACCGCGCTGTTCTGATGGCAGGAGCCAGGTGCTTCTCCTGGTCTCCCATGGGGTGCAGGACCCAAGCACTTGGGACATCCTCCACTGTACTCCCTGGCCACAGCAGAGAGCTGGCCTGGAAGAGGGGCAACCGGGACAGGATCGGTGCCCCGACCGGGACTAGAACCCGGTGTGCCAGCGCCGCAAGGTGGAGGACAAATGAAATTAGTTTTAATAGTACATTTTATTGGGGTGGACATTGTGGCACAGGAAGCTAAGCTACCACCTGGTTGCATGTACCCCATTTTGGAGAGCCAGGACAAATCCTGGCTACTCTGCTTCCAGTCCAACTCCCTGGTGATGCACCTGGGAAGCAGCAGATGATGACTCAAGTTCTTGAGTTCCTGCCATTCATGTGTGAGACCCAGATGGAGCTCCTGGCTCCTGGCTTTAGCCTGGTCCAGACCCTACTGTTGTAGCCATTTGGGGAGTGAACCAGCAGATGGAAGATATCTCTCTGTGTCTCCCTCTATATCTGCCTCTCTGTTACTGTGCCTTTTAAATAAACAAAACTTTAGTGGAGGATTAAGCTTGTGGTCATAAAGTAAGTTGAAAGTATGTCATTGTAAAAATTAGAAGAAAAGTAAGAAAAGAAGGAAGAAGGAGGGTGAAAAGTATCATTATGTCCTTAAAACTGTGTATATGAACTACATGAAATCTGTTCCCTTCATATAAATTTTTTTTAAAGGTAAAAAGAAGAGAAAAAAGGCACTGTTGTGGCTCAGCCGGTTAAGCCACTGGCTGTGATGGCCCATATGGGCCTCGGTTCAAGTCCCAGGTGCTCCATTTTCAATCCAGTTCCCTGCTAATGTGCCTGGAAAATCAGTGGAGGATGACCCACGTACTTGGGCCCCTGCTACCCACATGGGAGACAGGGATGGAGTTCACCAGGCTCCAGGCTTCAGCCTGGCCCAGCCCTAGCCATTGCAGCCATTTGGGGAGTGAACCAACAGATGGAGGAGCTCTCTCTCTCTCGCTCTCTCTCTCTCTGTAATTGCCTTTCAAGTAAATGAATAAGTTATAAGAAAAAAAAGAAAGAAAAGGTAAAAAAAAAAAAAACACTTTAACTCAGTATATCTGAAATAGTCATTTCAGCATATAGTCAACATAAAAATTATTGAACTAGTTTGTATTCTTTATTGTACTGTCTTTGAAATTCAGTGTATAAATTTCTTTAAAAAATTATTTATTTATTTGAGTGGCAGAGAAACACACAGAAAGAAACAGAGGGAAGGATCTTCCATTACTGGTTCACACCCTAAATGCCTGCAACAGCTGGGACTGGGTCAGGTGGAAGCCAGGAACACAGTTGAGGTCTCCCATATGGGTGGCAGAGAACCAAATATTTGAGCCTTCACCTGCTGCTTCCCAGGGTGCATATTAGCAGGAGGCCAGACTCAGAAGCCAAATCAGGCACTCTGATATGGGGTGGAGGCATCCCAAGCAGTGCTTACCTGCTGTTTATGTCCTTTTCTGGTTCTAATATATGAAAGGCACGCTGGGCTAAACCTAACTCTTCACCTTCCAAGTGGCCTCTGACTTTCAGTTGCTTGACTGTGTTTTTGAAGAAACAGCCTGAAAATACATGAGAACTCCCTGAGCCTGCTCTGATGTTTCCTAAGAAATCATTAAGTGTTCAGTGAATATTCCCTATATGTTTTGGTGCTGCATGTGTATAGCCCAGTGTTGCCAGTACAGTCTGAGTTCAGATTAGCCTCATTCAAGTGCTCACTGGCTGTGTTTGGCTATCATTAATGGATAGTGGAGATCCAAATGATCTTTGTCTCTGGAAAGAGTGCAGATTCGTACATAATGCTTCTTTTCCCCCTTTTATGCTATGAAACTGTCCTGATTCCTTTACTGGAGTAAATGCAATGCTAAATCTTTCTGTGTTTTGATACAAATTCTCTCTCAATATATATTCAAACTGTCATCCTAATCCAGTATGCCTCGGATTCTTCCCAGCCCCATTTTGAAGTTCTACTTATTTATTTAAAAGGCAGAGTGACAAAGACCTTCCAACTAGTGGTTCACTTCAAAATTGCAGTTTAACACGATGTACCACAATGCCTCAACCCTTGCTTTGAATGATACTAGCCCTCTGCTGCCTTGGAGATAGCATCAGAGAGAAAATATAAGGAGCATTCAAAACAATAGCCAGATTGGCATTTACTTTGACAAAAAGCTTCAGTAAACTTTTATTCTTCCTCTTCTGCCCTAGAACACAAGAGTTACGTTAGAAATAGCAGAGAGATTACTAGAGCCAAGACACTATTAGTGTCCTGCTCCTTAAAACTCAAAAATATATGAGAGTGGGCATTTGGTCTAGCAGTTAAGGTGCCAGTGTATCAGAGTGTCTGGTTCAACTCCCAGCTCCAGCTGATTCTAACTTCTTTCCAATGCAGACTCTGGGTGACGGCAGTAGAGTCTTAAGTAGTTGGGTTCCTGCCACCTACATAAAAGACCTGGATTAAGTTCCCAGCTCCTGGCTTCAGCTTGGGTCAGAGTCAGCCACTGGAGGCATTTGGGGAGTGAGCCAGCAGATGGAAGCTCTCTGTCTTTCTCTGTCTCCCTGGCTTTAAAATTATATATATATATATATATATTTTTTTTTTTTTTTTTTTACAGGCAGAGTGGACAGTGAGAGAGAGAGACAGAGAGAAAGGTCTTCCTTTGCCATTGGTTCACCCTCCAATGGCTGACGCGGCCGGTGCGCTGATCCGAAGGCAGGAGCCAGGTGCTTCTCCTGGTCTCCCATGGGGTGCAGGGCCCAAGCACTTGGGCCATCCTCCACTGCCTTCCCGGGCCACAGCAGAGAGCTGGCCTGGAAGAGGGGCAACCGGGACAGAATCTGGCGCCCCGACCGGGACTAGAACCTGGTGTGCCAGCGCCGCAAGGCGGAGGATTAGCCTGTTGAGCCATGGTGCCAGCCTAAAATATTTTTTTAAGATTTTTTTTTTATTATTCAAAAGACTGAGAGATGAGGGGAAAAGATCTTCCATCTACTGGTTCACTCCCCAAATGGCCACAATGACCAGGAATGGGCCGGGCTGAAGCCAGAAACTCTATCCAGGGCTCCCATGTTGGTAGCAGGGGCCATGGTACTTACTTGCCTCATCTCCTGTTGGTTTCCAGGCACATTAGCAGGGAGCTGGAGCAGAAGCAGAATAGCCAGGATTCAAACCAGTTCTCTGATATGCGATGCCATCATTGCAGGTGACAGTTTAATGCACTGTGCCACAATGCTAGCCCCTTGTTTTTTTTAAATGTATGAAAAAATATTTGATAATATATCTGCTTCTTTATTAATATATTAAATACATTCTAGGGTCCAGTGTAGCACTGGAATCCCAAGATGGTCAGCCATCTGAGTCCTGGCTGCTCCACTTCCGATCCAGCTCCCTGATAATGCTTTCCTGGGAAAGCAGCAGTTCATGGCCCACATCCTGGACCCCTGCACCCATGTAGGAGACCTGGAAAAAAAAAAGCTCCTGGCTTTGGCCTGGCCCAGTGCTAGTCATTGTGGCCATTGGAGAGTAAGCCAGCAGATGGAAGATCTCTCTCTCTCCTTCTCTCTCTCTAACTCTGCCTTTCAAGTAAATAAGTAAATTTTTTTAAAGTTTTTATTTTATTTGAAAGACAGATTTACTGAGAGAGGTAGAGCCACAGAGAGAGAGAGAGAGAATTCTTCCATCCACTGGTTCACTCCCCAAATGACTGTAATGGCCAGTGCTGAGCTGATCCAAAGTCAGGAGCCGGGAGTTTCTTCCAGGTTTCCCACACCAGTGCATGGGCCCAAGTACTTGGGCCATCTTCTGCTGCTTTCGCAGGCCATAGCAGAGAGCTGGATCAGAAGTGGAGCAGCCAGGTCTCGAACCTGTGCCCATATGGGATGCCAGTGCTACAGGCCGGGGCTTTAACACAGTGTTCCACAGCACTGGCCCCATAAATAAATCTTTAAAAAAAAAAAAAAAAAAAATCAGGGGCCGACACTGTGGTGTAGTAGGTAAAGCTGCCCCTAGCCTCTCCCTGCTTTTAAATGAAAAAGTTGGTGTTGGGGTTTAACAATAGAGAAAACTAAAGTTCTTGGCTAATTTTCTCACAATTTATTCAGTTTTGTCTGAATTCATTAGAAACCACCAAAACAGTCTTCTTTTGATTGTTTTACTGCTTGGAATCTTTTTATTTTTATTTTATTTTATTTTATTTTATTTTTTTGACAGGCAGAGTTAGACAGTGAGAGAGAGAGAAAAAAAGGTCTTCCTTCCGTTGGTTCACCCCCAAATGGCCACTGATCCAAAGCCAGGAGCCAGGTGCTTCCTCCTGGTCTCTCATGCGGGTGCAGGGCCCAAGGACCTGGGCCATCCTCCACTGCACTCCCGGGCCACAACAGAGAGCTGGACTGGAAGAAGAACCACTGGTACAGAATCCGACGCCCCAACCGGGACTAGAACCCGGGGTGCCGGTGCCGCAGGTGGAGGATAATCCTAGTGAGCCGTGGCACCGGCCTTTATTTTTTTATTTTATTTATTTATTTATTTATTTTTGAGGGCAGAGACAGACATACTGTTTCCATCGGCTAGTTACTCCCCAAACACCTCCAATGGCTGTAATGAGGTTGAGCAGCTGGGAGCTGGAAACTTGATCCAGGTCTTCCACATGGTTGACAGAGACCCTCTCATTCTATCTCCCAGAGTATGCATTAATAGAAATCTGGAATTGGGAGCAGGAGCTGGGACTCAAACCCAGGTTCTCCAGTGTGGGATGCAGGTTTCTTAACCATAAGACCGCATGACCACCCCAGATCTTGGTACCTTTAATTGAAAAAGTCCCTCTACCCTTGAGGCCTGTGTGCACTACCTAGAGCATTTAACATCATAAGCTGGCTTTAGGGGCCGGCACTGTGGCGTAGTAAGGCAAGCTTCTGCCTGTGGTGCCAGCATCCCATATGGGCACTGGTTCGTGTTTGGCTGCTCCTTCTCTGATCCAGCTCTCTGCTATGGCCTGGGAAAGCAGTGAAAGATGGCCCAAGTGCTTGGACCCCTGCATCCATGTGGGAGACCCGGAAGAGACTCCTGGCTCCTGGCTTTGGATTGGCCCAGCTCCAGCTGGTGCAGCCGTCTGGGGAGTGAACCAGCAGATGAAAGACCTCTCTTCCTGTGACTCTAGCTCTTAAATAAATAAGTAAAATCTTAGCGGGGGGGGGGGGGGGGGGAGCAGGCTTTAGTTGTGAGTCTGGGGATCAGCTACTTTCAGATAAAATAAAGAGGTTGAAACAGTTCAGTGTTGCTTTCCTGACTGGGTAGGAATTAAGCTG
This sequence comes from Lepus europaeus, assembly GCF_033115175.1. Lineage (NCBI taxonomy): Eukaryota > Metazoa > Chordata > Mammalia > Lagomorpha > Leporidae > Lepus > Lepus europaeus. Next base: position 67,097,714 of record NC_084836.1, read on the forward strand.
GGGCAATGCCTGTGTATTTGGCGTACTGTCAAGAAAAGATGCAGAAAAGAGGGCTAAAGCTATCGTGTTTGACAGGAAGTGCACATCTAAGGAAGAGAGTAAAAAGATGGGCCTAAGAAATTACTATTTAGGGGAACAAAAAGGCAGGCTGGAGTTTGGGAGCCTTTTTGGGGAAAGGGCTACGGATCACAGCAGCATCCAGGCTATTGCTGTGTTGCAGGCGTGTTTGTTTGTTTGTTTGTTTATTTTTGACAGGCAGATTTAGACAGAGAGAGAGAGAGACCGAGAGAAAGGTCTTCCTTCCATTGGTTCATTCCCCAAATGGCCCTTTCGGCCAGCGCGCTGTGCCGATCCGAAGCCAGGAGCCAGGTGCTTCCTCCTGGTCTCCCATGCAGGTGTAGGGCCCAAGCACTTGGGCCATCCTCCACTGCCCTCCCAGGCCACAGCAGAGAGCTGGACTGGAAGAGGAGCAACCGAGACAGAACTGGCGCCCCAACTGGGACTAGAACCCGGGGTGCCGGCTCTGGAGGCGGAGGATTAGCCAAGTGAGCTGTGGCGCCAGCCCACAGGCGTGTTTTAATGAAGGAACATGGCCAGCAGCCTCAAAGGGACTTAGCAGGGAATCATTCTCTTGAATTACTGCTGTTCATCTGTTCCCTTCACCTCCTCCTTTTAAGAGATGGGAGCATAAGTTATTGTCCAGTAACTGTCTCACTTAGTCATAAACTAGGGTAGACTTAGCCTCACCTCTTCATTTTCTTTTCACCCAAACCCCTAAACAAATAGAATCACTATGCCATCTCCTTTTCTCTTCCCTCATCCTGCCTACAGGCTCCTCCCTACTCTTAAAACATGTTTTTTTCTTTTGCTTGCATTTTTATTCTACCATTATACAGCCAGCAGCATTGTACTGGCCCTTTTATGGCTGATGGGGCCCAGGCGGGCTGCCCGATGAGGGGAGACAGCATTTGGCCGATGGGGCTGGTGTGTGCCATTATCGCTGGCCATTGGGCCTCGATCCTCTACAGCTCCATCCTGGCTCATTAAAACCCTGAGCCAAATAGCCGCGCAGGCGCCTGCTACACCACTGCGGGGGCCAGGAAGTTAAATGGTTCTCCTAATCCTGCATAATTTATCTTCCTGTTAGCCCCTCATAAAATAGTCCAATTCAGCCCCACCATGGAGAGCTTCCTTCTGAATTTCCTATTTTTATGATGACCAATGAGTGCCCAGCCTTTCCCTTCTTCTCTCTTTATTATTATTATTAAAAATTGTTTTTCCCTTGTTCACTACGAGTTTGCCTTAATGGTTTTGGGTTTTGTTTTTTTTTTTTTTGTTTTTTTTTTTTTTTTCATTTGGAACCTCCTGCCTAGACTCCATTCACCAGCAATCTGTCCACTCCTCTTGTTTGGACCTGATGTGACAGAGCAGTTGGCACCCTGGTCTCCCCCTGCTCTCCTCCCTGCCTTCTATCACCTTTTCCCCATCCTCTTCCCTTTCCCACCACTTCCAATTTTTTCTCCTTTCCACTCCATCTCGAGTCCCTCTTCCAGGAACAACCTCATCACAGAAGGTTTGTGGGACATTGTAAAAGGTCACTGAATTGGAGTTTGTTTTTTTTCACATCTCCATTTCTGTTCCGTTTCAGAGATTTACAAACGAGGACCACCTGGCAGTTCACAAACACAAGCACGAGATGACATTGAAATTTGGCCCAGCCCGAACGGACTCAGTCATCATTGCAGGTATTTGCTGCCCCAAAGCCACGTGCCTTGATATCACCAGACAGTTAAGATTAATACCAGGGACCAGATGTACTGAGAGCTCTGCTCCCCTCCTCCCATTAAGAGCCCTTATGTGATCTGCATTTAATCAGGAAAAAGGAACACTGAAAGCTCCCAAGTTTCTATTGTGCCCTCCACTCTCAGTTTTTAATAACAAGATCGGGTTCTGTGGTTTTTGAGTGTAGGTGTGCTGAAGTTTTGTTTTAGCTTTTTTCAGTCAATTCCCTCCTTGCTTTCTACTTTTTAAGACTTTGTGTGATTTACAGACACAAGACGCCTTTGACACTCCTCCCTGCCTGCAGCGAAGAGGGGAACAAAAGAAGGCGAAAAGCCGACCTAGCCCGGCTGCTTCTCTTCCACTGGGTGTCAGTTTTCTCCAGCAGGCAGATTGTCAGTTCGTAAATTCAGCTTCCCTTGTGAACCCAGACACCATTGAAGGTACATTTCTAAAGCTCAAACAAGACTTTGAGCCGGCTGGCCTTTGCTAAGCCAGTTTAGGTGAGCTGGACTCTCTCAGCAGTTGTTCTAGGTGTTGTCCTGCTTGCCTGTGCCGCCCTCAGGGGAGCACTCTCAACAACTGCTCTCAAATCCTGTAGCAGCCCTGTCGTGTCATTTTCAGGTAGACAGACACACAAACCACTGTGGGCTTTTCCTTTTGAAGTCACAAGAGGTTCTGATTTAGTTCAAGTTAAGCAGCTGCATTTGCTCAGTAAGGTATTTAGATGGTGGTTATCAATCAGTTATAACTCAGGTAAGGAGCAGTCTTCTATGAGCTAAAATGCTACCTAGACATGGAGAAGAGCCAGAACCTCCTCTCCATACTTCTACATGCAATGAAAGACACGTGCCCTTACAGATCTATTCCTTATTAACTCGGAAAATGTTTATTGAGTATCTACTGTGAGCACCAGGTACTTTGTTTGCTAAGAGCATGTAGATTTATAATCTCAGAGAAGAGGACATCAGTAGAGCCATTGCCATCAATGGTCCTTAAAAAAATGTGGGCGAGATCTTAGGGGAGAATGGGAAAGTGTGAGTATAGGAGTCTAGGTAGGTAAAAGTGCTTCATTAAGTCAGGGCCTGTGTACCTAAAAAAAATTTCATGTGTACAGACAAATACAAGTGAATAATAAAACAATATGAATACTAAGAGAATTAGTGTTAAGTAGCATCAATAAAGAAAGTTTGTAAGAGGTGCATTCAGGCAAGGTTATCAAGTTGGAGAGGTTATTCCAAGTGTGTGGGTGGGCCAGTGCCCAGTCTTCAGGGACCGTGAGAGATGTTGCCACAGGGCAGTCTCGAGAAGAAAAAGCACTCTTGTGTTATCTGCAATCAGCTTTGAAGTGCATTTGACTTCAGGTGTCCTATCTGGGTTGATAATTCTCCCATCTCCAATGAAGACCTGGCAAGTCACGTGTTGAACAGTTTTGCTTGACCTTCATTCATATCTTCCTGTCAGTGACTGAACTTAGCCTCTTACTCCTCTAAACTGGCTCCTTCCTCTGTGGTCACTGATGCCAGTATCCTTGGAACTGGAGTTGTCTTATTCAGATTTCTGCTGTCCTGTTCCCTCCTTTTTTTTCTGTTACTACCCTCTTTATGCTTGGATTCCTCCAAAGTTTTCTACCTGGCCTCCTTGACTAGTCTTTCATTCTAATCCATCTTGCATTCTTTCAAACTAGTCTTCCTTAAATTCAACTCTTGTGATCAAAACCTGTCCTTATCTTCCTGCTTTCTCTTACTTTAAGGCTATTTGTACTTGAGTTTCCAGGTTCTTCACAGTCCTTGTACCCAGCCAACTTTATACACAGCTTAAAAGTGTAAAATGATTCTTTTGGTCTACACACACCTTTTCTCCCTCATCCATACATGGTGCCCAGTTCCATTCCTTTCTCTGTGCCTTCTATCACATTACTCCTCTTAGTCTCTATATGGTCTCTCTTTCTACCATTTGAAGCAGGAGTGTGGGGAACCAGTTTTCTCCCAGGGGCTATTTGGATATTTATAACATCATTCGCAGGCCATATGATATTATCATCTTAAAAATTAGCCTGCTATAGATGTATTGAATTTTGAGTCCTGCCTGTGATTGCCTTGGCAGGGCCAGACCAAATGATTCCAGGGACCACATACGGTTATGGGCCGGACGTTCCCCGCTTGTGATCTAAAGACATTCCCTAAGGCATAGCTTATGATTGCCTTTTTCATTTTAAAGATTTATTTATTTATTTGAAAGGCAGAGTTACAGAGAGAGAGAGAGACAGAGGGAAGAAAGAGGTCTTCCGTTTGCTGGTTCACTCCCCAAGTGGCCTCAACGGCTGGAGCTAGGCTGATCCAAAGCCAGGAGCCAGGAGCTTCTTCTGGGTCTCCCACATGGGTGCAGAGGCCCAAGTACTTGGGCAACAGAAGGAAGCCTGATTGGAAGTAGAGCAGCTGGGACTTGAACTGCACCTATTGTGGGATGCTGGCACCACAAGTGGTGGATTTACCCACCACACCACAGCGCCAGCTCATATTTATTCATTTGAAAGGCAGAATTACCGAGAAAGAGAGAGAGATTCTCCATCTACTGATCCACTCCCCAAATTGCCAGAACAGCCAGGGCTGGGCCAGGCCAAAACCAGGAGCCAGGAGCTTCTTCTGGGTCTCCCAAAGGGGTGCAGGGGCCCAAGCACTTGGCCATCTTCTACTGTTTTCCTGGCACATTAGCAGGGAGCTGGATCAGGAAAGGAGCAGCCAGGATACAAACCAGTGCCCATATGGGATGCTAGCACTGCAGACGGCAGCTTTAACACATTGCACCACAGCGCTGGCCCCACCATTTCATTTCTTGAAATCTGTCCTAACTACTGTGTCATTACTGTGTCTTTATTTAATTTCGGCAGTAATGTTACTCTTGCTCTACATGGCACTTGCTTTTGTATGCTGTTATGCCGTCTATGTGTGTTACTTTTGTTTCCTAACTAGGAAACATTCTCTTAAGCTTCCAGGGCGTGTCTTATATTTGGATAGTACTCCTGTACTCCTGTCCCTCCCCTAAAAACACACACACACGTATGCATGCAATGCCATATTCCGTGAACACCTACAATTCCTTAGGAAACATCAGAGCAGACTCAGGGTTTTCTCATATATCTTCAGGCTGTTTGTTCAGAAACCAGTGCCAGTTACAGTAAGAGGCTACCTGGAAGGTGAGGAGTTAGGTGTAGCACAGGGGAGCCTTTAAAATATTAGAACCAGAAATGAACATGTACCAGCAGGTATGGGACAGATGTGCATGAGCCTTAGGTCAGAAGTCCAGAAGTCCCTCTTCTGCCATGGCCCTGCCCTTAGCTGCCCCTTCCTGTTACACTTGAGCTGTGATTTTGTGTGTGCCCTTACTGAAGTACTCTCTAAGTATAAAGGATGATATTACCTCTGCTCACCCAGAGAAGAAGGGAGAGTAGCTTAATCGTTAGCCAACCCAAACTGCCAGAAAACCTTTTAAAACTATTTTGGGAGGTAGTGGTAACTTTTCTAAATGTCCCAATTCAGAAGAGGTTTTGTTTAAATTTTTTTTAAAATGCTGTTTCGTTGGAAAAATCCCACTGGATAATAATGTTTCCAATTGATCATGCTACAAAGAGCGATTTTAACCTCAGGTTTCAACCCTTAAATATAATAAGTATAATGTAAATATTGTTCTGTTTCTGTTAGTGTTTATAATGTGGGGTATGAGATGAATCCCTGAGGTGAGGAGCATGTGAGAAAACCATTATAATAAAGTTAGGTTCAATTCCAAAAACCAGGATGGGGAGAGAGAAGTTCCAGTCTACAATTCAGGCTGCTGGAAAAGTTTCCAGTGATACCACAGCCTTCCTCTTCCAAGGGCAGTGGCACTGGGTTGAGGAAAGATTTATACAGCCCCTGTGGGGATATTGTGGCTGGCAAATCTAAATTCAAATATCCTGGTTTCCGGAATTTACTCTGGGCGCGGGTCTCTGTGAAATGAGCCCTATTGTCTGCAGTTTCCTTTTCTAGTTCATGTTTGCTGTCTTACTCCCCTTCCCCTGGATTTGCCTGGCTTGCCTTCAGAAGGTAACAGACCCCTATCTCAGGCACAACTTCTCGTCTGGTTGTGCCAGCAGGCACATGCAGCCATCTGATGCTCTCTGTCTGCGCTTCGTTAGGCTTGAACATCCATCTGCTTATGCCTGCTCACTTCAGATCTAGCAGGGAGTAAACTTGGACAGGAAATATTGTTGAATTGTACTGGACATTCACATCTGGAGGCGTTCTCCTTCACCTGCATGGGTGGTT